>NC_034594.1:32431063-32506121 GCF_900095145.1 Mus pahari | reverse complement strand
TTATTAGATATTTTCTTTATTTACATTTCAAATGTTATGCCCTTTCCTGGTTTCCCCTCTGAAAAATCCCTATTCCCTCTCCTGTCCCCCTGCTCACCAATCCACCCACTCCTACTTTCCCTGGCCGAGCATTCCCCTACCCTGGGGCGTTGAGCCTTCATGGGACCAAGGACCTCTCCTCCCATTGATGACTGACAAGGCCATCTCTCTGCTACATATGCTGCTGGCGCCATGGGTCCATCCATGTGTACTCTTTGGTTGGTGGATTAGTCCCTGGGAACTCTGAGGATACTGGTTAGTTCATATTGTTGTTCCTCCTATGGGGCTGCAAACACCTTCAGCTCCTTGGGTCCTTTCTAGCTCCTCGATTGGGGCCCTGTGCTCAGACCAATGGTTGGCTGAGAACATAAACTTCTGTATTTGTCAGGCACTGGCAGAGCCTCTCAGGAGAAAACTATATCAGTCTCCTGTCAGCAAGCACTTGTTGACATCCAAAGTAGTGTCTAGGTTTGATGACTGTACATAGGATGGATGGATCCCCAGGTGAAACAGTCTCTGGATGGCCTTTTCTTCAGTCTCTGCTCCATACTTTGTCTCTGTATTTCCTTCTGTGGGTATTTTATTTCCCCTTCTAAAAACAGAAGTAGCCACACTTTGGTCTTCCTTCTTCTTGAGCTTCATGTGATCAGTGAATTGTATGTTGGGTATTCTGAGCTTTTGGGCTAATATCCACTTATCAGTGAGTGCATAGCATATGTGTTCTTTTATGATTGTAGCTCCATCTATTAGACTAAAAATTTCATGAAGTCATTGTTTTTAATAGCTGAGTAGTACTCCATTATGTAAATGTATCACATTTTCTGTATCCATTCCTCTGTTGAAGAACATCTGGGTTCTATCCATGTTCTGGTTCTTATAAATATACCTGCTACAAACACGGTGGAGCATGTGTCCTTATTACATGTTGGAGCATCTTCTTGGTATATGCTGGGTCCTTAGGTAGTACTATGTCCAGAGTTCTGAGGAACCACCAGACTGATTTCCAGAGTGGTTGTACCAGCTTGCAATCCCACCAACAATGGAGGAGTGTTCCTCTTTCTCCACATCCTCACCAGCATTTCCTGTCACCTGAGTTTTTCATTTTAGCCGTTCTGACTGGTGTGAGGTAGAATCTCAGAATTGTTTTGACTTGCATTTCCCTGATGACAAAGGATATTGAACATTTTTTTCAGGTGCTTCTCAGCTCTTCAAGATTCCTCAGTTGAGAATTTTCTGTATAGAAATGCTCCCCATTTTTAATAGGGTTATTTGGTTCCCTGGAGTTGAATTTCTTGAGTTCTTTGTATATATTGGATATTAGCCTGTTATTGAATGTGAGACTGGTAAAGATCTTTTCCCAATTTGTTGGTTGCTATTTTGCTCTATTGATGGTGTCCTTTGCCTTACAAGAAGCTTTGCAATTTTATGAGGTCCCATTTGTAGATTGTTGATCTTAGAGTATAAGCCACTGGAGGTGCCAAAGTTCAGAAACTTTCCCCCTGTGGCCATGTGTTTGAGACTTTCCCCCACTTTCTCTTCTATTAGNTTCAGTGTATCTGGTTTTATGTGGAGGTCCNTGATCCACTTGGATTTGAGCTTTGTACAGAGAGATAAGAGTGGATCTATTTGCATTCTTCTATATGTTGACCTCCACTTGAGCCAGCACCATTAGTTGAAAATGCTGTCTTTTTCCACTTTTTATTTTTTTTTTAGCTCCTTTGTCGAAGACCAAGTGACCAGATGTGTGTGGGTTCATTTCTGGGTCTTCAATTCATTTCCGTTGATCTACCTGCCTGTCACTATACTAATACCATGCAGTTTTTATCACTATTGCTCTGTAGTACTGCTTGAGGTCAGGGATGGTGAATCCCCCAGAAGTTCTTTATTGTTGAGAATAGTTTTCGCTATCCTGGGTTTTGTTATTCCAGATGAATTTGAGAATTGCTCATTCTAACTCTATGAAGAATTAAGTTGGAATTTTGAAGGGGATTGCATTGAAGCTGTAGATTGCTTTTGGCAAGATGGTCAGTTTTATTATATTAATCCTGCCAATCCACAAGCATGGGAGATCTTTCCATCTTCTGAGGTCTTCTTTGATTTCTTTCTTCAGAGACTTGAAGTTCTTATCATGCAGATCTTTCACTTTCATAGTAGAGTCACACCAAGGTATTTTATATTGTTTGTGACTATTGTGAAGAGTGATGTTTCCCTAATTTCTTTCTCAGCCTGTTTACCCTTTGAGTAGAGGAAAGCCACTGATTTGTTTGAGTTAATTTTGTATCCAGCCACTTTGCTGGAGTTGTTTAGCAGGTTTAGGAGTTCCCTGGTAGATTTTTATCATATCATCTTCAGATAGTGAGATTTTGACTTCTTCCTTTCCAATTTGTATTCCTTTGACCTCCTATTTTTGTCTAATTGCTCTGGCTAGGACTTTGAGTACTGTATTGAATAGGTAGGGCAAGAGTGGGCAACCTTGTCTAGTCCCTGATTTTAGTGTGATTGCTCAAGTTTCTCTCCATTTAGTTTCAATGTGTCTCTGTTTAGTTTCTGTTTCCATGATCTGTCCATTGATGAGAGTGGGTGTTGAAGTCTCCCACTATTATTGTGTGAGGTGCAATGTGTGCTTTGAGCTTTAGTAAAGTTTCTTTTATGAATGTGGGTGCTCTTGCATTTGGAGCATAGATATTCAGAATTGAGAGTTCTTCTATGTATATTTTTCCTTTGATGAATATGAAGTGTCCTTCCTTATATTTTTTGATAACTTTAGGTTGAAAGATTATTTTATTTGATGCTACCTGCATGTTTCTTGTGACCATTTGCTTGGAGAATTGTTTTCCAGTCTTTTACCCTGACGTAGTGTCTGTCTTTGTCACTGAGGTGAATTTCCTATATGCAGCAATATTCTGGGTCCTTTTTATGAATCCAGTCTGTTAGTTTATGTATTTTTATTGGGGAATTGAGTCCATTAATTTTAAGAGATATTAAGGATAGTGATTGTTGCTTCCTGTTATTTTTCATGTTAGAAGTGGAATTATGTTTATGTGGCTATCTTCTTTTTAGCTTGTTAAAAGAAGATTATTTTCTTGCTTTTTCTAGGGCGTAGTTTCCTCCTTGTGTTAGAGTTCTCCATTTATTATCCTTTGAAGGGCTGGGTTTGTGGGAAGATACTGTGTAAATTTGTTTTTTGTCATGGAATATCTCCATCTATGGTAATGGAGAGTTTTGTTGGGTATAGTAGTCTGGGCTGGCATTTGTGTTTTCTTAGGGTCTGTTAGGTCTCTCTTGGGGAGTTATTTATATCCTTCTTAAAGTCCTCTATCAGCATTATGAGATATGATTTTAAATCCAAATCTTACTTTTCCAGTGTATTGGGGTATCCAGGACTTACTGTGGTAGGAGAACTAATTTCTGATGATGCCAAATAGCTTTTGTTTCTCTTGATAAGGTTCTTATGCTTGCCTTTCTCCATCTAGTTATCTCTGTGTTAGTTGCTCTTGTTGTTTCTGGCTGGAGCTTGTCCCATTTGTGGGCTTGGAAGCCTCTGTCAGCACTCCTGAGAGACCAGTTCTCACTTGGAGGGACCTGTGTACAGTAGGCTGTGGAACAGTCTTTGCTCTGGGTGCAGATGGTGACTGGAAGGATCCTGTCCCAGCTGCTCTACTGTTCGTGTGCCCTGTGCGCTTCTGGCCAGGCCCGCTTTGGACAGTTATTGGGGGGAAGGTGGCTATCTCACCTCTGAGCCCGGGGGTAAGAGCACTCCTGGGAGACCAGCTCGCTCCTGGCAGGACCTGTGTATAGGTGGCTGTGGAACAGCTTTAATTCTCAAGTGCAGATGGTGACCAGAAGGATTTATTTCACAGCTCTCAAACAGTATTTTACTTAGTAGTGCAAACACATGTGTAAAATGAGAGTGAGGAATACTACTTCATATCCTCTGACAGTGGAAACCAGTTGGCAAAGTCACTACAGTCAATGCTCCTGCATATGTAAGTCTTTATAAGTACATTGGTTTGAGTTAAAGAACCACAGTGGAAAACAAAGGATATAGACTTGGGCCCAGTCACAGACTGAGGGAGACAAAGGTGATGGAAAAAGTTTGATTTCAATGGTTTTAGTTTCTGACAGGTAAATAGAACACATCAAAGGAATTGCCATGTTCATTATTATTATTATTATTATTATTATTATTATTATTATTATTATATAGGTTTAAATAAGTTAATGGTGTTTGGAAAGGACACACACAGAGAGAAGGCATGGAGTGAAAGGTACACACATCTTCCTTTGACTAGAAACACACAGGTTAATGGGAGCCAGTGGGAGCCAGTGGGAGCCAGTAGGAGCCAGCGGGCCACATTTCAGACAGCAATTTCTGTGGCAATCAGAGGCCTGAAGCAGGACTGTGCGGCTGCTCGGAGTAACTGCACTAAGTCTTTCCAGACTGGAAAAGCTTAATTTGTACTTTTTTTTAGATTGGAAATATATGTGGTTGTTCACAACCAGTGCCCTTAGTGGTGTGGGGATTAAGAGACTCCAAGGTTCTCAGGTCAAGCTTGGTAGCGAGTAACTTGACCGGTTATGCAGAATGCATATGTGTCCAGTTGTCCATGACAGAGGCCCTGAGTTCCAGGGAAAATTTGTTGTTCTTACCTCAGAAAGCCTTCCTTTAGCTTCATCCTGTTTCCCCCTTCAACCCTTTGTCCCCAGATCGCTACCCAGAGCCTCAAGTCAGAGAGAAGAGCAGTGTTTGTGCCGATGAATCTTGGATGAGGTCAGTATTTGTACATACTGCAGAGATGTCAAATACCCTAGCACTATGCAGACTGAGCTCTCACACTAAAAGTACATATGAAATGAAACCAGGTCACTTCAGCCACTGGAGATATGTAAGGAGGAATTATATTCGAGGATTAGAACATATGCACACTAAAAGTACATATGAAATGATACCAGGTCACTTCAGCCACTAGAGACATGTAAGGAGGAATTACATTCGAGGATTAGAACATATGCACACTAAAAGTACATATGAAATGATACCAGGTCACTTCAGCCACTGGAGACATGTAAGGAGGAATTACATTCGAGGATTAGAACATATGTGCAAACCTAATCTGAATCCATTCCAGAGAAGTTGCTTGTAAATCCAGTTGTATTTTTCTAAGTTTGTACCGGAAACACTTTTGTTAACCTTTTTTTCTGAGATGGGGTTTCTCTGTGGAGCCCTGGCTGTCCTAGAACTAGTTCCTTAGACCAGGCAGGCCTTGAACTCACAGAAATCAGTGTGCCTTTGCTTCTTGAGTACTGTGATTAAAGCCTCTACCACCCACCCTTGTTTTAACTTTCCCTTCTCTGGCCTCTCCCCCACAGGCCTGGGAGGCCACACATCTGCACACTGCTGAGAGTGAGGGAGATCGTTGCATGTGATACGTGAAGGCTTCATTTAACAGCCCACTACTTTATGAGAAATTAAAAAAAAAACAAATACCTAAGTCTGATAACTCACAGATATAGAGTTTATGTACATGTGTTTATGTAAAACAGCAAGAAAACTTAACACATTAGAGAATAGTTCAAGGAACATTCACAGTGGGAAAATGAGTCTGAAGTGCAGAATTCTGTTTTCTCTTTCGAAGAAGGAAATTCTGCGTCTCAATGTGGGTAAGCAGTTATATCATGCTCAGTTTAGATCTAAACTATGTATTAAGGACTCAGTTTCTAGGGAGGAGCTTTAACAGACCCAGCCCGGTGAGGTGTCTTTAGGTTACTGGGAGCATGCCCTTTGAGGAGAGACCCTGACATTTTTTCTGGCTTGCATTTTTTCCAAGCTTTACTTGAAAAGGAGTGCAGACATCCCAAATAATGTTCTCTAAGACTCCCATGCAATTGGGATTCTATATCTCTTCTGAAGAAGACATACCTCCACTGGAACTTCAGTCACTGTAACAAATATCCTGGGATCATCAACATAATGAAAGAAAATTTACTTAGCATATAGCACTGGAGGTTTTAAACCATGGTTGACTGGCCTTCACAGGAGTGTGATTCACCCAGATGCCAAAAAATGAACCAAATCCACTGAGATGCCAAAAAGTACCAAATCCACTGAGATCATGGCCTACCCCCAAATAGCCAATTGGTTCAAAAAGCATAAATTGCTTAAAATTTACAAATAATATTTTATGTGTAATTGAGCCTGGTAATAGTCAAAGTGGTTAGTTACAGATGAATTGATCATATATATCTATATATATGATCAATCTGTTGTCCTTATCCAAGAAAGGAACTAAGGAGTTAAAATGTGGAGGGTGTCATGAGATGGCTCTGGAGTTCCCCCATGTTGCAACTGCTGGGATTGGCCATGTGACCTAGAAACCTATGGGAGTTAGGATATTTCAACTGTACAAATAATGCATAGTTATGATTCTCACATGTCTTTAAAGAATGCCTCATGTACTGCAGTCCCTAGCACACATATTACTTGGCACAGATACCTAGCTTTCTTATATATTTGCTAAATATATAAATATATTTACAGTATACATTTATGTACACACATACTCTATGCACACAGGTTTTGTGATACATGTGCTGCATAACAAGCCAATAAGCCAAACCCTCAGTATAAACTCACACAGCAAAGCAAGCGTTCTAATAACATAAGCACTGAAGTGTGGCAAGCCCATCCTAAGACTAGCTGTATCTTTTCAATATTTCCATCCACATCTTGTGGGGATGCCAATCGGTAGATGCTGGTATTTATGCATGACATCTCCTAGAGTTGTGTGGAAAAGAGCTGGCATATATGCAGTTCTCCTTCTCAGCATGGTTATTCATCTTTTATCCTAAGGACACAAGGATATCCGTGCCAGTCATCACAGTGGCAATCAGGTTTCTCATAATGTTCTACAGTTGGCATGTGCTACTTGTGAAGTCAATCTGCATCTATCTTAACTGGCATGGGTTTTGCTTCAGTATAAATCAGTATGTGCATTTGTCTTATTCTGTAAGAGCTGTAGAGCACCGGTTTATATATCTTGTAATTGAATTATTCCCTTACTTACAGATTAACAGTTAACTTTTTGCTCTAGTATGTATAGTGAAATGCTACAGTTTCCTTCTTTTATGCTGAAATTTTTCCATTGGAAATTGAATCCATAAATTATTTTGTAATTAAAAAAATATATAGACAAAATAAAAATGATTTTAAAAATATCTTTATAAGCTGATATACAAAATAGAAATTATTTTGATTATCTTTATGACCTGTTTGACTGACACACTCATGTCTAGCCATCAACACATTTTTAAAAGCCAGTAAATACTTGCTCTATGCCAGCAATTACATTGTACTCTTTAAATATAAAAGCCCATTTCAGGTTTTTTAGACTTTTTTTTTAAACAATCAGTTAAACCTAGTTTTCAATATGGAAAACAAAAGGCTGTTCTAAGGTGATGAGAGGAGAGGCGGTTCATATATACATAGGATGTTCTCATTTTAGTACTTGGTAGGGTACAGCATCTGTCAGAAAAGAGAGCAGAGCCATCCTGTGAGCAAGAAGCGGAAGCACTGTGCAGCTTGTAGGATCTTATTTTGTTTCTCACCGCTCCCCTTAATCACTATTTTTATTTGATATTTTCTTTATTTAAATTTCAAATGCTTTTCCCTTTCCAGGCAGGTCTCCCCTTTGGAACCCCTGCTTCTTTGATGGTGTTCCACCACACACACACCCACTCCAGTCCTCCTGCCCTGGCATTACCCCCTACTCTGGGGCAGCGAACACTCTCAGGCCCAAGGGCCTCTCCTTCCACTGATGTCCAAAAAGGCCATCCTCTGCCACATATGTGTCCACTGCCATGGGTTGCTCCATGTGTACTCTTTGGTTGTTGGTCCAGTCCCCGGAAGCTCCAGAGGGTCTGCCCTATTGACAATGTTGCTCCCTCCATGGGGCTGCAAACTCCTGCAGCTCCTTCAGTCCCTTCTCCAACACCTCCATCAGGGACCCCAGAACTCAGTCCAATGGTTGACTTCGAGCATCCACCTCTGTATTTGTCAGGCTCTGTCAGAACCTCTAGGGAGTCAGTAATATCAGACTTCCATCAGTAAGCACTTCCTGGCATTCACAATAGCGTCCCAGTTTGGTAGATTTATATGGGATGGATTCCCAAGTGGGGCAGTCTCTGGATGGTCTTTCCTCTAGTCCCCACACTTTGTTTCCATATTTCCTCCTGTGAGTATTTTGTTCACCCTTCTAAAAAATCAATGAAGCATCCACATTTTGGTCTTCCTTCTTAGAATCCTTGGTACTCCGAGCTTTTGGGTTAATATCCACTAATCAGTTAATACAAACCACGTGTGTTCTTTTGTGAGTGAGTTACCTCACTCAGGTTGATATTTTCAAGTTCTATCCATTTGCCTAAAAATTTTCATGAAGTCATTGTTTTTAATAGCTGAGAAGTAGTACTCCATTGTATAAATGTATCACATTTTCTGTATCCATTGCTCTGTTGAAGGACATCTGGGTTCTTTCCAGCTTCTGGGTATTATAAATAAGACTGCTATGAACACAGTGGAGCATGTGACCTCATTATATGTTGGAGCATCATCTGGGTGGATACCCAGGAGTGGTATAGCTAGATCCTCAGGTAATATGTTCAGTTTTCTGAGGAACCACCAGACTGATTTCCAGAGTGGTTGTACAAGTTTGCAGTCCCACCAGCAATGTAGGAGTGTTCCTCTTTCCCCACATCCTCACCAGCATCTCCTGTCACCTGAGTTTTTCATCTTAGCCATTCTGACTGGTGTGAGGTGGAATCTCAGGATTGTTTTGATTTGCATTTTCCTGATGACAAAGGTTGTTGAACATTTCTTTACGTGCTTCTCAGCCCTTCGAGTTTCCTCGCTTGAGAATTGTCTATTTAGCTCTGTTCCCCATTTTTAATAGGGTTATTTGGTTCCCTGAAGTGGAACTTCTTCAGTTCTTTGTATATATTGGATATTAGCCCTCCATCGGATGTGGGACTGTTAAAGATCTTTCCCTAATCTGTTGGTTGCTGTTTTGGCCTATTGACAGTGTCCTTTGCCTTACAGAAACTTTGCAATTTTATGAGGTTCCATTTGTAGATTATTGATGTTAGAGCATAAGCCATTGGTGGTTCCAAAGTTCAGGAATTTTTTTCCCCTTTGCTCATATGTTTGTTTTTTTCCCACTTTCTCATCTATTATATTCAGTGTATCTGACTTTATGTGGAGGTCCTTTGTTCACTTGGATTTGAGCTTTGTACAGAGAGATAAAAATGGATCAATTTTCATTCTTCTACATGTTGACTGTCAATTGAACTAGCACCATTTGTTGAAAATGCTGTCTTTTTTTCCACTTTTTTTTTTTAGCTCCTTTGTCAAAGATCAATTGACCAGAGGCATATGGGTTCATTTATGAGACTTCAATTCAATTCCATTGATCTACCTGCCTGTCACTGTACTAATACCTTGCAGTTTTTATCACTATTGCTCTGTAGTATAGCTTGAGGTCAGGGATGGTGAATCCCCCAGAAGTTCTTTTATTGTTGAGAATAGTTTTTGCTATCCTGGGTTTTTTTATTATCCCAGATAAATTTGAGAATTGCTCTTTCTAACTCTGTTAAGAATTGAGTTGGAAATTGATGGGGATTGCATTGAATCTGTAGATTGCTTTCTGTAAGATGGCCATTTTTATGACATTAATCCTGCCAATCCATGAGCATGGGAGATCTTTGCACCTTCTGAGATCTTCTTTGATTTCTTTTGTCGGAGACTTGAAGTTCTTGTCATACAGACTTTTTACTTGTTTGGTTAGAATCACACCAAGATACTTCATATTGTTTGTGACTATTGTGAAAGGTGTTCTTTCCCTAATTTCTTTCTCAGCCCATTTATCCTTTGAGTATAGGAAGGCTACTGATTTGTTTGAATTTATTTTATATCTGGCCACTTTGCTGAAGTTGTTTATCAGCTGTAGGAGTTTTCTAGTGAAGTTTTTAGGGTCACTCAAGTATACTATGATATCATCTGCAAATAGTGATCTTTTGACTTCTTCCTTTCCAATTTGTATCCCTTTGACCTCCCTTTGTTGTCTAACTTCTCTAGCTAGAATTTCAAGACTATATTGAATAAATAGGGAAAGAGAGAGCAGTCAGAGGGCACAGAGACAATATCCAAATTAACAAAATCAGAAATTAAAAGGGAGATATAAAAACAGAAACAAAGGAAATTTTAAAAAATCATCAGATCCTACTACAAAAGCCTATACTCAACACAACTGGAAAATCTGGATGAAATAGACAGTTTTCTAGTCAAATATCAGGCACCAAAGTTAAATCAGGATCAGATAAACAATCTAAACAGTCCCATAACCCATAAAGAAATAGAAGCAATCATTAAAATCTCCCAACCAAAAAAAGCCCAGGAATGGATGGGTTTAGTGCAGAATTCTATAAGACCTTCCAAAAAGACCTAATACCAATACTCTTCAAACTATTCCACAAAATAGAAGCAGAAGGAACACTACCCAATTCATTCTATGAAGCCACCACTAAGCTAATATCAAAACCTCACAAAGACCCAACAAAGAAAGAGAACTTCAGACCAATTTCCCTTTTGAATATCGATGCAAAAATACTCAATAAAATTCTCACAAACCCAGTCCAAGAACACATCAAAATGATCATTCACCACAATCAAGTAGGATTCATCTCAGGGATGCAGGGATGGTTCACTATATGGAAATCTGTCAATGTAATTCACTACATAAACAAACTTAAAGAAAAAATACCACATGATCATTTCATTAGATGCTGAAAAATCATTTGACAAATTTCAACATCCCTTCATGTTAAAAGTCTTGAAAAGATCGGGAATTCAAGGCCCATACCTAAACATAGTAAAAGCAAACCAGTAGTCAACATCAAACTAAGTGAAGAGAAACTCAAAGCAATCCCTTAATCGCTTCTTTTTTTTTTGGGGGGGGGGGGTCGAGACAGGGTTTCTCTGTTTAGCCCTGGCTGGCCTGGAACTCAGAAATCCACCTGCCTCTGCCTCCCAAGTGCTGGGATTAAAGGCATGTGCCACCATGCCCGGCTCCTTAATCACTTCTTAATTTCCCAAAGACACAGCAGTATGATCAACCTCTGGAGTTACTTACTGACTGATTCTCGGGCTGCTATCAGAATTCTGTGTATATCCAATCATCCATTGGAAGGAGCACAAGGAGCTAGAGAAAGTACCCAAGGAGCTGAAGGGGTTTGAAGCCCCATAGAAGGAACATCAATATGAACTAACCAGTACCTCCACAGCTCCTAGGAACTAGACCACCAATCAAAGAAAACACATGGTGGAACTTGTGGCTCTTGTTGTATATGTAGCAGAGAATGGCCTAGTCAGTCATCAATGGGAGGAGAGGCCCTAGGTCCTGTGAAGGTTCTATGCCCCAGTATAGGGGAATGCCAGGATCAGGAATGGGAGTGGGTGGTTTGGGGAGCAGGGGGAGGTGGGAGAGGATATGGAATTTTTGGAGAGAAAACTAGGAAAGGGGATAACATTTGAAATGTAAATAAAGAAAATATCTAATAAAAAATTTAAAAAAGAATTCTGTGCATCTCATTAGAAGCTCCAATTTCAAGTGTAGAAAAGGCTTTGCTTGAATTTTTTCCAGTGCTGGAATAATTTAGATGCTGGAGACAAGTACACTGGGAATGAAGACCCCTTGGTCATTGGGCTTTGTTTTTCTGGTCAGCCATTCTCAAATAATCTTCGTTGTATCAAAAATTCTAATTTGTTCCTAGTATTTTACCTTACGACTGTTGAGGCCATGATGAAGAGATGAGAGACAGGTGGAGGGGGTCTTCCCCTCATACAGCTTGGTTGAATATCTTTGAATCATGCTGACACTCAGTATATGGTAGCCCACGTGGACTTCAAGTGGACCTCTAACAGCAAGCCATTAGGTGTAATATTTGGCACTGTTAATATTACTATTAACTATTCATTAATTTCAATTTATCTGATATAACATATCACAGCCTCCTAGAAACCCTAGGCTGGGAGCCCACTGGACAATTTGCTTCAGATTTGACTCAAATAAGACCCAGATATGTAGCAGCACCGCATCATAGAGAAGAATCTACCAAGAATGACCTGGGTCTGAGCGCCACTTGTCTCTGTGCCCAAGATCTGCTAGATAACAAAGGCTGTGTTTGTTATTGAGCAGCATTAAATCATGATGGTACAGAAAAGGAATGAAGGGTCTTTCCCTACAGAAATCTTCAGCAGAATTTACAAGGGAAGAAGTTGCTTAATTGAACCCTACCCACCCAGAATTGCGCTTAAAACTGCAAATGGGTGTTATTAACCTATAGCTACACTTTGCTTCCAATATTTAAAGTGGATATTTATTTCAAGTTTGCTTTCAACTCACTGGCTGCTTTCAGTGAAATATGTTAGACTGAGTTATCACTCACCCCCCCCCATGCCCTGTTACATTATTCTAGGTCATTATTCTAGGTCATTCATGGACAAGGAATATAATTTGATATTAAAACTATGCACTCAACTTAGCTTGTAAAAGCTAATTCCATGGAGAGTCCAAAGCATTGTGAGATTGGCTACAGTTTTCTTAAAAACAGCTTAAATTTAAACATGCTGAATACACAGAAGGGAAACGGACTAAGTCCAGAGTTTTAAATGGTTGCAAAGCATATGATTGACTTGTTGCAAGGTTGGGCAAAAGTTCAGTTTCTGATGGTAAAATTTTTCCAGAGAAAGTTACTACCACAGGAATGCCTAATGCAGTCCCAGTATTTTCCCTGAAGGTTATGGTGCCTTTAAATAGACTAATTCTACCTAATTCTACATCTGACCTCCAAAACATTCTTCAAACCATTGCTTGTATTGAAGAGATAATGTCAGTAAAAACACAGGACTGGTATATGTTATGTCTCTGATTCTGTTTTTTCTTTGTTGGTTTAGATGGGGTCTAATTGTGCCCCCCACAAAGGTTCATGTATTTAAAGCTTAATCCTTAAGGCGGCACTATTAGGAGGTAGTGGACCCTAAAGATGTGGAGCCTGGTAAGAGGTCCTTAGATCAGATCGCACCTACCCTTAAAGATATTGTGAGAGCCTGGTCTTTTCTTTGCTCTATGCGACCACATGTGTGTCCATATTGCCACCCAATATTTGTTCAATGCAAGGGAGTTGGACAGAAATCATGTGATAACAACTCCAGATCCTAGTTGGTAAGAAGGAAAGCAAGAATGTAGTTTTGTTTATGTAAAGACACAGCTGAAGAAAGACAAGGGGGAGCTTATTCAATGATGAGCTACTTTCAAGCTCAAAGGAACTTTGAGGCTTCCCATATCTAGAGTTTCCCCTGGGTGTTAAAAATTATCATTGTTTATATTATCTTAACCATACATATAACTAAACCATGTAAATGCATGCTTTTAAAAATGTGATTCAGTAAAATTAAAAGAAATTTTTATCTCAATTCTTCAAAGCTTTAAGTTTTTAATATGAATTATTCATCTGATATTTTTCTTTAGTTTTCTCTTGGTGATTTGTATCAGGTTAGTTTAATTCAAAAGTTATAAATGAGGAAAAACAGAAACCATTGCTCTTTTTATCCTATTTTCATAAAGGTATGTTCTTACTCAGATAACAATGTATCCTTACCTCAGAGGAAAAGAAGTTTGGAATTTGATATACAGTTATTTCTAAATACAAAAGTATGGACTTTAATTAAAGACAAATGTACTTGGTAGACTAATCTAGACTTCCCTCCAGGATAGCCATTTTCCAGATCCTGTCTCTCAAATTGCTGAAGTTGCCCAGTGCAATTAGTAATGTTCATATTTTTGTTGTTCTTTAAGCATTTCTACTAAATAGACCTTTGATATTCTGCATCAATATTTTACACTATCAGCTTCTATACATTTCCTCCTCCTTGCTTTTGTGTTTTAGCAGAATTCCTGAGCTAAAGGTTCACTTCTGTTCTTTTACAATACCTTAGCTCTTCTGCCTGCATATTGAGCTTCTTTTCTTTTCTTTTCACCCCAGTTAATTTTAGACCTTGAATTCACGGGTTATTTCAGTTTTTATATAAATTTAGTATCCCCTTTTACTGCTCTAGAATAATGTACTCTAAAATGAGGTCTTTTTTGCCAGTGTCAAAGTGTATTTTCTTCTGCCCCTGTGATGCTCATTGCATGGCAGTGATTTCTCTGTAATCATTCCTAAGATGACCTCATCTTGGTAACTGTCGGTTCCCGCTACATTCACCATTGCCTGTGTGTCCACACCCATGGGTGGGAGAGAGTTCTAAGTTTTCATGTGACAGAGGAGATAAAATATGCCTCTCAACTTCACATTACAATTTGGCTACTTTCTGTTCATCCAGAACACAGCCAGGTAACTGTCTCATCTCTTCTAGTGCTGCACACATCCGGAGATGAACACTGTTATTACAGGCAGTTGATCATAAAGCATCCTTGATTTTATTGCTGCTGTTGTCTTTTTGCTAGAAATTTCCTAAAGGCTTTTGCTTTTCCAAGATAGCACTTGTTTTCACCCTTTATCTGAGGCCAGTTTCAGTCACGAATGATTCTCACCAAGGTGTCCTTTTTTGGTTACAGAGTATATGTAATTTGCCTTGTTTTTGGGAATGCTTAATCCATCACAAACTTCATTCTAAAAGTTAAATAGGGTATGAAACATTCCCTTAGCTGTACCATATGTTACAGCACAAAATGTCTAAACAAATTAAAGGTTGAAAATATATCAACTATCTTTCCTAATCACAGAACTATGAGATTAGAAATCGGTTGTAGGGCACTGGAAATATGTCAAGGGTAAGGCACTTGCCTATTATAAGAAATATCTGATGTTCAATCCCTAACAGGAAGAAAGAGAGACGAGGAACCCAAGAAAGGGGACAGAGAAGGAGACGGAACACAGCACATGTAAATAAGCATGTTTTTGGAAGTTAGTCATTCCCGAACTACCAGTGAGGCAGAGACTCAAAAGGGAAATGCAAAGGTATCTTTGGATAAATGACAATTGAAATAGAACTTGTCAAACCTGTGGTTGTTCCAAGAAGAGAGAGGATGACCATAAACACTTCCATCAAAAGGAAACTCTCTTTCCCTTATATATCACAAAATTCAGACTGACTACTAGTGTTGCTCAAAGTTCATGTAAATGAAATGAAGGTTGTTTTCTTCTGTGAATCAAAAGACATCTTAAAAGAGAATTTGTCTCCATTCCATTATTCCATTCTAGTCCCTGGGCAACACTTATATTCTCCCTGAGAGCAGGGTAACGTAGAGCTTTCAGATTTCATAAAATACTTCAGGACCTAGATGGCAAAGATTTTCATCTTTTTGTCTAGGAGACAGCCTAACACCATCCAGCTTCCACGGCACTGTCACCCTCGCCAAGTTTTCCCAGTGCCTTTTAATAAAATGGGAGCAGAAATAATGATTGGGAAATGGCCTGTGTGCTATCATAATACTGCTCATTGGGTGAAAAGTGCATTTGTGAGCAAATCTGAAACTGCCTAGCAACTGTCTCCAGGCAAAGGGGGCTGGGACCCAGCTGCCATTGCCTTTCAGGAGCCAGCAGCCTGTTTTCATACACTGACAGAATATCTGTTTGGATAGCTGGGATTCCAGTGTTAAGGTACGGTTCTCAGCAACAATTAATTCTAAATATTTTCTTTGTTATTGACACCTTTAACCTGTATGACTAAATTCTATCTATCTCTGTATAAATATACAGATTTTGAAATATACTGAATTATATTTCATTATAAGGTGAGGTTGTAATATTTTTTTAAAACCCTGGTAATTCCTTTTCAACTTAAACTCTCACTTTCTAAGTGGTCCAGAACTCTACCCCCATTCCCACATACTTCTGTGAGCATAGGGTGTGATGTTAAACATGCCTCAGGAACTTTTTAGACACCTCCCAAAGAACCTAATTCCTCTCCTGGTGGTGACCTGCACTTTCTCTTCACTCTTGCTTCAGAACAGAACTAAGTTGACAGCAGTGATACAGAGGTTTCTAGAGAAAGTAAAGGATCATGTAAGGAGCATGTTAATTTTTCTTTGGGGAGTAAAGTACTTTAAAAATATAGAGGAATGTACTCAATGCTACAGCTTCCAACTGGTTGAGTTCTTGGTGATCTTGAGCAGTCAGCCTCTCTAGTACTTTAAAAATATGTTTTATTCTTTGAGAATTTCATACATCTCTTCAATGTGTTTTTATCATATCAACTCCTCGTCCCCTTCCACCTCTTCTGAGAATCTCCTCCACCATATCTTCTTCCAAACCTTTATCATATTCTCTCTCTCTCTCTCTCTCTCTCTCTCTCTCTCTCTCTCTCTCTCTCTCTCTCTCTCTCTCTCTCCCTCCCCCACCTCTCTCTCCAACCCAGTTTGAATAGTTCCAGTGTGCCTGGATGCACATGGGTATGGGGGCATGTAATAGAACACAGACCCTACCAGGGGCCACATACCTGAATAGAATCCTGTCACCTCAGCTGTTATTAACCACCAAGAGCTACTCAGCTAGTGGTAGAGCATGGTGACTTCCACTCGTTCTGGAGTTTTGACTGGCTCCATTTTATGCAGGTCTTGAGCCACACTCATTTCCTTAGTAAATTAATCTATAATCCATGTGATCTTGCTCTCCTACATTTGAGTATATGACACATAAGCCTTCTACTCCAAACTCTTGCTATGACCCTTCAATTATGTCTTCCACCACTCCTACTTCAGACCTCTGATGTGAAATCCATAACTCCAGAGTCCACTCTTTTATAGTTCCTCTTGACTAGCGCCTAGATTTTCTCTCTCTTCGTACTTCTTAAAATATTTACTGAACTATATTGTCTTAGCTTGTACACAGCAAACAATTAGGTTTGTTTTATGATGAGAGCATAAATCGTGTCATGTGCATAAATCTGAAAACCACATCTTCCTGTGCTCTACTGGAAAAAAACTGACTTATATGGCTGAGTCCAGATACAAAGAGATGATATGCATACTTCTTAGGGAGAAATTTCAAACTCCTCTGTCCATTGGGTAGGACTTAGAATCTCCTCTAGACACGAGGTTCCCTACCTGTGTAAGTGCTAAAGCAACATGTCTGCAGGAAGATCCTCCACCTGCGGAGAAACATATGAAAGGCAGACTTTCCTGCCACTTCCAAGGCTCACTTTAAATCCACGAATGAGGTGAAAGAGAAATTTTTCTTAAGATATATACTTCTTGGAACATGTATAGCCCCTCAGTTTTAACTCTAACAGAGTTGGCCAACAGAAAGGGATATAGCCTTCCCTAGCATAGGAAGAAGGTATTTTTCTATCCCAATTTCTTGTGATTTGTTTCCAATAGAGAAGAACTAGAGAGAGATGCAGGGAATTTCTAGAAAGCATCCTTGCAGTTCTTTCTCACTCTAAGCTGTGGAGTTACTCTTAAGGGGGAGGAACTAAGAGAAGATAGAAATTCATAGTTGAAATTACTGGATGGCTTTTCAGTCTTTACAGCACAAAGACTTAACAACGCAAGATGGAAGAAAAGAAATAGAGGTTGGAAGAACAGGAGGGAAGCGGGGGACAAGGAATATCAGCAGACTGGAATAAAACGTGACATTCCGAGATATAATTGAAAGGGCTGGGGATGTCTGTAGAACCTGGATGCCATAGGGGAAGGTTATTTAGAACAAATGTGGAAAAGATGACGTTTAGACCAGAGCCTAGAAAGCCGATTTGGGATGGGAAGGTCATTTCTTTTCTGGTGCTGGGATAAGATATATGACAAACACAACTTACAGAAGGGTTTGACCTGGTTTACAGTTTGAATGTACAGTCCATTGTAGCAGGAAGGGCACAGTGCTGGAGCACAAGGCAGCTGCCCACATTGCATCTGCACTCAAGAAGGAGAGAGCTATGAACTCTGAACTCTGGTGAACTGTCTAGTCAGTCCAGGACCCTGGCCAACAGGATAGTGGTGTCCACATTTCAGGTGAATCTTCCCGCTTGTGTTAACTCAGTCTAGAAATTTCCTCATAGATAAGCCTAGAGCAGTGGATCTCAACCTGTGGGTCATGGCCCCTTTTAGAAAACCTCTAACTCCAAACTATTTATATTATGATTCATAACCGTAGCAAAATTAAAGTTATCACGTGGCAACAAAAATAGTTTTATGGTTGGGGGTCATGAAAGTATGAGGCACTGTATTAAAATTTGAGAATTATTGACCTAGAGGTTTGTCTTGTAGAATCTCTAAGACTGCTACAAGAATCTACAATGTAGTTGATGTTTAGAGCCTATCAAAATTGACAATATTAGTCATCACAAGTCCAACCCTTGTAAACCTAGATTCCACCTTGTGTTTCATAGACTCATGATACAAAATACATCTGATCCAACTTCAAAACTCTTCACTGTATTCAATACTTACAGTGTTTAAAAGCCCCAAATCTCTTCTGAGATTCAAGGCCACTATGCATACCTGTATGACCATTAAAACTAAGTAAACACAAGTTACACAGATCCAACATAAAATGACACAGAATACGCATCCATGTTCCAAAAGGGAAGAATAGAGCTCAGCAAGGAAAGATTGGACCAAAGTAAGATCAGAACTCGACAGAGCAGATATATAGTCCCATACTTTCACATCTAGCATTTGGGCTTAGTATGGGAATCATCATGGCTCCAACAGCCTTGGGCTGTCCTCCCAAAGGTAAATAGAGGAAAACTATTTTTTTTCTGTACTTACAAAAATAAACAACAATAGGAAAAAAATTAAGGATCATCAGAAAAAGGATACTAAAATGTTACAAAAGGAAATCAAACAGTAGGTTCTTAGATAAATAAAATGAAGTAAAATATGAATTATTTCCAAAGTAAGTAAATATAAAATGACTGTAATTTTAATTTGAATGCAGTTTGAGAGGGATTGGATAAAAGTTTTTTTTTTTTAAGTTTATGCAGAACAGTTCACATGATAGGAGACAGAATCCACAGCACTTCATCACACTGAAGCATGCCATGACCTCCTCATTGGCTTTGATTTGGGCTTATAAAAAAAAAAATCAAAGAAAAGAATGAAGAACTCAGAAATAGATTTCAGTGCATGTGGGTATTTAATATATAACAAAAGTGGTATTTTAGTTAAAAGGACATTGTAGGTTATTTTTAAAATGTTACTGATCTAGTAGTTTAATAACCTGGAGAGAATGTATGTTACAATAATTCCAGATGGATTAAAGAAAAGAAAAAAATGTCTGTCTGTGTATACACAAAGATTCTTTAACTTGAAGAAGAAATATAGCACATGGAAGCTATTAAGGGGAAGGAATACAGAAATAACTTAAACCCTTTATTGCCAAGGGTGAAGTGTGAAATCAAAAGAAAATGAATGTGTTAAAAAGAAAAAACCCTGACTTTAAAGGGGGAAATTATAGACAAGGAAACTGTCTGGAACACAGGATAGAGAACTGCCCAAGTACACAAAGCTCTTACAGTGAATGAACCAGACATAACCAAACACAAAGAAAGGGCAGGTAGGAGAAAAAGCATATAACTGTGAGTGTGCATGCAACTTTGCTAGAAAGGAAGAACAGGTGAGAATCCAGCAGCAGCCTTTCCATTCCACTTCCTTTCCGTTGGGAAGAGCTAAGAGGGAAGTGCTGTGCTGAGAGACTTGCAGAGAAAGGTCCTTTCACGCATGCAGAAATGTTTCAGCCTGTTAAACCTGTAATCTCTGCTGAAGTAACAGGTTGCTGACTAGGGTGAGACTGGTGAGAGTCTCTCAGGGGGCCAGGGCCCCTCAGTGTATGAGGGCACACATCTAGGATGTATCAGGCAGCCACTAAAAGGAAGCAGCCTTGCAATGATCTCTACTACATTCATGACCAGGGAGGAAAAGCAACAAGGCTTTAGAATTTCTGCTTTACCCATGAGTGAAACTGGGCTGATGCTATTCTCATCTTTCCTTAACCAGAACAGCATCCTGCTTCCACTTAGGAGTTGTACTTAAGGTTCATCAGGACTGAACACAAGTCAAACTGAGTCCTCATGGGCATCTCAGAAGAGCTTTTTGGAGGTTTTCTTGGTTAAGATGCTGGGCACATGGAAATGATTTTTCTAGAGATATTTTAACAAAAGTGTTTCCTTGGAAAAGAAAGTCCATTTACATATATATACATATATATGTCTAGATAATTAGACTTTATTTTTTATATCCTACTTACCATGAAAATTAAGAGAGAAAGAAAGAAAGAAAGAAAGAAAGAAAGAAAGAAAGAAAGAAAGAAAGAAAGAAAGATTGAAGTCACTTATGTTCTCACGCTTTCACCCAATCTGTACCCCCTAGGTGATGTATTTATAAAAAGATAAGGAGAAGAAGGGGATATGATCTATAGGGGTGTATGGTGAGGTATCAGGGAAGGGGATGTCTCAGCCTGCTGAGAGGACCATGCAACGGTATAGTATAGAATAAAGTTTATTTAGGACATGGGGAGGGGAGTTAAGAGGGTAGACAAGGCAGAGAAAGGCAGAGAGAGAGAGAGAGAGAGAGAGAGAGAGAGAGAGAGAGAGAGAGAGAGAGAGAGAGAGAAGTAGAGGTCAGCTATGAGCAGAGGAGGGAGGAAGGGACTAGGAAGGTAAGAAGGTAAGGAAAAAGGGAGAGCAAGGGAGCAAGAAAGGAACAAGAGCGAGAGGAGGGGGCAAGAGCCCCTTTTATAGTGGTTCAGGCCCACCTGGCTCACCAGGTAACTGTGGGATGGAGTTTAGACAGAATGCTAACATTGCCCCATTTTGGTTTAATTAAAAAAAGAAAAAAATTAGAAAAGGTGATGGTAGACCAGGAATAGAGTCTTGGTGATATCTGGCTGTTTCATGCTGGCATTGGGGAGACTTGTCTCTGGGGAACCTAGAAGGATGGGTATGGGAGGTGTTTGTCCAGTCTTAGGAGAGTTGCCTGTTTCCTTTCTGTCTAGAGTCTATGGGGCCATCTGAGGATAGGTCAGAAGGAAAGGACCAGTGTGTGTCTGAGCATCTGTGTCTGAGAGAAGATCGGAGCATCTGAAGGTTTTTCTGGAGCTCTCCTAGATGTAGAAAGCACCTGGACTTGACAAGATGTTATCTGGGCGGAGTCCATTGGGTCCATGAGAGGCAGTTCTGAGTGGGTTTCCTGGAGCTTGTAAGTTTACAAAAGAGATAGCAACATGAGTTAACAACATGAACCGTCTTTAAGATGAGCCTTTTGTGGAGCAGAAGGAACAAGAATTTCTGATTTAAAAGTTGGGTTGTATAGTGGAATGTCTTATTAGAATTAGGCAAATTTATAAGAACTCAAATAATGTTAGGACAGTGGCATAGCAAGAAGAGGAAATATGAAGCATTTAATTAATGGAAACCAAGTTTAAGTAAGGATTACATTTGTGAAAGCTTTTTCTAGCTGTCAAGCTAGTTAGTTACCTTAGCTGTCAATGTAGTCAGAAGTCTGAGAAAGAAACAACAATAATTTACCAGTTATATATTATTTTAAAAATGACAGAGTCTACTAGCCAACAGTTTCCCTGTGGTCTCCATGGCAACTTGGGCAGAGTCAGTCTGGCCTTCAAGTGCAGAACTATTCGTACCAGCATCCCGAGAAGAGTTTAGTAACAGGTTACGAGTGTACAGCCAAGCTAGATGTACAGGTCATCATGTGAACATCTAGAAGCTATGGCAATGTCTCAGAGCTGCCAAAAAGCAGTCCAACCTAGATCTAAGAATTCTGGAACAACTGCAAGAGCCCGAGGGATTATGAAACTCTTTCGAGAATGGAAGTCACCCAAGGGTCTGGACGACGCATTGAAGTGTCTTTGAGGGTTTTTTTTTTTTTTTTTTTTTTTTTTTTTTGCGGTCTATGTAAAACATGGGACTGAGTGGTTGGTGTGGGCCTGTCAGACTTTGTAACCCACATGGTGGTAGAGGCTGGCTCAAAGTGGTGGACCACAATGGAGGCAGCAGCTCCCGTGGTAGAGGTCTATGAGTCCCACCATGGCCAGTGGGTGGCAGTGGTTCTGCACAGTGGGGCCTCAGTGTGGGCAGCACCATGCTGCAGGCCCAGAGGCAGAGGCCACGCAGGTCAGGTACTCAAGGGTTGGGTCCTCACCAGTGTGAGGCAGTGACTGCTGCAATGGTGTGTTTCCTTTGTTCAGGCAAGGAAGGGGTGGGACCTCCTACTAGCATCCGGATCTGGTGTGCCCGGAAAAGGAAGCACCCAGAGTAACCTCTTGTATCCCAGCAATGTGAACACTATTCACTGCTAGCACTCACTTCATATGTGAGAGAAACAATTTGACTATCTTAATAGATTGGGGAAATCATTTTAAAGATAAGTTACTCATGTATATGTATACACACACACATATACGTGAGTAACTCATATATATATATATATATATATATATATATATATATATTCCTTGAAATGGCAAATAAGAAGCTTCCTTAATAATTTAATTTAATTTAAAAATTAATAAAACAGGCTGGAGAGATGGTTCAGTGAGTAGGAGTGCAATTGTGAGGACCTGGGTTCAAATCTTGAGATGGCCCAGCATGGTTGCATGAATGCCTGAAATCCCAGTACCTGTGGAGAGCAGAGACAGGAGGGCTGCTGTAGCTCACTGACCTCCAACCTAGCTTCAGGTTTCCTGATTGACCTTGTTTCAAGTGACTAAGGAAGAGTGTGATAGAGCAGAACACCCGTTGTCCTTCTGTCCTGTACACACACCTGTACACTTACAACACACACACACACACACACACACACACACACACACACACACACACATGCACAAAAGAAAGAGTCTGGGGTATGGCTCAGCTGGTGCTTACTGAGCATGCACAAGGCCCTGGGCTCCATTTCCCTGATGTGCATAGTGTCCAGTAGTGACTGTCTATTATCCAAGTACTTTAGAGGTGGAGGAAAGAGGATCCAAAGTTCAAGGCCAGTCTCAGTTACACAGAGAGTCTGAGTCCAGCCTGGGATATGTGAGACTATATATTAAGACAGAAACAATCTCTTTAAATTCAGGAAGAAGATATATATATATATATATATATATATATATATATATATATATATATATATATATATGCTAAAACAGAAACAATCTCTTTAAATTCAGGAAGAAGAATGCCCCTATTGCTTCTTTTGTTCAGTTTCAGCCAACAAGAAGACAACAGATATCATGTCAGATAAACTGTACAATCTCTTAAGCCCTTACAGAGTGGCTGAGGCGGACTGTATGTGGGGGACTGTCTCTCTAAGAACCAGAAACATTCTAGTCACGGTGCAGAAGATCAGAGCCTGACTGGCTCACTCTCACTGAGGACAGAGCAACTAACAAGTGCTTGCCATGATCTATATAGCGCAGGGGAAAGTACAGGGTTTGAACACTGAGGGACAGAACGTTAGCTTCTGATGAGAAGTTGGAAGAAAAGCTAAGCTGGCTATTCTCCTTTCTGTCCTTCCCCTTTGAGAGTGTGTAGGCATATGGAATGCGGTTGGCTACTTCCTCTGTGAGGTAATGCCCATTGCCTCTAGGGGCCCGCAGTTAACATGACTCCACCTAGCAACACAAGTGACACCCAGCTTGTCCGAGCCAAGATACAACATACTTGCTGGATGCCCTCAGAAGAGGACAATTTTTTCTTCTTCTGTTGCAGGGCTGTTATCACACAAGGCTCTGTGGGAAAATATTAATAATGTTAAAATGTTGCAGTCCCTTTTGAAATGAACAAGGCTTTCATGATACATCTTGTCTTTGAAGATGAGAATACAAGAAGACAGGTAATCACAAAAGCAAGTCTTTGTCTTAGTTAAGGTTACTAGAATACCAAAACAAGGTAGCACAGACTAGTGGTATAATAAAAAGATTTCTCTCTGCTCTGGAGGAGTCGGATATGGGTGGTAGCCTGAGCAAACTCTAGTGGGAACACTTTTTGATTCACAGATTGCTATTTTCTTGGTGTTTCCTGCAAAAGTGGGTAAAGCAAGGGGTGAACAAACTTCCTAGTGTCTTTTATAAGGATACTGTCTTAGCTCTGTTTCCTATGCTATGATAAAGTAACCATGACAAGACTCAATGGTGGAAGGATTTATTTAGCTCACAGTACACCATGGTGTGGAAGCATGCCATGGTAGTAGGGATTGTAGCAGTTGGCCAGATTCCATTTACAGTTGGAAGAGAGTGATGAATGCATACATATATACTTAGCTTGTCCGTCCCCCCCTTAATACAGTCCAGGATCTCTAAGGAATGATCCTGCCCACAGTGGACAGGTCTTCCCACCTCAGTGTAGTTAAGACAGCCCTTAACAGATATTCTCAGAGGCTAATTTTAATCTAAATAATCCCTTGCAGGACCTGCCTCTTAGATATCTAGTTAACAACACCCACCGTCACAATCTAGCCCTATCACTTCAATCACAGCACCTTGTTTTTTCAAGACAGGGTTTCTCTGTGTACTGCTGGCTGTACTGGAACAGGCTCTGTAGACCAGGCTGACCTTGACCCAGAGATCCTTATGCCTCTGTCTCCCAAGTGCTGAAATTAAAGGCATGTGACACCATTGCCCAGCTAAACACATCACTTTTTTTTTATTGGATATTTTCTTTATTTACATTTCAAATGCTATTCCCTTTCTAGGTCTTCCCTCTGGAAATCCCATATCCAATCCCCCCTCCCTCTGCCTCTCCACCAAGAGTGGAGGACCAAGGGCCTCCACTCTCATTGATGCCAGATAAGGCCATCCTCTGCTATACATGAGGCTGGTCCCTCCATGTGTACTCTCTGGGGTGTCTGGTTGTTGATATTGTTCCTTCTATGTAGTTGCAAACCCCTTCAGCTCCTTCAGTCCTGTCTCTAACTCCTCCATTGGGGACCCTGTGCTCAATCCAGTGGTTGGCTGTGAGCATCTGCCTCTATATTTGTCAGGCTCTCGCAGAGCCTCTCAGGAGACAGCTATCAGGCTCCTGTCAGCAAGCACTTCCTGGCATCCACAATAGCATCTGGATTTGGCAACTGTATATGGGATGGATCCCCAGGTAAGGCAGTCTCTGGGTGGCCTTTCCTTCAGTCTCTGCTTCACACTTTGTCTCCATATTTCCTCCCGTGAGTATTTTGTTCCCCCTTCTAAGAAGCACTGAAGCATCCACACTTTGGTCTTCCTTCTTCTTGAGCTTCATATGGTCTGTGAATTGTATCTTGGGTATTCCAAACATTTGGCTAATATCCACTTATCAGTGAGTAAACACATCACTTTTAACCCACAACCTTCTACCTCTTGTCCCCATAGGCTTCTGACCATTTTATACTATAAAAATATACTCATTACAACTTAAAAGTTTGCATATCCCAGTGTGGTGGTTTGAATAGCTTTATGTATTTTAATCCTTGGCCATATGGAGTGGCACTGTTAGGAAGTGTGGCTATGTTGCAGTACTTCAATATGTAGATGGGTTTTTAGGTCTTCTGTGCTCAAGTTCTGTCCAGTGTGGAATGAGAGTCTCCTGGATGCCTTCAGATCAAGATGTAGAACTCTCAGCTCCTTCTCCAGCACTAAGTCTGTTTGCATGATGATAATGGGCTGAACCTCTGAATCTATAATCCAGCCCCAATTAAATGTCTTCCTTTATAAAAGTTGCTTGGTTGTGGTGTCCCTTCACAGCAATAAAACTCAAACGAAGATACCCAACTTTATTCCCATAGTCATTAAGAGTTCCAAAACTTTAAAAATCCAAAGTCTCTTAACTGTGAACTCCTATAAAAAACAAAAACAAAACCAAGTTACATGTTTCCAACATATAATGGCACAGAATAAACATTCTTTTTCCAAAAAGGAAGACTCAGAGCATAAGAAGAATAAAAATACCAAAACAGAACTAAATTCCAACAGGGCAAGCATAAAAGCCTATAGCTCTTTGTCCAACATATTATAGCTCTGGAGCTTGTGATGGTATCAGTGTAATTCCAAAAGGATTTGGAAGCCCTGTTCCTCCACCCTTGCTATTTACTGCACACACAACTTCTCCTTTAGGTCCACTCTACTCCACACTTGCAGCTCTCCTTGGCAGACCTTCCATGGATCTGGCATCTCTGACATTCTGGCGTCTCCATCGCCACTTAGGTGTCATCTTCACCCAACAGCATCTCAGGGCCTCTCTTCAGGGTTTTCAACTCTGCCACACGGTGCCTAGCCTCAGCTGATCTCCAGGATCTTCTCAATTTTGCATCTTCCAGGCCTTCAAAACCAGCATCATATGACAACATTGCCAATTTCTGCTGCCCACTTCAAGTTAGCCCAGCTCCTTAGACGGCAGCTGTATAAGCTTCTATGTTCTCACTAAGAACACACTTTCCTGTTGTCCCAGTGTCAAGAACTAGGTTTCTCTAAAATCTCCTTAGCAGTTGTAGATGTTTGCAGATTTTTCTGTTTCTGCGCCTTCCCTCTCTGAAATTTTACTTTTCCCATACTCTTTTCCTCCACCAAACAAATTAGCTCATCACCTTTAAATTTAACTTCACTTAAGTTCTTAGGACATGAACAAAACAAAGACATGTTCCTTAACAAAATGTCACACAGACCACCCCAGCCAAGTTCATGACAGAGTCCTTGGTTCTCTCTTTGAAACCTTATGAGTCAGACCTTCACTGTCCTTCACTTCATTCCTCTATACACTGTTGTCTTCCAAGATGCCACAAGAACATCCTATTAAGCCCTGTTTACAATACTCAGTGGGTTTTCTATCCCAAAGTTCATAATTCTTATACATTACGCTCACAAAACAGTTGCAGAGGCCTAAAAGTCACAGGGTAAGTTTTGTCACAACAGCAAACCCACATCTCACTACTGGCTTCCTCCTGTCTCAGCTTTTTTTTCCTGTTTTTTGAATAAAAACCCCAATCGAAACCGACTTAAGAAAGAAAGGGTTTATTTAGCTCATGATTGGAGGTTATATTCCACCATAGCATGTAAGTCATGTGTGGCAGGAGCTTGAAGTGCCTAGTCACATTACATATGCAGTCAGAAAAGACAAATGAATGCATGCATGCATCCTCAGCTTGCTTTCTCTATTCAGACAATCCAGAATCCCATGCCTAGGGGATGGTCCTGTCCATGTAGATAGGTCTTCCCACCTCAAGTTAATAAAGACAATCTTTTACAGACATTCTCAGAGCCTAACCTTAATCTAGACAATCCCTCATAAATATTCCCATAGCTCTGTTAACAGTACTAACTATCATACCTGTTAATTCTGTTATAGAGGGTTTGTTTTTGTGACCCAATTTACCCTACAAAATCCTCATCTCCGAGTGTCCTACAGTGTAGGCTAATTTCAACGTATGAGCTTTAGGGTAGATACAGCTGTTTCTGGCCATTCAGACCTACAAAACTGAATCCTAGCTATTTATTAGGATCATATTTGATTACTTTTTCTTCACCAGTTATGCACTGCCAAAAGCTTTGGAACTGGACAAAGACATACTTAGGCCCCCTAAACTTTTCTTCACCTTTATCCCTGAACAAATGACCTGTCTTCCAGGGTTTGGTTTGTTTGTTTGTTTGATGCCAGTGACGTTTCCACTAGTTTCTGATCCTTTGCTTTCCCTTCCCCGTCTGCTATCAGCTAGAATGTATAAATGTGAAGACCGCTTCACTTAATTTTTCTTTTAAAGAGAAAGCATAATTAGTATGGACTGTAGAACAGATGCCTATGTATTTTATGGAAGAGAAAACTGGGAGCTCTGTCCTGGGTGGGTGTGGGGTGATGCAGTAGGGATGGAGATGCCTAGTGAACCTTATCATTAGAGTCAGGCCTTTCTGATTGCTTTACTTAAATTAGACTTCTTGTAGCCAATCTCAATTCAGAGACCAGGCTGAGTGGGAATCTAATAGGTTGATAAGAAACTAAATTGAATTTCTTGTTCATAAAAACTGGGTGGCCCCACATCAGATGGAGGTGAAATTTGCCCGTAACTGGATTCTCTTTGGAATTGAGTCAGCCATTCCCTAGAGAAAGGATTTTAGTCAAAATATCCATCCTTATCAGTAACTGTCCTTAATTTGGAGGCTAGTCCCTAGATTGAGGTGGCGATTTATTTCAAGCCTGCAAAGGTTTTAGGGGGTTCTTAGAACTTTAAGGTATCAGAGACAGAGCCTTTCACTGAATTTGGAGCCTATATTCTTGCAAGACTGGCTGGCCCGGAAGCCCCCAGAGATGCCAGGGGTCTGGGTCTGGGATTATAGGTACAAGTGACCACCTTAGGCTTTTTAGATGGGTACTTAGGATCGAAACTCAGATCCTAACATCCATACAGTGCATACTTCCCTGACTGATTCCCTAACCCCAGCCCTAGTGTAAAAAAAGGGTTTAAAGCTCTGAAAATGTACAGCTTTCTATTAAATTTTCACTTCCTTTTGCCTTTGTTACCTTGGTTTTACTCAAGGGACAGACATAAAGGATTTCTTCATCTTTTGTGTGTGTGTGCATGCATGCTTCTTTTTTCTTGAAGTATGGAAACTCAAACCCAACAAGAAGTAGTCCCATTAAGCCTAGGAATCTTAGAAGAATGAGGCAGAAATAGCCTCAGACTGGTGAATTATAGAGGGAATTAGCTTGTGAGGGCAAGCAAAGCATGCCCATGTGAGGGCGAGCAAAGCATGCCCATGGTTTCTCCCAGACCATTGCACTGCAGTTAGGATTTCCGCTGCGTGACTAGTTTGTGCCACTAACTCCACACTCATGCACAGCACTGCCCTACTAATTGCAAATCCATCCATCCATCCAAGAACACTTTGCTTTCTTACATTGTTTCTGCAATTTAAGATCTTTCTGGGACTCTGTTATCAGTCTTAACAAATCGCCTAGCCTGGTGCTTATGGGCCCCAGGCTTTGTAACTTAGACTCATTTTCTTCCCACTTAAATATCCATGCTCATGGCCATTCCCTGCTTTTACCATAGACTATAGACACTTAATCCCTTTTTCAACAACTGAGACATCTGTTTCTTGGTCTGATGAAGGCTTTTCCGCTTCTCAGCCACCCTATATGACTGTGTTTTATCCCTTAGTCATTTGATGGATTTCCTTATAGCTATTTGCTAGTCATCTCCTGAGTGTCCCATACCTCAGAGGCTGCACATCAGTGCTGCTGATGGGATTCACATAAAAGGCCATGAGCTAGAGAGCCTTGCTCAGAAATACAGACGCGACAGAAAAAGAAGACTGAGTACTTTCTGTTCTGTTCTGCTTCGCTTTGTTGAGACAGGGATTCAATATGTGGCCAAGATTGGACTCACTCTGAATCCTCCTCCCTCCCCCTCCCAAGGCCTGAGTTTGTAGGGCTGTGCCACTGCACCAGGCTTAGAAGGCTTTATTGAATTGTTCAAACCCTGTGGTCTGCCACTAGGGATTCAAAACCTTTGGTAGCAGCCCATCTTCTTTTCAAGTCCTGGTAAACCAACTCAGCAGCAGGGGATATTGCCCACGTGGACTGAAGGACTAGGAGCTAGATAGAAAAGATTGTTACTTAGAACCAAGGCCAGATTTAACAGGCCAGTGAGCCTTTGGAAAGCAATATGAGTCAGGCCTAGGTTCAAATTGAAGTCCAAGCGCACATCAGTAGTTGCCTTGTATTTCCCATTGCCTTCTATTTAAAACAGAAACCATCTCTGCAGGAACTATTTATTGTAAGGGTTGGATGAGACAGCATGTAGAGGGTTTTGTGAGTCTCAGCTCACAGCTGCTCAATGACTAGAACTTAACCACTGACTATGAGTTACCACAGCTTGTTTTCCATCAGAGATTAACAGCTAAGTGATAAATCCTAAGCCATAAAATATTTCTAGGTAGGCCGTTTCTTATGCTGAATTACCTGAAATTCTTCAAGTACCAACTTATCAAATCTTTGAGAGTTGATTTGATTTCTGAGGAGAATCTTTAATAAAATGAAACTGTTTTCTCAACTGATGGCCACAGTGAGTCACCGGTCCTTTCAGGGTACACAGACTGGAGAACCGAATCTCAAGGAGAAACTCAAGTGTTTTGATAAGATCACACAAACTGATTTAAAAACTGTAGGCAGTGAGGTAATGGAAATTGAATCACACTTAAATGCACATGTGCCCCAAGAAAAATACAAAACATATAATACCGTGTGACATTTGAATAATAAATGTAGCTTCAATGATCATTTCAAGATTTACCATTGTCTCATATCTACATTTCATGAATATGTGAGCATACACACACATGTGCAAACACACGTACATGCACATACACACCTAGGCCCTTGTGAGGTGTTGTTTTGGTCTTTGATTTGCTGAACTGTTAGAAAAGAACTTTCTCACAGCAGTGTGATTGAGGTTGACATGAGCTTCAAAGCCTACGTAGGCACAGGGTCACCTGGGAGGAGTGGGAAGGCTGTGAAAGTTTGCAGGAAGAAAGTCTGATGCTGCTTTCATACTCGAAGAGCTCTTCACAAAGAAGCATTCTTAGTGTCTTGCTTGCTTGGACTACAGAAAATGTTCAAGAATCAACCTGTGTGTGGTTGGTGAGAAGGTTCAGCAGCTAAGAGCACAGGCTGTTCTCACAGAGACTCCAACTCTATGGTAACTCACAACTATCTGTAACTCTAATCTCAGGGGATCTGACACGTTCTTCTAGGCACCAGACTTACTTTTTTTTTTTCTAGACAGTGTTTCTCCGTATAACCCTGGCTGTCCTGGAACTCACTCTGTAGACCAGGCTGGCCTCAAACTCAGAAATTCGCCTGCCTCTGCCTCCGAAGTGCTGGGATTAAAGCTTGCGCTACCAGGCCCGGCCAGACTTACTTCTAGATGCACAGAAATACATGCAGGCAAAACATCCATACACATAAAAACAAATATTTTTAAAGGATCAACATGTATTACAATCTCCTGTATTGTAAATCTTTCCATTTCAAAACCCAGGTCTGGGTCTGAATAAAGTGTGTCTTTCACTACTCACAGACAGGTATCTGGATCTCTCTGCCAAGTCTGAATAAAATCCTAGCACATGTAAGAAAAGTTCATGACTGAAGAGACCATTTTAGCCTGAATGTCCTCAAGTCCCATGGGCAGAGGGCGCCAGATTCGCTGCAGCGGCCTTCTAGCCAACTCCTTTTCGTTCATATTGCTCAAAACCAACCTCCAGAGAAAAGTCACCACTGGCTAGGAATCTGGCTTCTAGATGTGAGGAAGGAGGGGAGAGGGGTATATCAAGAAGACTGGCTGTGTGCAATGCTGGGGAGCCTGAGCATTGTCTCCCATCCTCAGCCCATTGTGCACCAATCATGGTGGCCCAACACTGTTGCAGTCTCTAAAACAAACTCTTGACCATCCATGGAGAGGGGAGGAGGGTCAGACAAGGATCTGACAGTCACAGTATGGTGCCAGATCTTTCTCCTCTGGTGTCAGCTTCTTTCTTAGACCAAAGGTTAAGAGTAGATGACTCCTCATAAAGATGGTCCAGTGTGACCTCGATCAGAGCAGAATTAGCTTACACTTGGGGCTAGGGAGATAGTCCAGTGGCTAAAGTGCTTGCTGTACAAATAGGAGACTGGAATTGAGATCCTGAGCACCCACGTAAAACCCCAGGTGTCACAGTGTGCCTGTAACCTCAGTGCTGGGGAGAAGAAGATAGAAGCCCAAGGGCTTGCTGGCAAGTCAGTCTAGCCACATTCACCAGCTCCAGGTTCAGTGAAAGACCCTTTGTCACAATAGGAGGAGAGTAATAGAATAAAACATCTGACATGGACCTTTGGCCTCCACCTGCAGTTACGGGCACACACCCACACACAGACATGCACACACATACTCTCCAACACACACTCACACAAAGAAAGTAATACGCTTGTGTCTGGAGTTCCATTCTGATGGAATCCAGAGACTAACATTTTCTTCTCTGCCCTCCTAACGAGGAGGGATAGCTACATATTTCTGCTCTCCCAGAGTCCATCGAGGCCTAACACTTGTCACTCAGGATTGGGCTAGAGATCACTTAAAATAATAGCAGCATAGGTTGACTGAACTGAGAAAGATAAAAGCAAGCAAATGACATTGCATTTGGTCATAATGATTTAGCATGGTGTGCTCAAAATGTATGTGAATGCATGCTCCATTTAGATATAATCAATTTTGTACACTGCAATAGTTGCTTATCAAGCAAATCAATTTAATATTCATATTCCGTTTGTCTGATGCCATTAATCATACTACATGACAAAATTGATATGTTTGAGGCACAATATTTTCAGGTCAAAATTACCTTAGCCGATTTACACAGAACTAAACTAAAATCTGGATTCACTTAAAGCTGAGCTAGGTCTGGAGGAACTTCTTAGAACCTTTGCTCTCTGGGTTAATTTTTTACTGAAGTGGACCTCCAAAAGGTCCTGTTTATGTTAGCCTATAGGCTTCAGGCTTTTCTTTAGGAGTGGGGGGAGGAGAATGAGGAGAAAGAAGAGGAGGAGAGAGGAGAGTGCTGAAGTGTGTGTGTGTGTGTGTGTGTGTGTGCACGTGCGTGCGTGCGTGCGTGTGTGTGTAGAGGCCAGAAGAGGCCCATGGGTAGCATCTTCAACTGCTCTGGACCTAATTTCCTTGAGTCAGGGTCCTTCATGAAACCTGAAGGTTGCCCCTTTGGCTTGTGGGTTCTCAGAAATCCACTCATCTCCGCATCCTCCCCACAATCCTAAGGCTGGACTCAACCTCAGCGTCTGTATCTGTAAAGCAAGGAACTGTGAGAGTTATCGCTGAGGTCCCTTGGGGCATGAATTTTGCATTGACAATCCATTCTAGGACAGGATGGAATAATGGTTCTTTTGTCATTCTCTTGGGGCTGCTACTAACGATGGGAATCACACACACAGATGCAGGCATCACATGGAACAGGGTCTAACTGAATGATGGCTATGTTCTGAGGCTCTTGCTTTCTTAAAGGGTAAGAATATGATCTTTCTTGATGTTTTGTTTTGAGAAACAAGCGTTTCGATTGTTGGTTCCTCGGAGATAGAAAAGTGCAATACTGGACGCATTTTTAAATTTAGAAGTGCTTGGTGCACTTCTGCTTGCACCAGGCAAAGTACTTAGGTCTGGTGGTGTCTTGGGGTAGAGCTTCGAGGCGGAGCTTTGGGATCAAAACCGGTTTGACTGCTAAACTGGCACTGGAGCAGCGCAGCCTTCAGGGGAGGGCCCGGGGGCAGGTGACAGGAGATCACCTGCGGGGCTGGCGCCACGCTGCAGCACCGGACGAGCCGCGCCTGCTCCCACGTGGACAGAGATCAGGTGATGTCTCAGTCCAGGTGGCTCTGAGGATGTGGGGCAGGAGAGGGAGGCACAAGCTCACTTAGCTTTCTTACTGGGTGGTCTAGATCTTGCTGGGGAGGTGGAGCCTTGTGGATAGGTTGCCGGGTGAAGTGCGAGCTGTGGTCCAGCCCTTCGGGTCTCTTTGGTTGTGCTTGGGACCCAATGCTGTTGGGCGGAGGTAGCCCTTGGCAGTATCAACGCTGAAGGTTATGCTCCGTAGCCGCGGGTCCCTTGACTCCACTTGCAGGGCGCGGGCTGCGAACTCGTGAGCAGTGCTGGGCAGGGGGTAGGGGGCTGCAGGGGGAGGAGCCGGGATCACTGCCGAAGGACGTCGGCCCCACTCCAGGGGAGACGCTGTCCCCGCTGCCCGGCCAAGCCGCACCTTTTCAGGCTTCGGCTCCCGCCCTGAGGCCCCGCCCTGGGGAGCAGCACCCACCCTGGGAGCCCGGGTGGTGGCCAGGGGCATGAGACTAGCCAAGTGCCCGGGCCTCCTCGGCCGAGGCCGCACAGACTTGCGATGGCGGTGCAGCTGGCCCGCCACAGTGTAGGGTTAGTGAACATCTGGAAGGTGGGTGTCCTGCTCAGATGCTGTGACCTTTTGACTTTCCAACCCAGGAAAGCCGGAGTTGTAGCAGTTAATTTTATCTAACATTTCACAGCCAGCTGTCCGGGACACAACCTCACATCCTAGGTTCCTTAATTGAGCCTTTGGCTCCATCTCCTGATCTTGTTCCGAGCCCACAAACTAAAGTATTTCATTGCAAGATGCAGGTTCATCCTCTCCACCTGAAGAATGAATGGAGGTTTTCAGGTAAGGACGCTACATGCACAAGTCAAGCTGTCAGGTTTGTGCTGAGTGGCACATGATTTGCAGAGTGTCTGTACTCTTGGAAGCTGTGGGAGGCTGAATCTTGAGGGGAAATGATGCAAATGAAAGAGAAATGAAAGAATAGACAAGTGGGAGCCCAGCTACCAGAGAAAGCTCCAGACGCAGGCATTTCTATTCTATGGCTGCTTTGACCCCTCCCCCATCTTTTACTGATGGTAACAAAACTACATGAACAGTGGATAAACTGTCTACCTTTTAAAAAAAAAAAAATATCCATCACTGCCCATATATATAAGATGGAGATTTTTGGTAAAATTTCAGGGGGATAAAGAATCTACTTTTAATATAGCTAAGCACGAGTCAAGATTAGCATGTAGAAAATCCTTTTTTCCTTTGAAAGGGGTTTTAGTTCCTGATAATGGCTATCTTGTATGTATAGATGGAAAATGGTATTTAAGTACAGCAGAAATTCTGGGAAAAAATTAGTAACTTCAGATTTACTCTTTTCTTTTTTCTTTTTGCTGTGTAAGAAAAATAACTTTAGGTGCATTATGAGATAATAAGGGTACTTTAAACTTGTGGTCTGCCCTCAGGCAATTTCAATATACTGTCCACGCGCCACTGCTGACAGAAGTCAGGTTTTGATTGGCCACTTCAGTGTGAGGAGCTCACTGTTTGGAGTTAATATCCTGCTTCTGTCAGGAAGGCCTCTGTTTACACTGAGCTGACTTCTAGTTGTGTCTCCCCAGTCCTGCCCTAACCAACAACCTTCCAGCTTCCAAGATTACATTCAGGATTTCGACTTCTATTTGAAAAGAAAATCTAAAACTTTAAATCTGGAGTTCAGTCCCTAAGAAAAGTAAAGAAAAGAAAAAGAAAGAAAGCCGAGAAAACAGTAGAGAAAGGAAAGGTGTGGTGATAGAGTTTTTATCTGCTTTAGCTGGCTGCTGTAAGGATGAAGTTGTTAATCCACACGGTGCATACAGGGGCTCAGAAAATGTTACTTTTCTTTAATGAGTAACCAAACTCGAGTTAAACACATCAGCTTATCCTGAACCATCAAGCAAATTCTCTGAGCTTGACTTAAACACTCACACCTCCTTGTTGTCAAGTTGACTTTCCTCCTCTTTAATCCGTGCAGCTTGGTGGTTTTGAGGGGGGGGAACTCTTTCTCTCTTGGTTTATATTACCTTAAACCTCAAATTTCCACTTTAATGCATCTATCGAAGCTTTGATTCTGACCTTCATTGTGTCAGTTCTACACATCTGAGGAATTTGCTTGAAGTTCAAGTCAATGCAATGCCCAGGGCGGGCTTTTATGTTGAAGGTTGCACAGTTAGAAGCCAGTGGAACACCAGAGATGGCTCCAGGATTTTGAAGTCTAGTACTTATTATTCCTTTTCCAGAAATGAGGTTAATGCCATCCACTTTCAGGATGATTGCTGAAGTTCAAAGTACTGAAAAAGCCAAACACAGGAGTGGCTGGAAATCTAGTTGGTCTCCAGTAGATATTTCTCAAATTAGTGAGCCAGATAAATTCTGCACTTAAATTGTTCTAGTTCATAGACTGGTTTTTTTTTTTTTTTTTTTTTTTTTTTTTTGAAAAGGTTTCATGAAAGGAAGGTTTAATCAAGTGGCTTGCTAAAAACAAACAGACTCTTAAGTTTTTCCCGTGATTTATCATTATAACCAATCACTTCCAATTCTAGAAATACAGACCACTGCCCTGCCCAAGTGTTGCCTGCTCAGGTCTTTAATTTTACCAGATTAAATCGATGTCAAACTGGTCTATAAAGCTTAGGGATTCTAGTTCATTTTCTCCTGTATTTTGTATTAGAGACTAACATTGGGCTAAGTTATGTGAGCAACTGCAGCTTCTTGAAACCTTCTTCTCATAGGATTTCGGGAGATTCTCTTGATATTCCTGTGCTCACAACCCCGGGTTCTCTTGGAATGCTGGAGTCTGAGTAACTAGAATGGGAAGGCACCGGCAGTCGGTCTTCAGCTAGTTCCTCAGTTCTCTCTCCTCTTCCATCCTTTCCAGCTGAAGCTCACAAGGCAGGAAGAGCTGCTTGCTTTCTCTAACACTAGAAGATGCAGGTGGACAGGGATGCTGGAACAGGCCAGCTCCAAGGAGGAGTGGGAAAGCCAGTGCTTTTAACCATGTTTCAGGGAACCTTCTCTCCCCTGAACTACTGTACCATCAGCCACAGGCAGCAGCAGATGTGCTAACTTCTTAAAAGAAGTATCAAGTATTTCTACTTAAGGTTTAAGATTCTTTTCTGAGTTCCTGGTCTCTGACCTGGAGTCCAAGTGCATTTGAATCCTGAGTTCTCTTGTGTCTCCAAATTAGAATAATGTTGGCTTTTCAGTGTTCAGAATTAGGTAGACTGCTGCCTGGAAGTTAATCTAATGCTCAGCACTTAATTCACTCTAATTATTTGTACCTCCTACTCGTTCTAAAGTATCTGAATTGGTTTCACTTTGTAACATAATGCCTAAAATTGAATTTAGAGAGGAAGAAAAAAAAAAAAGTTCTTTGCTGTCTTGTGAGTGAATGGTGCTTGAGAATCCCATGGCTAAAAGACATTGTGACATAAAACGATCTTATCACATGTATATGCAACATATGTGACATGAGGGGCCTTTAGGATTGGGTCTGAGATTCTAGATCGTTCTTTCTTAATTGGTGAGAAGCTGCTTCTCTTTGTTCCAGGGCTATCTTAGTTAGGGTTTCCTTTGCTGCAATTAAACACCATGACCAAAAAGCAAGTTGGGGATGAAGGGTTTATTCAGCTTACACTTTACATTGCTGTTCATCGCCAAAATGAAGTCAGGTCAGGGACTCAAGCAGGGAAGAAACCTGGAGGCAGGAGCTGATGCAGAGGACACGAAGGGGTGCTTGCTTCCCATGACTTGCTCAGCCTTCTTTCTTGTAGAACCAACTACATGGCCTGGGCCCACCAATCACTAATTGAGAAAATGCCTTACAGCTGGATCTCCTGGAGGCATTTCCTTAACAGATGTGCCTTCCTCTCTGATGACTCTAGCTTGTGTCAAGTTGACACAAAACCAGGCAGTCCACGGACATACTTTATTCTCATCACAGACTCAGGGTGAATGTCCAGGTAAAGTCCCATGTCACCCAGAGTAAAGCCTGCAGCTAAGGGTGACAGGGCCTGCTTAAATGACATGACAAGTAAGAGAGGTTTTTCGCCGATAAAGCACACGTCACAATTCTAACTTCCAGTTCCAGAACTGCGACTGACAATTCTGGATTACATGTCTTTTCATAATTATAATCTTAAGATATCCCCATCACTTAATGAGTAATTTGATGTTCCCAGGTTTAGGAGAAACTCCAGAGAAGGGGAGGAGAGTGACTTGGAACAGCTGTGTTCCAAAGCAGGTCTACATCCTTGGCACAGAGAGCCTTTCCTGATGTTCATTGTGTCAGAGGTTCAGCCTCGTTTGTTTACACATAAAAACAAACCACTTGGTTTCCAAGGAACAGACTGGTGAGAATCTGAACCGTTGTCCTGGCACTTAACAATGCCATTCTCTCTACCTTACACTGAGAAACTGAGTGCATGGGAGCTGCCTCCCTGAGAGTGCTCTGGTGGTGAGCAGCCTCAGGCTGTTTGAGGAAACTCCACCATGGTCTATGGGTTACTTTCAGATCAAGACTGTATTTACATACTTCCCAGCTTTGACTTTTTGGTGGAGTCTGTTGGTTTAACTTTGCCATTTAATCCTGTTGTAAATTTGTAGTCCAAGTAAGTGATTGTCAATATTCCCAGAACAAAGACCCCCATTTAATACTGAAATTACATGGGTCTTACAAAAAAAGAAAACAAACATTTTGCATATAGTATTGGAGGACAAATAATGACAAACATGTTACAAACTCAGTGATATAGTTTTTAAACAGAATTTAGGTATTCTCTCTCTCTCTCTCTCTCTCTCTCTCTCTCTCTCTCTCTCTCTCTNTNTNTGTGTGTGTGTGTGTGTGTGTGTGTGTGTACATGTTCCTGAGGCAGACACTGGGTCTCTTCTTCAGCCACTTCCTACCTTATTTTTGGGGGTTTCTCACTGAGCCTGGAGCTCACAGGTTTAACTAGACTGGCTGGCCTGCAAGCCCCAGGACTCCAGTCCCTGCCTCTCCAGTGCCAGGAGACCAGGTGCATCTTTGTTCCGCCCTCCTTTGTTATGTATGAGGTACTGGCATTGAACCTGGGTCCTCACAGTTGGGTGGCAAGAACTTTTACCCACTGAGCCCTCTCCATAGGTCCTTCAAGTATGTTTTTTTTTTTTTAAATGAATTAGCACTTAATTAACTATATTTACAGAGAAACTGGTACTGTATAAATCTATATGTACAGGGTGTGTGCGTGTGTGTGTGTGTGTGTGTGTGTGTGTGTGTGTGTGTGTGTAGACTTGCATTAGTTCAAGGCAGAGCCCATTTTAAAGCTATAACTTGAAGTAGATGGCCTCATAGAAACCTGTGAAAGGTTTGGAGAATGATATAAAATGGGACAACAATAAGCCGACCTAGAGTTAACGCTGGGCCTTTGGAGCCCTTCTGCCTGTTCACCTACCTGACAGATTTTAGCTGTGGATTTTGTTTGTTTGTTTGTTTTGTTTTGTTTTGTTTTTTCGAGACAGGGTTTCTCTGTAGCTCTGGCTGTCCTGGAACTCACTCTGTAGACCAGGCTGGCCTCCAACTCAGAAATCCGCCTGCCTCTGACTCCAGAGGAGAAGGGGAGGAGAGTGATGGAGTGCTGGGATTAAAGCGCCCGGATTAGCTGTATTTTCTTATTTTTTAGATAATGTTTCCTTGTGTGTAGTTCATCATAGCTTCAAACCCTGGATCCCATTGTTTTGTCTCCTAAGCTGTGGGATTTCAGGCACCTGTCACCATGACCACTTTTACTAGGTCATTTTGAGCAACCAGTACTTAGTAGCTTTGGTTTACTGGCCTCTGCCCTTTTCTGTATCGTTCACGCCCTTCTTACTTGGGATTTACTTTTTCTGTTTTAGTTTAAGGTGAAAGTTATGGAACTAACTTAAACTCTTTTTTATAAGGATTCAAAACTATATAATTTAGTTTACATTTAAAGCTTCATTTCAGAATTTTAATATAACTTATTAAATGGAAAAATTATTTAATTTTTTTTACAATCTCATCTTCGCCTCATGGGCAACTTAAAAATGATTAGTTCCCAAATATCTGGGACTTTTCTGGATACCTTATTATTTTTAAAAATTTAATACTAGGGCAAGCGGGAACTGTATGCTGTAGGATTTCAAGCCTTGGAATCTGTTAGAGTCTCCCATATTCCATCCACCCTGATGAATGACCCTTAAGCATGTGGCAGGGATGCCTTAGTTGTGTGCGCTCTGCTCCATCAGTGGCCGTTGACCCATGCTGGACATGATGCTTAAAGAGCATTCTTCATTCTGTCTGAATTCTGAATATTCTGCCCATTTCTGCTTATGCAATATAAGTCTCCAAACTATGCCTGTGGCTTATTTTTCCTTTCAGTTCTGCCAAGTCATGCTGCTTCATGTATTTCCAAGGTATCAGTCACATACATATTTATGCACCACTTATAAACGGAAAAGACATTTCAAGATGAGTTTTATGTTTACAGAATAATGAGGAGGTACAAAAGTCTTCACACATCCCTGACTACATCCATTTACCCAGCTTCCCAGACTATCAGCACCCCATGCAGTAAACCATGTGTTTCATGGATGCAGCTTTGTTGCTGGGGGAAGGGTACACTATACTGTGACCTAGATGGACCACAGTATATCCATTCATCAATGGAAGGGCATCCTGATTTTTTCTAAGCAGTTATGAAAAAGACATTGGAGAATTTTATTCTCCAAAGAATTTTATGCGGACCTACATTTTCAGCTTATTTAGATGAATGCCAAGCAGTGAAATTATTGGGTCCTGTAGTAGGAGTATGTTTACTATGTGAGAAAGTGCTAAACTGTCGTGTAAAGTGATGACATTGTTTTATAGTTGCACCTGCACTGCACAGGATTCTGTTGCACATCTCTGCTCCCATCTGGTGCTGTTTGGACTGTTGACTCTTCTGCTGGTTATGCTGTATCTCAGTGCTCTTCTGACTTGCAGGTCCCTAGTGATGACTTTCTTACATGCTGACCTGCCTTCAGTATGTCTTACTCTGTGTCTTACTCAGTATGGTGATATTTTGCACATTTTGATCAGATTGTTCAGTTTTGTTTTGTTTTGTTTTGTTTTTTGAGTTTTAAGAGTTCTTTGGATTGCAGTTCTTAATCAAAGCCTTTACAGTGTTTTCTCTAAATCTATGGCTGGTCTTCTAATTTTATTCAAGTGTCTTTAAAGAGCAGAGCTTTTAATTCCAATGAGGTCAAACTATCTTTCATGGGTCATGCCTTTCATGTTAGACCTTAGAAACCTGAAGCTATATATCGGTTTGTTTGCTTGTTTGTTGTTATGCTGTGATAGGCAATGTTAGGTTTTAAGTCTGCAAAAAACATTTGAGTTCATTTTATTTTGTTCTTTGTATGTGTATCTTAGATTCATTTGTTGAAGATTGCTTTCTCCATTTTTCTGCTTTGGCGCCAAATTAGCTATATTTGCTCAATTTGTATTTTATTTATCTACTTATTTTTATTTATCTATCTGGAGAAAACTATTTTTTCATCTGTGAGTGGTTTCAGTTGGAGATAGCTCCTCGGCTAGCATGGGGTCTTGTATCTACTTCTCTCAGCATTGACACCCTGTCCGGTACAGACCTGTTGCAGGCCATGTGCGTGTTTCCACAGTCTGTGAGTTCATATGTGCATCAGTCAGTCATGCTGTGTTTAGAAGGCCTGGTTTCTTGGAATTTTAGTTTTTGACTAAGGATAATTTGTTTAAAACTAGGTATTTTAGTCTGTTTCCTTCTGAGTGATATTTTTATGTGGAAGGTGTCCAGCTATCTTTGCTTTAGCTGTCCTTTTGAATTTGTGGTGCTGGAGGTTCAACTGCTCATACAATAGTGGAGACTCTAACATGAAGCTGTTCCTCTGACCCTTTCATTATATACAGCCTTTATAAGACATGGTGTAAGTTTCCTAAGGAGGCTGCAAACTCGGCATCTTTTCATCTCTCTCTGTCTCTCTGTGTCTCTCTTCATCTCTGTCTCTCTGTCTCTCTGTCTCTCTCTCTCCTTTCCATGCTCCCCTTTCCCATCTTAACAGCTTGGATACTGGATGGATGATACTATGTTCTTAGTGGTTCCCTCACATTTCTCAGATTTTAGTAAGCCCCTGGATTACTCACTTCACATGCTGTACCTCTTTGTTTCTGCATTTCTCTTTTGCTTTAATTGTACAATGTTAATTTTGCTTGGTGAGATTCTGTTTAATCTTTGTGATCACTTTTTCCTTTATGTCCTTGAATATATTTAGCTATTTGAAAGTTTGGATAAACTATATTAAATTCTGTTAATTACTAAATGCTGTGGCATTTTGGGGTCTAGCATTGTGCTGGGTAGTTTTATGTCATCCCTTATACAAACTAAGGTCATCTGAGAGGCGTGGTCCTCAATTTGGAAAATGCCTCCTTAAGCTTGGGCTGTAGGCAAGCCTGTAGTAATTTTGTTAATTAGGAATTGATGAGGTAGGTCCAGCCCATTGTGGTTGGTGCCATTTTGGGCTGGTGGTCCTGGGATTTTATAAGAACAAGGACTGAACAAGCCATGAGGAACAAACCAGTAAGCAGCACCCCTCCAGCAGCATCCTTCTGCAGCAGCTTCCGCCTTCAGATTTCCTTCCTTTTTCAGTTACTATCCTGACTTCAATGAAGGACTACAGTGTGGAAGCATCAGCCAAATAACACTTTCCTCCCCAACTTGCTTTGGATCATAAGGTTTCATCATGACAATAACTAACTAGGACAAACCGGTAACTTTTTCTTGACCATAGGCCATTTTCTCACATCTCTGCAAGACTTGTAATCTTTTTTCCCCCTGGATGTTGCTTTTTATTTTATTGTGAATATGTTGAATCTCCATTCAACATATTATGTCATTGTTTAAATGGAAATTTTTTTTCTTTATGTGAGCCTGCTTCTGTTTTTCCCCACACAGATGCCTGGCTCCTCTTTTTATAACTGAAATGTTACCGGAATGTGACTTTCTCACTTATTTATGTGTTGTCTATGTATTCTTCTGTGCTATAATCACAGACTTGAGCACTTGACACATATGCTATATGTGCCTCAGTCTGTTCAGACTGCTTTAACCAAATACCATAGACTGGTTACAAGCAACAGGAACACAATTCTCACAGATGCTGGAAAGATCATTTCAGCCCAGGCACCAGCAGATCAGAGTCAGCAATCAAAGGGTTCATAGATGGCACCTCACATGGCAGTGGAGGGCCAGGAATTCGAGGTTTCTTTATGAGGGTAGTGTTACCCCAGTACTAGTTCCCAGAATCTCCATTTTAAATACTATAATGTGAGGGATTACATGTCAATATGGCATGTGGGGAAAGGGACGTAAGCACTGCCTAAAGTCATGGCTCAGAAATCGAAGCCATGTATAGTCCAGTTCTTTAAGACCTTTGCCAAACCTTGCTCTTGATATTTATTCTCTTGAGAACTGTCTCTTCAAGTCCCAGACCCATTTTTGAATGGGTCATTTCTCTTTGATTCTTTGGTATCTTTTGCCTTCTTTTTATGTTATGCTTATTAACCTCTGTCTGTTGTATATCTGGAAGACCTCCCCACTCCATGGGCTGCTTCTTCACTCAACTGTTTCTTTAGCTGTGCAGATATTCTTTAGTTTTATGAGGCCCCACTTATCAATTGTTAGCCTTAATTCCTGGGTAAACAGAGCCCTACTCAGAAAGTCCTTCCCTACCCTTATACCTAGTGTGGCAATGCCTCTGTTTTCTTCTAACAGTTTTAGCATTCAGGTTCTAAATTCAGATCTTTGATTCAGTTGAAGCTAATTTTTTTTTTCGAAGCATTTACCACATATATTGGTAAAAACATCAGACAAATAGGTTACATGAGACTGTGCAGTGGGTCTCAGATGCTATTGAAATGACTAAGAAAGCCATTCTGTGATTCCATTTTGTTTGCTTAGACAGTTCTCAGACCTCTACCCCCTTCCCTTACTGGTCACGTCTCCCTTGGCAACATTTCCATTGTCTTGACTATGTCCAGATATACTAACAAAAATAATTGTCAAGTTATGTGTAAAACAACTACTGACCCTCATCTAACTGTAATGTATTGCCACGGTTTTCCCTTTTAAAACTTCGTATCTCTGAACTTGGGCACCAAGAGACTTTTTGGAGCATGTGAAGCTAATTTTTATGCAGCATGATAGATACTAGTCTGATTTCATTCTTCTGTATGTGGATATCAGTTTTCTCAGCTTAACTTATTGATTTTGCTGCTGCCTTTTCTTCAGTGTTTGGTTTTGGCCTCTTTGTCTGTGTCAACTATCAGATGACTAATGTATGACAAATGTATGTCAACTATCAGATGACTGACTAATGTATGACAAAGAGGCCAAAAAGACCATGTTTGGATCTTTTGTTTTGTACACTGGTCTATATGTATGGTTTTGTGCTGGTACCAGAGTGCTTTATTACTATTGCTATTTATTACTATTACTATTTATTACTATTCAAAATATTTATATTTTGAAATGTGGAAGGGTTAAATCCTCCTAGAACTGAAATTTTTTTTAGGATTGCTTTGGTTATCTGGAGTCTTCTCTGGTTATGTATGAAGTTTTGAATGCCTTTTATCCACTCTTGAATACTGTTTTATGTATTTTGATTGGGGTTACATTGAATCCACAGATGGCTTTTGGTAATTTGGTCATTTTTATTGTGTTGAGGTATGTTTCCTCCAATCCAAGTTTCTTTAGGATTTATCACAAACGTATGTTGGATTTTCTCAATTTTTCCCAGTATCTACTGAGATTATATGATTTTAAACCAACTTATATATATATTTACTGACTTACGTATGTTGAATCATTCCAGCATTTCTAGGATAAAGTCAACTTGATCGCTTGGTTGATGATCTTTTTGATATGTGTCTGTATTCCAGTCACAATTATTTTATTGTGTTTCTCAGAGAAGTTGATCTGTAACCACAGCAGATTTTGGTTTGTTTGTGGTTTTGTTTCGTGTGTGTGTGTGTGTGTGTGTGTGTGTGTGTGTGTGTGTGTGTGTTTTCATCATGAGATGTGATTTTTTTAAATCAGAGTCTTGCTTTTCTGGTGTGTTGGGGTATCCAGGGTTTGCTGTGGTGGTAGAATCGGGTTCTGATGATGCCAAATAGCCTTGGTTTCTGTTGCTTATGTTCTTGTACTTGCCTCTCGCCATCTGATTATCTGTGGTGTTAGCGGGTCTTGCTGTCTCTCCTGGGAGACCAACTCTTTCCATGTGGAATTTGGGTATGGAGAGCTGTGACACAGGGTCAGGTCCTGGGCACAGATGGAAACTGGAACGATCCTGTCCCCGGCTATTCCTTGGTTCCTGTGTCCTGATGGCTCTGGGTGGGTCCCTCTTGGACCAGGAATTTGAGCATAAGTGGTGGTCTTACCTGTGCTCTCAGGTGTGTCAGCACTCCTGGAAGACCAGCTTTCTCCTGGTGGGATTTGGGTATGGAGAGCTGTGGCACAGAGTCAGCTCAGGGGCTCAAATGGAAACCAGAAGCTTGTTTGATTTATATAATATATATATATAATATATATATATATATATATATATATATATATATGCACATAATTAAAATGTTCCTTGAAGAGTTGTTTTTAATGTATCCCAAAGATTTTGTTGTGTTTTTATTTTCATTCAATTCCATAAATTTAAAGAAATTGTGTTGATTTCTCTTTTGGCCTGTTCATCATCCACCGGATTCCATGAGTTTTGCATTTACTAGAAATTCGTTTGCTCTCAGTTTTAAGTTTTATTGTATAGTGGTCAAATAGGACACATGGAAATTATTTAATTTTTTCCAGGTTTAAGATTTGCTTTTGCATCCCACGATGTAGAGAAGCTTCCATGGGCTGCTGAGTGAGTTATTGAAATTACCTATTACTATTGGATTGGTATTCATCTGTATTTAATTTCAGTATGCTTTTTTGTGAAATTTGGTGCACCAGAGTTTGGAACATGCATGTTTAGTATTGTAATTTTTTTTGGTTAATTGTTGCCTAGATTAGGAATGAAGCACCCTTCTTTGTCTCTTCAAATTAGCGTTAGTTTGAAGTCTAATTTTGTCAGATATTTAAATGGCAACTCCTGCTTCCTATTGGTCTCGCTGCTTGGATTACTTTTTCCATCCTTTCAACTCAAAGTGGTTCCTAAAACTGAATTTCCTATAACAGAAGCATGGATTTTTTTTTCTTAATCTACTCTGTTAGCCTATATATTTTGATTGTACAACTGAGTCCATTATTTTTTCAAGTTATTATTCAAATGTGTGTATATAGCAGTAATTTTGTTGGCTATTTCTGTTTCTTAGGCATGCTTTGTATTTCATTAATTATAGCATCACTTGTTTTCTTTTTAGTCTCTTTGTCATGTGTAACCCTCTCTTAAATCTTAAGTACTGCTTCCAGTATTTTTTTTAGGACTGTTTTGGTAGACATGAAGTGTTTAGGCTGTTTGTATCATGAAAAGCTTTTTCCCCCTCATGTAACCATCACGTTACACAGTTTTACTAGGTACAGTAGATGAGGCTGGCCCACATGGTCTTTTAGAATTTTGGAATGCATTGATTGCTTCAGGTTCTCCAGGCTTACAAAGCTTCCATAAAAAAAAAAAAAAAAAAAAAAAAAAAAGCTGTTATTCTGGTAGGTTTTCCTTTCTATGTGACTTTTTTGTTCTCTTGTACACTTGTTTGTGTATTTAGTGTTTTAAATGTGGTATCTCATGAGTAGTTTCTTTTCTGGTCTTCTCTCTTTGGTGTTTTGTATGCTTCTTATAGCTGTAAGGATGTGTCCTTCCTTAGAGGAAGTTTACTTTTATATTCTTAAGATCTGGTCTATGCCATTGACTTAGGATTATTCTTTTTTCATCTATCTCTTTAATTAGATGTGGTCTTATCATAATATCCTACAGTTCCTGAATGTTCTTTTTATGTTTAATTTTCCTCATGATCTTTGCTTGTGTAGTCAGTTCTTCAAGAACTGATATTTTATCTTCTACTGAAACCATTCTATTTGTAAGTCTTTTCTCTGAGTTTTCTAATTAGGATACTGAGTTTTCCAATTCTGTCTTCAATGCTTCTATTTACTAAATTTTGTTTCCAAATCCTAGATTGCTGTCGTCATCTCATTCAGCCTTATTTTTGTTTTCTTGAGCAGTACTCACAATTCCTCCTTTATGTTCATTCTAAATTCATTGTGCTGTTTTTGTCTTCTTTAAACTCCTTGGGTTCATCAACAAAGTCTATGGTTGTTCTGTGAAGATCTGTGTCCTGGGGTTCTTATTAGAGAAAATTTCTAAATGACTAGTAGATTTTGGAGGGGACAAACTGTTTTGTCCTTTCATAGCTTGTTTTTCCAATGATTCTTGTGCATGTGGACTTCATTCTTGTTGGTTTCATGTTTGTTATGGACACAGCAGACTGGGATGCACACAGGATGTGTGTTCTATCCCAGGCCTGGAAGTTGGAAGGCTGTGAGAAGAGTTCTCCAGACTGGGCTCTATCAGAGGACTGAGGTGAATTCAGGTGGTTTGTGAACTCACCTAGGCTAGACCTAGAAGGTAGCTTTAGGGTGGGCTGAATGGGATAAAGTCTGTTAGGTAGAGGTTCCTGGGCAGGTGTATATGACGTGTATCCTGGCCCAAACCTGGAGCTTGGGAGACTATGGACAGGGCTCCATCTGAGGATTGGTGTTGAATGCAGGAGGCCTGGGGGTAAGAGAGAAGACTCACCAGGTAAGGTTAGGGCACAGAGTGTTTTGGCACAGTTGGAAATAAAAGGTGGTTAGAGCACGGGGCCACTGGATAAATCTACCTCCCCCTTTTATGACAGAGTTCTCTAATCATTTTCATGTTAATTATGATCAATGCCTGTATCACTTCTCAGTCCAAAATAGAGTCTATGATAAGTAATTACATGCTCTGTGTTAGAGATGTATAACCAAGGTAGACCCATTTTTCAAGGAGCTCAGTAGAACAAGACAGACACTCAACACATTCTATATTCCCTTTGAAATATGTCTCTGAAATCTGGAACATGAAGCAGGGCATATAAAACTTAAGATAAGAAACATAAAGACAGAAGCCTGGAATTCCTTTTTGACCCCTTATCATCCTTACTCAGTGGTAGGAATTGGGAATAGAATTAAGAGAAAAACTGAGAACTTTGTATTTGTAGAAAATAAATGTATTACAGTTAAGTCCAGGAAAGGTTAACTTTTTCCTAGACTTCTTTGATTACAAACTATTAAAAGTATCTACACAGTAGTTTTTACTTTCTAGGTGTCAGTGGTACCAGAAACAATAACCTTCATTTTAAGGCTTTTAGGGTTCCCTCTGAGGTCTGTGTATAGGAACAGTTGACTTCATTCAGGGACTTTACTTGTGAGAGTGTATATGGCTGTGGCTCCTTAAAGTAGTCACTTATATAAACCCTAAAGTCCCCTCTTAGGAACATTCAATAACAAAACCCACTTAGGATGCAAACAAGGCAACACAGAGAACAGCCTATTTTCTGTTTAAACACCAAATAAGATTAGGATGAAAATAATATGGTAAAAGAAACCTTAATAGTAAGAATCAAGAATTGGCCAACACTTCCTGCCAAGTAAGCATTTTAGACTTTGCAGGTATAAGGTATCCTAACTATACAGGCTCACCACTGTTAGCAAAACTCAGCCACACACAACTCGGGAGTTGTGTTCTGATCAACTTTCTTTATAGAAACATGTTTTTTGTTTGTTTGTTTTAGCCTTCCTGAGGCAGTAGTGGCTGCCATAGCCTGCACAGTGTTAGTCATTTAGTAGTAGGGAATGAAGAAATGACAGACACACATACAGAAAAGCTGGGGTCAGGTGAGATACCTTCTACACATACGGCCAACATCCCTATTCCAAGCAAGGGAAGGCCTTGCCATTTCCATGAGTCTGAAGCACTGGATTCCTTGATAGCAATGTTCCCGACATGATTGCTCATTGAGACTGGGGTGCATTGTCCACAGATGGCATCACTAAAGAAAACGGGGATTAAAAAGGCCCAAATTTCAAATGGTTCTTTTGAAGCACTGGTTGTCAACCTGGAGGTTGCCACTTTTTTGGGAGATTGTATAACTACCTTTCACAGAGGTTGCATATCAGATATTTACATTATGACTAATAATACTAGCAAAATTATAGTTATGAAGTAGCAACAAAAATAATTTTGTCACCACAACATGAGGAATTGTATTAAATTATGAAAGCTGAGAAGCACTATTTTAAAGAATTGAGTTTAAAAATAGCCTAATTAAATGCAGTGACATTCCTATCCACCCAAGAGGGAGCAGCAGAGAGGGGAGGGAAGCAAGAAAAACAGCAACAGAAAACCTGATAAGCAGGAACTTGTCAGGAGGGATGGTGGTTTGATGGGATAAAGGAGTAAGAGGAATAGGAAGAATATAAACAAAGTATGTTATATATGTATAAACTGTAAAAGAATTAAAAAGGAAAAAAATAGTTATGGGAATTCAGCTCAAGAATGACCCCTTGCTAATGTAAAAATTTATTCCACTTGGTTTTATAAAATTTTCAAGAGCCTGAACAAAAAGTTTGAATGTCCTGACCTTCCTGAGTGATTTCTCCAGCTTTGGCTGGTAAGGTTGTTTGTTGAGAACTTCACTTTTCTTTCAAGGGATTAAGAGCTTCTACATGGCACAGAACCTTACAGTGAAAACTCCCTTTTCTTAACAGGTAAACACAAGACGTGAAGAGTAGTGAAAGGGACTAAGTGGTGGCCAAAGAGGCCTGAGAGAGAAGCCGGGTCAGCACCGTGTGGACAGCCCTGCACTGTTTTCCAAAGATGCTCTTGAAGTAGTCCTCATTAACACAGCTTGCCTTCACCTGCCAAAGCTCTTCATCATGGGCTGCATGAAGTCAAAGGAAACGTTCCCATTTCCTACCACATTGGACATTGACAAGCTGCATGAGAGTGAGGAGGCCTTTATTCCAGATGATAGCAGTCAATATAGGACACCTTCTCCAGATGAACAACAGCAAGTCCAGGGAGTGAAAAAACTCCCAGAGCCCGGTGCTGCGATCGGTGCCCTGATCCTTGAATTTGCAGACCATCTGGCCAGTGAAATTGTGGAGGATGCCTTGCAGCAGTGGGCATGTGAAAACATCCAATACTACAACATCCCATACATCGAGAGTGAGGGCTCAGACACCACCATTAATTGATGATAATCAACTGTGCTCTGGATGTAGTCGGTGCTAGTTAAATACATAAGTTTTCAAATTCCAATGTCTATGGTATTAATGTAGGGATGCTTATGAGGAAATATAATTTTAAGCAGTTCTACTATTTTAACATCAATGTATATCTGCTTGATCTCAAGTTTTGGTCACAGAAGGCCTGGAAAGAGGTCTTATGCCACCCAGTCATTAGCTGTCATACCATGCTCTTACTGGGGCAGGAATGACATCACCAAAGAAAATGTTAAATAAAAAGTGCCCAAGTTCCAAATGGTTATTTTAAAGGGTTGACTTTAAAAGGACTATTTGGTTAATTTATACCAAAAACAAAACAAAAGGCCCAGAACACGAAAGGGAAATTCCTTAGAATGTAAAAAAAGTGAGGAATAGAACTCTAGTCATAGTGATCCATAGCATGTCTATTGTCAAAACCGTTTGTGTCGGAGATTGCCCACTCCCTGACACCTATGGCCTACCGTTAGAAAACCACCAGTGGAGAGGGCCGCCTTGAATGTCGGAAGTCTATTTTTGCAGATGGAAAGAGTAGCAACCACACTCAGCCTCAGGGTCATGCCATAGCTGTTTCTGGATGATTTACACTTTGCATGTTACAGCCATCTTTAAAAGATAATTTATAGAAGTCATGATAGTTTATCACATTGAAATAAGAATCTCCTTGGTACCTTTTATTCAGTAAATCTTAAAAATGACAGAAATTTAGTCTGCAAGGTGAAAATTTGAGCTTGGGTTTCCATGACTAACAATGTATAGAGCCTCACTGCAGTGCTGGTACAGGGGTGGATGTGTACATGGTATAAGAGGACTTGCAATTCTCCTCCCAAAGGGCCCACCTGTGTGGGATTTAGCAGTCACTCATGCCCTTGGAACACTCTTAGCCACATACTCTACTCCTGAATGGAGAACTTGTGTGGGTTTTAGCAGTCATGCATGCCCACAGAATACTTTTAGCCATATTGTAGAAGTGTTATAAATTAGGCAAAAAACTATCATATGCTTTATTTTTTTTAAATCTTAACTGTTTAAAGCTCAACAGTAACAGAAGAGTTTAAACAAAATCAATAGAAGAGGACTTAGTGTCTAGAATCACCAAGCTGTGCTAAACACTGAGTAAGAGGAAATGGGGCCCATCTATACCAGTCCTTCAAGGATACAATTTATCAGCATTCTTGAAATCCAAAGCCATTAAAGAAAGGTTTTTGATATCATTGTGAGCTAAATAGGTACTTGACTTTATTCATAGTGAGAAATGCTGCCTCTAGTTTTATGGTAATACATTGAAACATAAGTCAAACTGTGTGAATTCTCCTAGTTTTAGGAACAGAGAGGTTGTTAAAATTAGTGACAGCCATCATTCAGATACCCATTCATTCTGTTAGTTTCACTAAACACTGGGAGTCACAATGTTCCACCACACACAGTGCTCCATTACACAGCTGGTGATTGGACAGCTCACAGAACTGCAAGCAACCACTCCTGCTCCTATGCCTTCCACTTAGTTCATGAAGCAGTGTAGTTTCCAATGTCTATACTGATGATTCAGGCTCAAGCCCCTAGGTCATGATGTTTCTTATTCAATTGGTTTCTCATATGAAGATGCCTGTTGCAAATTTTCTTGTTATTTAACAAATATAATTAAGTATATAAAATATATATGTTGGTCAGAACATAAAGACAAAATCTACACAGAGATATTGGCAAGTGGGTATGGGTTGAGCATTTCAAAGAAGGTTCATTCTTTGTCCAAGGGTTGAGCCTGCCCAGTCCACATCTACCTAGATGTCTGCTCTCTGCTGCCCCTATGCTTCACAGCTATAGTTTAAGCAACTATGATCAACAGTTTCATCTATCTATATATATAATATATACATATATATATGTATATATATGTATATATTATATATATATATATATATATATATATATATAATGTTATCATCTTCTAAGAGACCTACTTTAAAATATATAAGGACTGTACACGCATAGTAAGTAGTAGATAAACTGTGTGTGATAAAAACAATTGAACAAATTTTATACCACATTGGATAGTATCAGGATATAGTATAGTTTGGCCTTGATGAGAATTAGGAATCTTTCACGAGGAATCAACCCTTTTTAATGGCTTTATATTCAAATAACTGAGCCTCATTTGCGGTCTTTCATTAAGGAGTAGAGGATTGAGGAGGGTCCCATAATACAGATCACTGAACAACTCGTTACTGGACAGAGACATGTGGAACATCAGTCTAAGGGCACATGACCTCCCAGTGGCAACTGCAAAAGTAGAACATGTCCAGTTCCTTACTTACTGAGACTCTCAAAATGCCAGTGTGTTTCACCGCCCCTCCCTACTGTCTCTTTGGTATTATTGCCTTTTGATTACAAGCCTTGGATGCTGGTGGAATCCTCCCATCTTTGTTGCCTTATCAGTTCTTCACAATCTACCTGTGGTTATTATCACTTAAAGCACACTTTTTTTTTTTTTGTTTTTCGAGACAGGGTTTCTCTGTATAGCCCTGGCTGTCCTGGAACCACACTTTTAAAGGAGACAAATATGATTATCTTAAGCCCAAATGAATTTGTATCAAGCTGTCTCAAGCATTAAAAGTGAGTGTACAAAAATCCCATGATATGCAGATCATAGTTAATCAGCATTAGCATTTGGTGAGATGGGACCGAGTACACTTCTGAATTACATTATTTTGGAAACCAGGAGTTAGATAAATGATGTAAAAAATCAGTTATGTACCTGTAATATCTATACAAATAGAGCGTCTATGTGAAATGACCCAGGTGTTTCTTCCTTGGAGCCATAAACAATAGCTCTAAAGAATTAGCTATCACTTTAGTCCCAAAACTAAAGTTTTGTTGGCAAACTCCCTTCACTGTAGGAATTAACTCTGAAGTGGTATTTTTCACAAATATTTTTGTGAAAATGTTTTGTTGTTTGTTTGTTTTGGGGTTTTTTGTAACTATAATAAAAGTCTAATTGCAATTTTCTTTCAGTCCTCATTTAATTGAAACAAATACCTTTTAGTGTGGTCCACTGATGTTTCACATAAAGATTCTATTCTGTATTGCTAAAATGTACAAAGTGAATGAATGTGTATCTGTACAGATAAACTCTTGGGTTATTTTTTCATCATTTTTATTAGATATTTCCTTTATTTACATTTCAAATATCCCAATTCCCCCCCCCCCCCATATTCCCGCATCCTAACCCCCCTACCCCTGCTCACTAACCCACCTACTCCCACTTCCCTGTCCTGGCATTCCCCTACACTGGAGCACTGAGCCTTCACAAGGCCAAGGCCCTCTCTTCTCATTGATGACCCACAAGGCCATCCTCTGCTACATATGCAGCTGAAGCCATGAGTCCCTCCTTGTGTACTCTTTGATTGGTGGTTTAGTCCCTGGGAGCTCTGGGGGTACTGGTTGGTTCATATTGCTGGGGCTGCAAACCCCTTTAGCTACTTCGATCCTTTCTCTAGCTCTTCCATTGGGGACCCTGAGTCTAATCTAGGAATGTTAGAACTAAATCTAAAACATGGTCAATACCATGGTATTATTTCAGACATGTTCTTAATATTTGAAGGAAACATCCTTTATGACAAGTACATTAGGAACTGAGAACATGTAAAAGCAATACCCTCTGGGATGGAGCCACCTCTGCGTGTGCAGGATTAGGGGTGCAGGCACAAGCCCACTGCTCCTTTCTGTTCTGTTTAGTTTCTAGGAGCCTGGGATAAAGAAGAAATTGTAACAAGTTAAATTATTCTGACTTAGAAATGTAAGGTCTTCAGTCTGGAATTCTCTGATGTTTCTTGCATACCTTAAAAAAATGTTCTGTCAGGGACTGGAGAGATGGCTCAGTAGTTTAGAGCTCTGGTTACTCTTCCAGAGGCCCTGAGTTCAGTTCCCTACATAAACAAGGCAACTTATAATCATCTTTAACTCCAAATTCAGGGTATCCAGTGTTCTCTTATGGCTCTGCAGGCAGATGGGACAAGTGTACACATGTAGGCAAAATATGCATATACATAAAAATATTTGGAAAATTCTGTCAACTTCCAATTACTAAAGGTATTTATATGTTAAACTGCTTTACTTATCACATACATGTTTGATAAAATTTATAAAAAGCAGAATATGTCTGTCTTAGTGACTAGAATTTCTTAATTCCTCATTTTTTTCCACGTAAGCAAATACTGCAAATAACAAGAGTAGTATTTCATTTCTCCCGGGGAGCTGGTTCTGATGACTTGGGAAAGGCTGAGGATTAGTTACTTAGCACTCTGGAGACAGAACTTTATACAAGCTTTTTCTTTTTTACCTCAGAGTTTTCATGTTTATAAAGTAATTCTGCTACAGTATTGTTTTAAAATACATTCATGTGTTTAAAAACAGAAAATTTATAAGGCATCAACATACCCCCTCCAAATTTCAGGGTCTTTATTTTTGCTAATCTGTACATAATTTGGTTAATTAATATATAAACTAGAAGTCAAAGTTACCATTTTAATGAGAAATAAACTTGAGATTCTCTGGAGCTCTTGAGAATTTCTTATAAACCAGGGACCAGCAAACCATTTCTGATGAAGACTGGAGTAGAAAATTAGACCCTTGAGGTGCTGTGAGTCATAAAGTCTGCCATGGCCACTCCAAGCAGCCATAGAGAATAAGCTCCGTTACGCTGCAGGAAGGTTCCATAAGACACTGGTGTTTGGACTTCAGCTGTCATTTCATGAAAAGTTACAAACACTGGTGCTTAAACTTTGGGCAAGCACTGTATCATGAAATGTTAGTCTTTTCATCTCCTTCTGAATCATTTAAAAATGAGAAAACCATTTCCAGCTTGCAGGCTGCGTGGAAATGGGCAAGACGCCAGGCCTAGCCTCTGTGCTATGGTGTGTTGACCTTTGTTCCAAAATAAAGTTCAGAATTTCAAATCACTGCTTCCCAGAGATTTAAAGTAACTATTCACATCTTCATCTGTAACATCTTTTAGATTGGCTGGTTTCCATTTTGGAGTCTGGTCTTTGTCAATGAGAACTGTCAAAAGAAGGTAGAGACATTAGCACATCTTTTCCTGCTATTACCAGATTTAATTACTGAACTAACAACTGTGTGTTACCAGGCATATTTTCCTATAGTACATTTTTTCCAGCAAAGTTTATGCTTTTAATAAAACTGAATGAATTAATCTGGCAGCTCAAACATTTCTATCTTCAGACAAAACTATAAATGAAATCTCCATGTTACAGACAACTAAACAATATGGTGCAGGTGAGAGGGGAGGCAAGGGCCAGGTTTTTAACCAGGTTTTGAGAGGAAAATTAATTACTTGAGGTAGAGGAAAGGATATTTTATACATAATTAAAGGTAGACTTGCCCTTCTACCAAATCCTCTAGAACAGATAGCTCTGAATTAAAACAACAACTACCACTAGACCACATCAGGTAATCACCAAGTCTTCTTCTCCTATTTCCATATAGACATCACTCAGGAGAGACACAATTTATCTATCCCCCAGAGGATTCTAAGTGTGAGTCAATCTATAAGCACTGAAAAAATAAAGGGAATGCCTATTTTCTGGTATTAGTGCACTGCAGTTACACACATTCAAGAGCCTGGATAAAGGTATGCAGGAGTTCCATACTGTTCCTCACAAGTACATGTGATCTATAAGTACATGTGAATCTACACTTCAGAACAGTTAGAAAAGCATTGTTATGGCAGCACATCTCAGCCATGCCTAGCATATGTAACTTTAATGAAGGATGTGCGTGTGTGTGTGTGTGTGTGTGTGTGTGTGTGTGTGTGTGTGTGAGAGAGAGAGAGAGAGAGAGAGAGAGAGAGAGAGAGAGAGAGAGAGAGAGAGGGAGAGAGAGATTGCTTTGTTGTTTGGTGGTGTGGCAATATAGGAATTAAACCTTGGGCCTCATATACCCTGGGCAAGCATTCTGTCACTAAGCTGGATTCCTATCCTTAAATATACGCATTCTATAGACTCTTAGAAAAACCCAAATTAAGTCTGGAGCATTAAGCACTTGGAGCAGTAATCTGGGAAGCAAGGAGAAAGATGTCTTGTTGGCAAGAGAAGGCGTTGTACACAGTTAAATGTGGAGATTGGAGAAGTGTTTTGTTTACTTTCGTTTGGAGGCTGCTGGGGACTTACAGATATGCAGCCAGCTTTCTGGGAGGCTGTACGATTGTCTGCTGTGGGATTCTGAAGCAAATCAGGAAATGGCTGACTTCCAACCTTCCAACCTAAAGCTTGTATTTCTTAGCCAGTGTCAACAAAAGACTAGTCCTGGGACATCTTTCCACGGAATCGCTTTCCCTTCGGGTGTCTGGCTGGTACTGTCTACCTCCGTGAGACTCCATCAAAGGACAGAGGAGAGAGCACCAAACAGATCTGCATTGCGTTCCTGCGAGACAGGAAGTGCTGCCCAGGCAGGACGCTCACTGCAGCAGGGCCAGAGCTTCGAACCCTGGGCTCTGCTAACAGTTCATTTTTATCTTCTGTAGCCAGAGAGGACGTCATCTTAGATGTTAAAAGTAAGAATGTTTAACAACCATCTCCCTAATTTGCTACATTATTTCATCTAATTTGCTGACATATTTTATCAAATCGCAGCAAGAATACTGAGCAGTTTTACCCAGAACGGACGTTGCTTTCTGAGTGAGAGTCCATGCTGAAACAAGAAGCAACATTTTTGTCTCACTAACAAAAAAGTAGTTTGAGCCAGGCCTGGTGGGGCATGGCAGTAACCCCAGCTCTCAGAAAGCTGGCCAGCCTGGCCTATTCAGTAAAACCTTGTCTTATGATAAAAGTTGTTTTTCAGTTTTAGAAACAAAAGTAGCTTGAGAAGCAGTTCCTCTGGGTTTTTGTTGTTGCTATGGTTGATACCTTTTCTTTTTCTTTGGAAACAGGGTATCTTCATTATATGGCTCTGGCTGGCCCAGAACATGCTTAGTGGACCAGGCTGGCCTGGAGCTCAGAGAGATCCATATGGCTCTGCCACCTGAGTGCTGGGATTAAAGGTGTGCACCACCACACCTCATAGGTACTTGCTTTTCCATTCAACATTCTAATGTCGACTGATTTCAACTTCTTTGTCCTTAAGTAACAGGATATTTATCTAAAATATCTAAAAATATTTTCTATTTGCAAAAGGACCATAACATAGTTAACAAATACTTTAGTTCACAACTCTTAGACAGTACAGCCTGAGAGCAGGGAACACAATTTTGACCTGCATGCATCGAAAACCCATGGGGAATTTAGTAGAAAAGATGCATACTGTTTTAATCATACAGCCACCTGCTTGGACTCAATCCCATGAGTCTTCCAAAATGACTGTACCCTATGGTCGCTGATGTATTATGCTACAAATTATGAGAATTCTACAATAACAATAGGAATTGACCAAATCTCAAGGTGTGGAAAACATAATCTTTTACTCAGAGAAAAATTTCTGGGGTTAAAGAGTATATAGGTCAGTGGTAGAGCAGGAGCCTACACACACGCCCATGCATAAGCACACATGCTTTGTACTCCATTAAAATGATTAATAAAAACTAGAAAACTGGTCAGGTTGGGAGGCAGAGGCAGGAAGAGACATGAAAAATTTATGCAGAAGAAAATAACTCACTTTATATAAGGAACAATAGCTCTTTATAAACATAAAAACTATAAAAGGAATGGTTACAAATTTGCTAAAGAAAAACAACATATGCTTTTTTCTAAATTGCTGCCTTGAGATGAGCAAAAATGTAAAGTATAATGTCTCTTGTACTTGCCAGGGATTCTAACTGTCTACACATCAAGGAGGTGGGTGGTGGGTTCAGACACTGCCCAGTCATACCAGAATAGTACAAAGGAAGGAGGACAGCTGAGAGCTTTCTGGTTCAGAATTGATACACCTTTTAAAAATAGCAGGGCATGTTTACAAGTCACAATATCTCATGAGCAGAAGGGCAGGGTCTGACACATACATCAGAGAGCATCATCAGAGTGAAACATAGTTTTAGAGACACCTTCCCATGTTACACACACACACACACACACACACACACACACACACACACACAGAGAGAGAGAGAGAGAGACAGAGACAGAGACAGAGAGAGACAGAGAGACAGAGACAGAGGCAGAGAATGCAAGCTTTCTAAAAATGTAATTTGCACTAAAAGATCCATCGAAGTTAACTGAGAATGCTCACAAATCTGCCTCCCGACAGTCAGGAAGTGCAGACACCTGTCACTTACCAGCTCTAACGCCTTCATGAAAGTCATGACCTTCCTGAAAGAAAGTCAGAATAGATGGATTAAGTGTGGGCCTTGTTTCTGTGCTCTCTCCTCTGCCCACCTTGGCCTTTCACCCCCATGACAACGCTGACCACAACACTCGGAGTCTAGACCTCTCCAGATAGCTCACTTCATACCACCTCCAACTTCACTGGCTCCAGCAAGCCCACCGAGCACATCTTTGCTCCTCAGGTCGGTGCATCCTGTGAATCTCCCCACCCATGTGGCCTTTATGTTGTTCCTTTTCCAGTCATGCTCTTGAAGTCACTGAGATGGTCACTTGCTCTGGAAAATGTCCTCAACCTTCAAACCTTTATACTATCCAAGAAAATTCTCTACACTACTTGCATCCTTGGTTTCCTATTGGAAAATCTAGGAGTGTGAATATTTTTCAGTTAAAATTTATGATTTATAATCATAAGTGTCAAACAGGCACAGAAACCTGTCCATGATCCATGATGTCTTCCCCATTCTCTTTTTTTTTTTTTTTTTTTTTTTTTTTTTTTTTTTTTTTTTTTTTTTTTGAGACAGGGTTTCTCTGTGTAGCCCAGGCTGGCCTGGAACTCAGTAATCCACCTGCCTCTGCCTCCCGAGTGCTGGGATTAAAGGCCTGCGCCACCAGGCCCGGCTGTCTTCCCCATTCTCAATGTAATACACTCAGGTAAGGGCTTAGCCTCCATTAGCAAAGGAGAATGTTTCTGACATGCTGTTTCTGTATCAAGATCCCTGTAGCTGATATAGCCTCTAGTCTCTTCTCCTTTCAAAGACTAGAGGGAGGGACACCTTCTTTCTGAGGTCCAGTCATGCCTACATCCCAGTCCGCACCTCCTTTGCCCTTCCAAGAGCTTTTCTTGAGAAGGGGTTCCACAGCTCTCTTCTGGTACCATCTCTGGAAGCTGCAGGACTAAGTGGCTGAGTACACGCAATTCAAATGCTTGGAACTACTCACTGCACAGGACCATGTTACCTTGGCATGTATTTTCCTTTATGAAGTGACCACATCAGTTCATAACGGGAAGATTTTTAACCCGTGTCTGAAGGGTGCAGCGGTACACTACGTGCTCAGTGAATGCTGTTGTCAGTTCGCCTACAATCTTGTTTCTCTTTGGATAATTCCACCCTTCGTGCCATGGTCTAATATCTCCTATCTTACAAATGAACCTCACAGTCTCTGCTTCTGTTTCTTTTTTGAAATTAAAAGCTGTTTACATGTAATATTGTCATTTCTTCACAGCCCATTTGCTTCATCTTACCTCCAGTTTATGGCTCTTAATGGCCGCCTCTGCCACTATGGAGGGCTTGCCAAAACTCACTAATTGATTATAAACTTTCCTCTCACTGCTACCTTGTTCCTCATAGACTTGAGCATGTTATATTTTCATTTTCATACAATTTTCGTAATTTATTTCCTTTGTGACCCAAACATCACTCAGTAGTGTGCAGTTTAGTTTCCAAGACACTGTATATTTTCTCTCACAGTTGATTATTAGTTTTATTCCACTGTGGTTAGAAAAAGCATAAGGAATTACTTCAATTTTATTTGTTGAGACTTATATTGGATCACAAAATATGGCCTACTTGGGGGAAAAATTCCATAGGCTACTGAAAAGAATGTGTTCTCTCTAGTGTGTGGGTTCAATATTCTGCAGATAGCAGGCCCATTTGATGTTTTTAGACACAATAATTTTTGGCTTGTTTTTTTAGGTGATCTGTCCTTTGCTGAAAGTGGGGTGATCAAGTCAATTACTACTAATGTGTTAGGGGGAAGTTGGCTTTAAGTCTAGTAGCATTTGTTTTGTGAAATTAGGTGCAGCAAGCTTGTTGAATGCATGCTTAGAGCTATAATGTCTTCTCAGTAGATTGTTCCCTTATGAGTATGATGCGACCTTTTTTGTAGCTTCTGATTAGTTTTAATTTAAAGTCTCAAATTAAAAGTCTGTTGTTTCCTGTTTGTGTGGAACGACTGGCTATGGCGCTCCTTCACTCTAACATCTCTACCTCTACTGGCAATGTATGTTTCTTGGAAGCAGCAAAGTGCTGGGTCCTGTTTTAAGTAGAGTCTGCTGTGTCTTTGGGGAGCTGAAATCACTGATATTCACCGACTGCTGACGTGGGTACTGATTCCTGTAGACTGCTGATTTCGTGGTGTTTGTTTTCTTCATTCCTCTTTGAATAACCACTGATATAACACTAATGATTTTCCTGTCGCCTCCTGACTATGCTTATCTTTCTCCTCAGTCTGAAGTAGTCCTTCCAGTTTCCTATGAAGGGCTGACTTGGTGGTCATAAATTATTACTTTCACCTGCTTTTATTGTGTAGCTTTTTTTGTCCTCAATTATGCAAGATTGTTTTGCTGGGTAAAACAATCTGGGTTGGCATCTATGGTCTATCATTAGTCCAAGCCTGTCTGATTTTTAAAGTCTACACTGCAAATTGAGCTGTTATTCTGATAACCCACCCTTCCATGTGACTTGGTCCTCTCTTGGTCCTCACTGGCTTTTCTACTGTTTCATTCCTTTAGTGCTTTGACTGGTATATGATATGGTAAATTTATTTTTTGGTCATATTTGTGGTCTGTATGCCTCTCTCGCCTAGATGGCATCTTCCTAAACTTGGAAATAATTTATTTTGTGATTTTATTGACCATACTTTCTATACCTTTGATCTGCTTTCTTCTTTTTTGATGCCTATAACTTATAAATTTGGCCCATAGGTCCTGCATGTTCTTCATGACTTTTTTTAAAGACTGATCATTTTCTATGTGTAAGTGACTCAATTCTACCTTTTCTTCAAACCTTGATAATCTGTCTTCCATTTACTTATTATTCTATTCTGAATTTTACATGTTCTACAATGAATTTCTAACTAGAAAATAACAATAATGTATATAAAATTCTTACCATACATGCTTGAGTCATCCGATATTCCATGGTCAGCACCTCTTGCAAGGTCTTTGACGAGCCCTCCATGAGCTGCCTTAGTGTGATCTTCAGTGATGTTGGAGACATTTTATTAATTACCTTTGGAGAAAAAAACATTCCTTGTTACCCAACTGCTTCTTTGCTGTACATATCACGCTATCTTGAGTTTCTATGTAGGCCACAGTAAAACCCACACGATAGAACTTCTTTTTCTTTTCTTTTTATTGGATAGTTTTATTTACATTTCAAATGTTTTCCCCTTTCCAGGTCTCCCCTTTGAAACTCTCCTATCCCACCCCACCTCCCCGGACTCTATGAGGGTGGATCCCCACTCACCTATCCACTCCCACCTTCCCACCCTGGCATTCTCCTACACTGGGGCATCGAACCCCTCAGGCCCAAGGGCCGCTCCTCCCAACAAGGCCATCCTCTGCCACATATGCAGCCAGATTCATGAGTCCCTCCATGTGTACTCTTTGGTTGATGGTCCATTCCCTGGGAGGCCCATTGACACTGTTGCTCCCCCCATGGGGTTGCAAACTCCCTCAGCTCCTTAAGTCCTTTCTCTGACTCCTCCATCAGGGACCCTGTGCTTAGTCCAATGGTTGGCTGTGAGCTTCTACCTCTGTATTTGTCAGACTCTGGCAGAGCCTCTCAGGAGACAACCATATCAGGCTTCCATCAGCAAGCACTTTCTGGCATCCACAATAACGTCTGGGTTTGGCAAATATATATGGGATGGATCCTCAGGTGAGGCAGTATCTGGACGGCCTTTCCTTGAGTCTCTACTCCACACTTTGTCTCCATATTTCATCCTGTGGGTATTTTGTTCCCCCTTCTAAGAAACACTGAAGCATCCATGCTTTGGTTTTTCTTCTTCTTGGGCTTCATATGGTCTGTGAATTGTATCTTGGGTTTTCCAAACTTTGGGGCTAATATCCACTTATCATGAGTGCATACCATGTGTGCTCTTTTGTGATGTCACTCAGGATATTTTCAAGTTCCATCCATTTGCCTAAGAATTTCATGAAGTCATGGTTTTTAATAGCTGAGTAGTATTCCATTGTGAAAATGTACATTTCTGTTGAGGGACATCTGGGTTCTTTCCAGCTTCTGGCTGCTATGAACATAGTGGTGCATGTATCCTTATTACATGTTGGAGCATCTTCTGAGTGTACGCCAAGGACTGGTATAGCTGGGTCCTCAGGTAGTACTATGTCCAGTTTTCTGAGGAAGGGCCAGACTGTTTTCCAGAGTGGTTGTACCAGCTTGCAATCCCAGCAGCAATGGAGGAGTGTCCCTCTTTTTCCATATTCTTCCCAGCATCTGCTGTCACCTGAGTTTTTCGTCTTAGCCATTCTGACTGGTGTGAGGTGGAATCTCAGGATTGTTTTGATTTACATTTTTCCCTGATGACTAAGGATGTTGAACATTTCTTTAGGTGCTTCTCAGCCATTTGAGCTTCCTAAGTTGAGAATTCTCTGTTTAGCTCTATTGACCACTTTTTAATAGGGCTATTTGGTTCTCTGGAGTCTAACATCCTGAGTAGAACTTTGTTTATGTACCAAAGACTAATAGATAATGCCTCAGTTTAGCCCTGCCAAAGCAGAAACTAAGTGTTCTAATGCATGACAAAAGTAATTCAGGTCATCCCACAAATGGAATAAACTTATAATAGTCAAATAAACAAACATTTTTGTTTGCCTAGCATCAGCTAAGTAAAGATTACACTTAAGCAAAATACACATAAATAAAACTTTATGACCCTTCAACTATACTGCCAAGAGACTTGTTTTGAATTTCAAGATCCTATCATACTACGACTATAACCACCTGGCTCATACATGAGGCTATCACATAACTGCAATCTCCTTTATAATTGTACATACAGTTTTCAGGTTGATTGTTGAGTGAATGGCTAAAAGGTTTAAGCTGAGTTCAAAGAATTTCAAATTCCATGTTTTTCTTTTTAGAATATTATTTGCTTTTTTCAGTTTTGCATGTGTATTACTTCATTATAATCTACCAGCTATCTTCTTAACCCCCTCCCCACTGAACATCCCTCTTTCCAACAAGCAACAAGCCTCCTTGGTAAGCTCATGTCTTTTTTATGTGTGTGGTCCACTGCATGTATTTAGGGCTGCCTGCATGTAGGGGTTAGGGCGGCTACTACTTGGGCAAGGCATTTTCTCAGTGGCTAGAGCACTGAGGAATATGACTCCCCTTTCTCCAGCAACTATTATTTCTCCAGAACCGATAGCTCTCCAAGGAGTGGTGGGGCCTCAGGAACTCCTCCGAAACCCATGACAGAATGGTGATGGGTCCAATTTTGTGTAAGTTTTTTTCAGGTAAAGTTCTGTGTTCTCTGTAACATCCTCCCGTCTATCCATGTAAACTTGAGTAATGTGTGGGAGAAAGTTCAGAAGATAACAGTGGTCTACCTCCAGCCACAGCGCTGGTGAAGAGAGGACAGTGATAAAGGCCATTGCGAAGCTGCATCTGTGAGGGATGCATTCTTCTGACCCAAGCCTTGGGGAGAGTATCTCCTGTTCTGGTCCTGACTGCAGCTCTGTCCCAGGTTCTTCCCTGACGGCTGCAAACAGTGAGGGTGATGGTACCGTCACAGCAGTCTGTACCATTTGCCACTTGTCGTGGGCATACAAAAGGATCATTTTGCTGACACGCACCATCTTTTCTTTAATGGGAGCACACCCACATTATCTCAGGGAAACGTTATGCTAAAGTCACCTTTCCAGCAGCCTGAGGTATGCAAGCCTGCACCCATTCCTCAGCACCCCATTATAGTTTGCTGCTCACACAGTCCATTTTCAGTTTCGTAAAATGGAAAAACAAACAAACAAACAAAAAAACCCAACCTTTCTCTTTTTGTAAGTCCTCTGTTGGCTTACCAGGTAATAATAATAATAATAATAATAATGACAATAATGACAATAATAACAATAACAACAACAACAACAATAATAAAAGCTACTTAAAGTTCCATTTATTTATACTTGTAACATTCCTGGAAATAATGGAAAAAAAAGTGTCATTTAAGAAGCTTGCTGGGCTGGTGAGATGGCTCAGCAGGTAAGAGCATTGACTGCTCTTCCAAAGGTCCCGAGTTCAAGTCCCAGCAACCATATGGTGGCTCACAACCATCCGTAACAAGATCTGATGCCCTCTTCTGGAGTGTCTGAAGTCAGCTACAATGTACTTACATATAATAAATAAATAAATCTTTAAAAAATATATTAAAAAAAGAAGCTTGCTAAGCCAGAGCTATACAGAGAAACCCTGTCTCAAAAACAAAAACAAAAACAAAAAAACAAAAAAAAAAGAAGAAGAAGCTTGCTAACCTGATGTTTGATGACCTGTTAAAACTCCTGACTGGTACTCACATACAACAGACCACACTTAGGGGAGAGTGAGTGTGGGGTATTGAACCTGGATCCCCTAAAAGAGCAACAAATGCTCTTAATTGCTGAGCCATATCCCCAGCCTGTCAATGGGGAATTTATTAAGCACAGTTCCCACAGATTAGGGAAGTGCTTTAACATGCTTAATCCCACTTCCTGAGAGGGGGGGTGAGATCATTTCTTAGATAAAGAAGCTGGGCCCTGGTGAGAATGGGTCCAAGTGAAAGCTGAAATCCAAACTCATGGTTTCCAGCTCCAAAGCCCACTTCCTTCTTCTGTACAAAGGAACATCAGCAATACCACAGAGAAGTCCAAGGAAGACGACAGGAGGGGATATCACATTTGGTATTAAACTGAGGTGACTAAAACTTGTCTGTAATTTTGCCAGTAAGGAGGACCACAACGAATTGTAGCTTAAGAAGACAGTGACCTTAATTAAGAAGGATCAAGGGGAAGGCTTTTAAGTTTCCTCCAAGCCTTTAAGCTACTCTCCCTACGATCTTTCCCCCTTGCCTTGTAATGAAGTCACTGGATTAGAATGCACTGAATCCATGGACTGAGTAAAACAGTGACTTCTCACTGTGGGGGAAGCATCCATTCCATCAAGGGCATGAATAAGAGAAACAGTGAACAACAGCTCAATAGGGCCTCTTTACCTGAGTCAGACACCAATATCCCCAACCTTTCAAACTGGTCTTTGAATCTACTGACTATCTTTCAGGTCTTCAAACTATAACAAAGTTTGTTTTAGTTCCCAGCTTATAGACATTAGAGTTATTAGATTCCGTAATTATCAAACCCAGTGCCTTGTAATAAATCTCTAGGTACTAAATAATTACATTATTCATACACATCTGTCTATCCAATGTTCTGTTTCTCTGAAAACAACTCACAGAATTTTAATTGTTTAGAACACATGCATAGTTAGACAGTTTTCACTTTAAATGAACAAAAATATGATGTACATGTACTATCCACAATGATCAGGAAATGAGAGATTAAGAAACTAATTGAAAGAAACAAATTGCCCCTGACTTGAAGGAAATTATTAATTTAAGTCCTGCTTTCCTGGGGCAGAGACTCACTGAGTTGCCTGCCTTGAACATCTCATGCATCAGCTTCCTGAATAGGTTTGACTGCAGGCCTGTGTATGCAGGCCAGGCCACCAAAGGAATGGTAGAGGATAAATGTCCTTGGGTAATTCTGCTCTCCTCAGAAGAAAGCCCGTGAAATCTACCTATATAAGGTAAACTTTCTAATCTCCTCCCAAGAAAACCGATGACACTATTTTTAAATAATTTCTTTGAACTGATAAAATACACTATCCAGGAAAAAGTATAAATCAGAAAGACAATAATGACCCTTATAGATTTTACATTGTATAGTTTGGAGGAGGAGGAGGATAAGTCATTTAACCACATGATACTGCAGAAATACTTTGATTTGAATAGTCAATGCTTTTAAAATATCTGTAAGAAAAAGTACATGGGAATTTCAAGATAAATTATGCATCAATCTCACAGATAGTGTAAAAACCCTAAGCAAATACAAGCAAATCGGACTCAGTAGTACACAGCACATATATTACATTATAACTAGCAGGCAGGTAGGCATTGTGCTGGGGCTATGGCTAAAAGCTTACACTTGATGCATACGTATGAGGCAGAGAGAGTTAGCTGGGAATGCTAAGGACTTTTGAAAGATCAAAGGCCACACCAAGTGACACACTTTCTCCAACAAGGGCACACCTCCTAATCCTTCTCAAACAATTTCACCTACTCGAGACCAAGCATCCAAATATATAAGCCTCCAGGAGCCATTCTCATTCAACCCAACATAAGCAACAATGAATATGTTTTCAGAAGAAAGAACAGATAAATACTTTTGCATCTTGGGAGTAAGCAGACATTCATTCCTTGGAACACAGAGGAAAAAAAAATTACTACAGGTTTTAGGTTAAAGCTCACTGATATAAGAACCCTTGCCTACTACACACACAGTCTTGAATTTAACTCAAACACTGGGGTGAACAGAACTCTTATAGTAAACCATACTAACAGAGAAAAGGCTAAAATCATATGATCATCTCAACAGATGCAGAAAAAATGATAAATAATACTCAGAACAATAAAAATTCCTTGTAGGTAACAAGGAAACATTGATAAAGAATGCCCACAAGATACCTGTGGCAATAGCAACTTCATGGTTCTTAAAAGCTTTCCCCAGGATAGGAAGATGATGACATGAATAGCTCTCACCATTTCTACCAAGTAGTGCTGGTGGTATAAGCCAATGTAAGAAGATGGGTGTGTGTGTGTGGGGGGGGGTAGGAAAATGGAAAGAATGGCAGGGGAGATGACAGAAGTGAAGATGAAATTAAGTACACAAAAATTCAAGGTAATCTGCAAAAATATAAATACTTCCTTAATGAATTTAGACAAGTTCTAGATACAAGGTACACAGTCTATATATAAATTATCTCAACAAACAAAAGATTGATTTTTAAATGATACCACTTCAAAGGTATCAAAACCATCACTATCTAGTGATAAATTCAATGAAAAATACACAGATGCAATTCTCTATAAAGAAAATTGCAATATCACTGAAATTAATATAGACCTAAATAAATGAAAGAGCATTACGTGTACAGAAGAATACATACAAGCTTTTCGAATAGGAGACTGGAATACAGGTATGTGCCAGGTGCAGCGTGACTGTATGCCTAGCCCACAGTGACAGTGTTGTTCTGAATCTGTACTGTGTTTCACTGATGTATGCTGAGGGAATAGAAAGATACTGAGTGCCTCCAGCCGAGTTTGGGTTTCCCCAGCCCTCACTCCACAAGCATCCACCCCTTTGTTTTTACTCCATGTGAGTCTTGTGAGTCCTGCTACTGCTCACCAAACTGGCAGGAGTTCTTGGGGACTAAACATAAACATAACATTGACTTTTTTCTTTGGAAGGTATCAAGGGTCCTGATGCCTTGGTATATACAACATATTTTATTATCTGAAAGTTTTTAAGTATATCCAATAATTTAAAAGGGCCTAAAAGAGCAAACAATAAGAGAAGGGGAAAAACAACCTGGATTACTATTAAACTGTTTTGTTCTTCATGTGGCGTTAGGAAGAAAAAGACACAGAAGATGATAAAGGAGAAAGATGTATGCAACACATGTCATCTGAAGGACTTTTACTCAGTCTCTTTAAACATCAACTGTATGGTAAACATTAACAGGCACTTTACATGAAAAAATACCCATATGGCCAATAAACATATGAAACACCATTTGACTTCATTAATTATCATGGAAATACAAACCAAAATCACAATGCAATATTATTTTATGTACTCCCAAATGACCAAAATGAAAAAGAAATGGTATCATATATTGCTAAGAGCCAGCCAGGGCACAAATGTAATCAGAAACAACTATGCTGAAAGACTGTTTAGAATAAGAAATATGTGTATACACAAGGTAGCTGTTTTTTGTAACGCTTCTTATAGGTATACACCCAACAAATATATGAATCTGTGTTATCATAAAGTATATATAGAAACATTCATGGCCACACTAATTCTTACAGCAAAAACCTGCAAATAACCCCAGATGTGAAAGAAGGTGTAAGTCAGTATGATATATAATGAGATGTCTTACTGTATCAGAAATCAACATCCGACTGACTGCTGTGCAGCACAATGTGGATTAATCTATAGATGAAGATAAGCTAAAACACCTTTGAGTATAAAGAAACATACCTTGTTTTTCCTCTGCCTAGAATTCTGAAATACTTCATTTCATAATCAATCCTATGATAGGTCCAGGATCAAGCCCCAGTGCATGTAGCACTTATCCCAAAATGGTTTCTTTCCAATGTTATCAGTTCTGTGTAGAAAGTTCAAAGTGTTGATAACTCTGAGAAACACTACTCAAAATTCAGCAGGGACAGAAAATGGAGACTTCTTAGCTTAAACAGGATCGTTTCTTTATTAAACCATTTGGCTTATAAAAACAAGCCCATCTTACATATTAAACATTATTTATAGGTTATATCACTGTGACATATCATCACTAGCTGACTATTTTTCAGTGGTCTAGCAAGTGTTTCTACATGCTTTTTCCATAATACAAAGGGGTATTTGGAAGTGCAATACTGCTACCAATGTCCTTCTCTGTTACATTCAAAGACATAAAACCAGCTTTAAGTGGTTCTCAAAATTCAGCAGGCAGACATGATGTTTGGGTATTGTAGTGGGTTGGTCTAATGTTGCTTGTATTCTAATGCTAGTTTGGGGCCCCCAAGACTGGTTGTCCCAAACGTGAGAGAGCCACAGGGAAGACAAAGTGACCCTGCCCACAGTTAATTGTAATTGGTGAATAAAGGTGCCAAAAGCCAATAGCTGAGCAGAAGAGACAAAGGTGGGGTTGAGGTTTCCCAGGCTTGGAGAGAGAGGACCACAAGAGGTAAGAAGAAGGAAGAAGCCGCCATGGAACGAAGGAAGAACATGCAAGGGAGAAGAAAGGACAAGCTACCATGGGTTAGCTAAAGCCCTCACATAAATTGTGAGGGCTGACCAATCGGAGTTAAGAGCAGCCCAGATGAAACACAGTAATAACTTGGGTTATCAACGGGAAGTAGATTCTAACAGCATGGAGGGTGGGAAGCTGCTGTACTGCTTAAGGCACACTAAAAGTATAAAGGTTGTATGTTCTCTTTATTCAGGATCTCACTAACCAAAGGCTTGGTAGAAACCCTGGGCCGGAATTTTAATATTTATTACTACAGGGTATATAATCAAGGTTTAGGAAAAATGCTCTCAAAGGCTTTTTAGGATACCACCATGGACTACAGACAACCCCCAGACAGGCTTCCCTGTCCTAAGGTGTCCATAGTCAGTTGGGACAGAAAAGATCCATACATTACCTTCATCTGTTCTATGGCAAAAGGTGAACCATCTTGCCGTAAGTTTTCAATTATCTGTTCCACGGTACTGGCTGAAAAACACCTATAAAGAAACACGATTTTGCCACTGACAAGTGATTTCCAGTGAGCCTGAGCACTGTCTTTCCCTAAGCCTCGGGTCAATGAGAAGACTTTTCAAGGTGCTTAGCAAGGAAGGAAGTGCACTCGCACTTCCTGGGAGAGGGCTTTTTTCACCTATCACTACTAGGGCAAAACAAACTTTATTCTTGGCTTCTGTCTTGCTTTCATGCATTGCTGATACTGATATTTAAATACATGACCACACTACAAAAACCCGATACTTCAAAACAGAGGGCAGCATTGTCTCCCAGTCATTTCCTTTTCCTCCTGTTCTTCCCTTAGGCCAGGAGGTAAGTTCCCAGATCACAGCACAAAGCCTTTTGATAACTGGCTTAATAATACCTTCTGGGAAGACCTTAAGTGAAGATAAAAGGAAGTTAACTCAATTATTATCCTCTGGCCTTTCTTCCTGACTTTAAAAAGAGCTATTTTGCATTAAAACGAGTATGGGTGCAATGTTTTATTTTTAATGTTTATTTCCTCCTGGAAGAGTAGGCAAAATGTTACTTTCAAAGGAAAATGAAAACGAAAGCGTGATTACCACCCATCTCAAACTGAGGAAGGAGCACTGTCAAACACTGTATAATCATAGCAGGAACAGATGGAGCTAATAAAGCCTTCCCAAAGGGGCAGCACAGCCAAGATCTTTTGTTACGTACCTGTTTATTTTGTCCATGTGTTCCTCAAATATGATAGATTTGTCTTGATCCATCTTGGACTGTTTGAAAAGAAGTAATTTGAAGTGACTCAAAAAAATTTTAAAAACCTTTAAAAACTCTTTACATTTAATGATACACTTTGTGACAGATTATCACTTTTAGTCAAATTATATTTAACACTCTCTTAAATAACTGCCACCATATGTTCAAAATTCAGAAAATATGTACAACTACAGATAAGCTCTTAACAGTGCCAAAGGCGGGGCTGGTGAGATGGCTCAGTGGGTAAGAGCACCCGACTGCCCTTCCAAAGGTGCAGAGTTCAAATCCCAGCAACCACATGGTGGCTTACAACCATCCTTAACAAGATCTGACTCCCTCTTCTGGAGTGTCAGAAGACAGCTACAGTGTACTTACATATAATAAATAAATAAATCTTTAAAAAAAAAAGTACCTTGCTTTAAAAAAAAAAAAAAAAAACCGTGTCAAAGGCAAAAATTCTTTTATTTATTTTTTAATCGCCCAACTCTTTCTGTGATTCTAAGGATATGCAGCTCTGCCTTCAGGGAGAGAAAGGCACCTCAGGTAGTCACCCACAAGTGCCAGAGGACTGCAGGGTTCAGCCTTATGGCTTTTCCACCTCTCAACCTGAGCGCTCTTCTGTTTACATTTTTAGTAATCTCTCTACTATCTTAACCCATGTCGTAATGGCATAACCCAGGCACCTTCTTATAAAGAAATGCCAGTTTACCAAAGTCATTCTTACAGGGCAGAGCACATACTTTGTTGGCAGATGAGGCTGAATCATAGCAATGGGCAACTGGGTCTGAGTTTGGGTACAGTATTTTTACTCTCAGTATCATGCAAAGCAGTCCTGCAGCTTCTTAACACTGACTGTCAATCAACCTATTGCTTTAAAGCCTGCATATCCTCCACATGTGTATCTCCCTTCCTATACTTAGAATCTAGCACTCTGAATGGTCCTATTTACCTTTACATTTTATGATATGTCTACTACAGCTGTAGACTGAATGGTGAATTCCATGATCAGGCAAGAAGCTTCATGTGTTGGGAGGGCTCCCTGAGTGCCAGCGCGTGGGAAGAGGATAGCAGACACTGGTTCTGCAGGCCTGTAGCTCACAGGAGCTACAGGTCTCCCACCTGGCATGCTGTCTCTCTCCTGAATAGCAACCCACTCATCCCTGCCCCTTGGCTAAACTTTACAGACCTTTAGAGGTTTAACTGCACTTATTAGAAGTTGTAAGAAATTTCTGATTTTTTTTCCCCTGCTCCACACCAGTGTCCCTGCCTCTGTCCTGCCTCTATGTCTCTCCATCACCTCTTCCTTTTCTTGGTTCTTCCTTTCTTCTACTATTTCCCTTATTCTTGTACTGCTGAATAAGCACTCCACCCCTGTGCTATGCCCTGCCCACTGTGAAGGACTTCAGAGATTCATGGTTCCTTAAAGGGCTCTCTCCAGGACTCAGCTTGCTCAAGCTGGCTTCCCACACTGAAGGATGATGAGGTTACAATCTTACATCTAAGAGCTTCCTTTGAAGCTGCCAGTATATTGATATCTCAATTGGACCTTTGTTTCCTTTCATTTTTTTGTCACTTCATGAATCTATGTCTTTTTTCTTCCTTTACTATAATTTCAGTGTAATTTTAGGAAGAATCATGCATTTGATTGTGATTTTTAAGGATTCTTGGCGCCTCTGTCTCTCTCTCTCTCTCTCTCTCTCTCTCTCTCTCTCTCTCTCTCTCTCTCTCTCTCTCTCTCTCTCTCTGTGTGTGTGTGTGTGTGTGTGTGAGCGTACGCACACTCACACCTGTCTCCACCTTCGCAGAGTGGAGGTTACATGTGTACCATATCTAGCTTTACAAAAAGGACCCATAAGTGGGTACTAGGGATCAAATCAAGGCCCTGCTATGCTTGTGCACTTTCCTGACTCAGTTACCACCTCCCCAGCCCCTACTTTGGCCTTTATAAGAAAACTTAGGAAACATAAGTAAGAAATTAAACACTGCAGCAGATTTTATTATTAACATTTTATTTTAGCAGCTCCACAAATAGACTGAACATTGAACCTGTCGCAGAAATGCCACAGAGCACTGCCTTTGCAAAAGCGCCTTCTAAGGCCAAACACTGAAGTTCAAAAGGGAAGCTTTTGAGGAAGAGGGCCGGCATCAGACGGCGATCTCAACACTGAAGCTCTGGTACTCTCACCAAGCCTTAAACTAAATGATCCTCAATATGCCTCCTATATCCACACATCAGTACTCACCACTGCTCCCTGTTTAAACACTTTCTGTTCCCAGGGATTTGAGACTATTTACCTTGGCATGATAGCTTTCTAAGACGCCTGCAACATCCTCAGCTGAAGGTGACTTTAAGGCTAACAACTCCTCCTCCAACACAGGCAACTAAATGGAAAGAAAACAAGACATGGAACTCCACAGAAGCACAGAAAGCTTCAACCTCTCGGGATATCTTAGAATCCATGCTCTGTCCACACAGCCCCTAAAAGAAACTTGGACTGCAGCTATGCACACATATTGCCACACAACAAATGCTACCTCTGAAGGATGGACAAGATGGAAAATGAAGGAGCCCTTGTGGTGTGGTGTGGGACCAGCTTAGCATCCCTCCTTCAAACTTGAGACATTGCAGGTGCCGAGCCTTTGAAAGATCTTCTGTACACATTTCATTGTAAATTAACTTTAAGTAGCACTATCAGATGCCTTGTGTGGGGCTGGGGCGGTTTGAATAGGAAGGGTCCCCACAGACTCATAGACTTGAATGCTCAGGAACCATGGAGTGGCAGTATTAGGAGGTGTGGCCTTGCTGGAGGAAGTCTCTCACTGTAGGTGAACTTTGAGGTTTCAAATTCTCAAGCAAGGCCCAGTGTCTCTTTTTTCTTCATGCTGTCTGCCGATTCAGGAGTAGAGCTCTTGGCTCCTTCTTCAGCACCTTATCTGCCTGCATGACATCACGCTTCCTGTCATGACAATAACTGACTAAACCTCAGAACCTACAAGCCGGGCTCAGCTAAATGTTTTTTTATAACAATTGCTGTGGTCATGGTGTCTCTTCACACCAATGGAAACCCTAAGAAAGGGCACAAAGCCCACAGCCACCTCTGTCTAACGTGTACAAATGATCCTACAGCCACAGAGGACTTTCTACTGCTTCCAAAACAAAGTCAATATTTTCCTATCCAAGTGGGCAACTGACTCTTGTGCCAGTATTTCAACTGAAATGCTCCTTCTGGCAACACGCACCTTAAGGCCAAACTGCAACCTATAGGAAAATCTTATGGTTCTTTCTAACAGGTGATCTTCTGTTCCAGTCAAGCCGTTGTTTTGTACACACACAATTATCTTCTGTTTTTTTGTCAGCCTTGAGAATGGATACATACTTGCTGCAGGTAATATCCCCAGGCAAGCTGACAGAGCAAGGCATAGGCTGCGAACCAGCTTCCTCATTCCTTTATTCTAGAACATTCTTTCCTCAAGACTAAAACGCTCATCATTTTACTATATAATTTTGGCTTTACATACCAGATTTACCTTTAAGTTGGGCACTATTCTGTTGTTAAACCAACACTATATGTTTAGAAATACCCACTGAAGGTACCAGCTCAGGTACCATTAGCTCCGTTTTGCTTATGGAAGCTGAGAGACAGAAAGCTTAGTCACCTTGCCCAGCATGGTGACAGGGACATGCACTAATGTTCTCATCCCTGGAAAGGTGAGGGCAGGGGGATCTTGAGGTTCGGTTCAGCTTGGACAGTGTGTCGAAGGAAAGGGAATGTGGGGAGTGTGGGTAGGGTGGGGGAGGGGTTAAGTACTTTCTCTAAGGTTACACAGCTAAAGCAATAAATTTAGCATTCACACCCATACTTACCAAAAACCTGTGATCATCTCAACGACTCCCAGCGAAATCTAAACAATTACCTTTTCTGAATCGACAAAGTGTGTGGCAATTCCCGCTCTGTGCACATCTCTTCCTTTTAGTCTGTATCCTGTCAGTGCAAGGAAGTAACCGAGTTTTCCTTGAAGTCTTGGCAAGAAATAACCTCCACCCACATCAGGAAATAGTCCTGTAATTAAGAATAGCAAAAAGAATAATTCCAACAGGAAGTGGGGATAATATCTTAGACTCACTTAGCCATTCCTGTACAGACTGTGGATCTATACAATGAATACTAAGTTATGTGTTATACAATGAGCCCAAATCACAAAAATATGTTATGAATTATTAATTTAGTTTGGTAAATTTCAAAATCCTTTCATCTTATTTCTCTAGATGTTGGTGAAGTATGTGGCTGTAGAATGTCTGTACATCAGGAGTATGCAAGTATGTGGCATTGCAGGACTGAGGACCTGGAGTTTGATCCCTAGAATTCATATTTAAAAACACAGATGTGACAGCATCTGATTGCAAGCCCAGAGCTGGACAAGAGAACATCAGGGCTAGCTAGACTAGCTTGATAGTGAGTTCCAGGTCAGTAAAGAGGCCTTGTCTCAAAACAAAAGGTGGATGGTCCCTAAAGGACAACACCTGACAAAATATTTGCTTTCCAGTGAGTATGTACAGAACAAATTAACAGCATATTGTTAATCTGAGAGAGCCTTATGACAGAACCCAGAGTGACCTTGAACTTATGATCTCTTTTCTCACCCTATAGCCTCTCCAGTACTAGAATTACAGGTATGGGTTACCACACCCAGAAAGTGTGATATTTTTAAACACAAATAGAGCTTAATTTTACATTTCTTAAATTTTTTTCAGTGGCTACATTTCGTCTTAGATTAAAACATCCACCTTAGCCAAGTCTTAAGTGTCCAAACACTTTTCAGTTTCATCTCTCACAATCATCCTCTAAACCACAGCCATTCTATGTGCTCATCTGGAGAGCACACCCCT
>NC_034594.1:32404147-32430678 GCF_900095145.1 Mus pahari | reverse complement strand
CTATGTGCTCATCTGGAGAGCACACCCCTCCTTACCTCATCCTCTAAACCACAGCCATTCTATGTGCTCATCTGGAGAGCACACCCCTCCTTACCAGAGCTTGGGTGGCATTCTGAATACAGGAAGACCCTCCTATCCTGAAACACTCCCTTACCCTTTAAGGCATGGCCGCAGCCTCTGACACTCGGTGTGCACTTCTTTTTATCTTTCTGCCTCTACCTGGCTTGATCCCTGAGAGCCGCAGAGACTATACTTGCGACTAGCAGGCCCACCTATGCTTATTTTCCTTGGCCCATGTGGCTTTAAATAACATTTGTATGCTTATTATTTTGTTATTGATGGAATTGCATCCCAAAGTCTGTATGCTGAAGCATTAGCCCACAATGTAACTGTAAAATACTGAGCTTTAGATATATCATATTGTAAGGGGGTGCCCTAATCCCACAGGACCATACACACAGAGGCATGAGAAGACATGGCAAGAAAACTGCCATCTAAAAGCCAAGGAAAGAGACTCAGGAGAAAGCATGCTTGCCAACACCTTGATTTTGGCTTTCAGCTTTCAGAAATGTGAGAATTAGTAGGTTGCTTTAAACCAACCAGTCTATGCTTTTGTCAAAGAGGCTCAAGTTGACAAACAGTCTCAAATCTAACTGCCTTTCCCCAATACCAAACTCTAGATCTGCCTTTTACAAGGTCACATGGCTCTTAAGTATCTCTACATGGCAGAACCTCAGCTCTAGCCTTGTATCCCTTCAACTGTGTTTCTTCCCTGATCAGCCTCTAACCCAAAGCACAAACTGAACAGTTTGGTGCTATCCCTAGTTATACCAGGTCTCCCCATCTGGGGTTCACTTTAGAACTCCTCATACTATCATACTGTATGAGGAGAGGCTCTGAGCCTAGAGAAGGGATAAAAGAGCTAAGTGGAAAACCAGAGAGACCTGACAATGCCAGATCCACCAACTAGAAGAGCAAGGGTCTGGGCCCCAGCAGGCACAGAGAAAGGTCTTGCCTCTGTACTCAGAAATATTCAACAGTAGCTTAACTCACTGTCCTCATCCTACATGGAAATAAAACCAACCAAACCTAAGACATCTAACTAGAACAAAGGGGTTCCAAACAACTTACATTCATCCTAGAAGGAAGGGCATGAACATTTGGAAGAACTGAGAAACTCAAAAACCAGGCATGACAGTGAATAATTTTAATCCCAGGCATCAAGTACAGGCAGGCAGGTCTCTAAATTTAAGGCCATCCAGGACCAGTCAGGGATACATCTCAACAAAAAGAATGGGTCAGGTAGGTGCAGAACAAGCTGGGGAGAGGTTGGGGGGGGGGAGGAAAACAAAATAAAACAGCAGAAACTCTTCAAAAGTATCCAGCACGCTACAAAAGAAGAGTTGCACTTAAGATCTAATAAAAAATTACTAGCTGTCTTTGTCAGGATCTCTACTACTATGATGAAATACCATGACCAAAAGCAAGTTATGGAGGAATGAGTTTATTTGGCTTACACTCCCACAGCACTGTTCATCATTGAAGGAAGTCAGAACAGGAACTCAAACACAGTGGGAACCTAAAGGCAGGAGCTGATGCAGAGGCCATGGAGGGGTGCTGCTTACTGGTTTGCTCTTCATGGCTTACTCAGCTTGCTTTCTCAAAGAACCCAGGACCACCAGTCCAGGGATGGGATGGCACCACAACAGGCCAGGCCCTCCCACATCAATCACTAAATAAGAAAATATCCTATATGCTTGCCTACAGCCCCATCTAACAGAAACATTTTCTTAATTGAGGCTCCCTCCTCTCAAATGACTTGTATCATGTTGATATAAAACTACCCAAAACACTAGCCGTCTAGTAGTGCAAATTTTTAGTCCCAGCACTTAGGAGGCAGAGATAGGTAGATCTCTGAGTTCAGCGCCTATGTAGTCCACATAGACCCTATCTCAAAGACACAAAACAAAACAAAACCTAGCTATCTAACATGGCAGGAAAATACAATGCACAGTGAGACTAAATCAACTGAAACTGACATAACTGCAAGAATTCACTCATAAGTTCAAAAAATAGAGAAGTTACATTTTTAGCAACTCAAATCCTATTTCCATAGATGAAAGTGAGATGAATGCATACATTGAATAACATTAGAAATACTAAGAACATGTTAGACTTTTCAGAGAGAAAAAATTTAAAATGTAGAAATAGAAACTGAACAAAAATAATTTAAAATGAACACAGAGCAGGGTCTGGTGCCGAGGTCTATAGTTCTAGCTACTGGGCAGGCACAGAGTGACGACAGGCTCAAAGGCTACAGAATGGGCACCAGGCTGGCCTGAGTCACTTACAACACCATCTCAACATTTATATACCGGGGGATCCATCCCATAATCAGCCACCAAACGCAGACACTATTGCATATGCCAGCAAGATTTTGCTGAAAGGACCCTGATATAGGCTATGTGAAGCTATGCCAGTGCCTGGCAAATACAGAAGTGGATGCTCACAGTCATCTATTGGATGGAACACCGGGCCCCCAATGGAGGAGCTAGAGAAAGTACCCAAGGAGCTAAAGGGGTCTGCAACCCTATAGGAGGAACAACATGAACTAACCAGTACCCCCAGATCTCGTGTCTCTAGCTGCATATGTAGCAGAAGGTGGTCTAGTTGGCCATCATTGGGAAGAGAGGCCCCTTGGTCTTGCAAACTTTATATGCCCCAGTACAGGGGAATGCCAGGGCCAAGAAGAGGGAGTGGGTGGGTAGGGGAGCAGGGTTGGGGGAAAGTATAGGGAACTTTCAGGATGGCATTTGAAATGTAAATGAAGAAAATATCTAATAAAAAACTGTTAAAAAATAAAATGAAATTGAAAAAAAAAAAAGCGTACCACGAACTTCTCCACAGAAATGGATCCAATCATCAGCTAACTGACGAAGACTGAAAAATTAGCTATGTGATGCATGTGAATGCTTTTGAGCCTCAAAAGAGCTTTAACAATATGGTTTATTTTAGTGATCTGTGAGTTTGTCAGAAAAGACACTGAAAGAATACGAATACAGAAAAATCTATTTTTAAAGCCTCCTGTGACAGTTTATACATTCTACAGAATTCATCTTGGCATGTAGTTTTTTTTATACTTTAGCCAAGTTTGTGAATTTAAATATAATTTAGGAAGAAGCAGTTTTATCATACAGCCTCCTGCATTGTACCTGAATCAATTTGTATCAGTAATTTTGAATGACTTTCACACTGTATTATACTTCCAATAGATCCTTTTAAGTATCAGTTGTTTCATCATTATATTATTAGATCACAGTTTTGTACCACTGACACTTTACATTTATATTTGAATTATATTTTCTCTGGTTTCCAATGATGGTAATCAGTGAGTAGAATAAACCAACATGTTTAACTGAAAAAAAAAAAGAAAGAAAGAAAAGGTGGGGGCCTATTCCTCAGTGGTAGAGCACTTGCTCAGGATTGTGAGGCCTTGAGTTCAATCTGTTGCACCACACACACACGCACGCACACACACACACACACACACACACACACACACACACACACACGGACATCCATGTGCGCATACACAGGAAGAGTGCACTTAACATAAGGTGTGAAAGATGTGTCTGAAAAGGCAGGAGAGAAAAATATTTGAAGAGATAATTGAAAAAAATTCCAATTTTGAGAGAATGAATCCAAGTAGCCAAATGAACACATACACATGAAAGATGAAGAGAACCGCACCAAGAAATATTATTATCAAATAGCCTAAAGCCATTGGTTAAGGGAAAGTCTTAAGAACAGCCTGAGACATGCTGACAGATATTAACATAAAAACAAAAAATAGGGATGAAAATGAATTTTTTCATAGCAAACAATGTAAACTACAAGATGGAATCATAACATCTTCCCAGTGCAGGAGTTCACTGGGTCAAAGCATAGCTACATACCAAGTCTGAGAGAGCACACCCAAATCAGCTCCACCATGTAACGGCAAGCACTTTACTCAAATTAAAAACAACAGCAACAACAACAACAAAAAACCCTACTAAACTGAAATGCACTCAACAAACGTATAACCCATTGGGCGCCCTCACTTAGCCACACACACTCTGCACCGCAGCTGTGCATCCCTATGAGCATGGGGCCGGTCAGGAGCTGTGAGCCAGAAGCACAGGAATGGCTCACCACATAGCACTTGCCAGGGAATAAAGCAGACTTCAAAATTTGGAGTGCAGTTTCTAACAAATGTGTAGACAAAAAGCGATTTTTTAAAAATGCCAATTAACCTGCTCTTACTTGAAAAGACAAGGGAAAAAGAGCTGCAAATGAAAACCAAAGTTGATGAAAAAAAGGGATAACCATCACACAAAAACAAACTCTAATGTTTAAGATCAACACAGATGACAAACTTCAAACTAGAATGATTGGGGTGGGGGTGGGGGAATAGACTAATAATTAATCAAAAATAAGAGAGACAGAAAACACTATGGAGTCAGCACATAAGACCCTCCCAGGTAGCTTTACACTAATGTATTGTACTGATTCCTTCAGAGACTCAACCTGCCAGTGCTTGCTCAGGATCACCTGACTGGCCAAGTGTGTTCCAGAAGTTTCAAATCTAGGATTATAAACTTCTTCAAAAAGAGAACTACCAGCCTCCACAGCTTTACTGATACATTCTACAAAACCCTTAGAACATAGAGAAACTGATAATAACTTTACACAAGCTATTCCATAAGAGGGAAACGGTATTACCAATACACATGCAAAGAAAGATCAATATAAATTAGACTGCAAACCCCTCATAATCATAGCTGCAAAATTACAAATAACTTTTAAAGCAGATCAAATTAAACAACATATTAAAAGGACTACTAATATGAGATGAAGAAGTAACATATGGTAAATTTATACTTAAAAGCCAAATCATTTACCATTAACAATTTTTTAAAAAGCCAATGTTCATCACAATAGATACAGAAAGAAAACACCTGACAAAATCCAAAGTCTGTTCTTAAGCTGCATGGAAAGAATGTTTTTCGTACTTACATAAAAGTAGAGAGTTCTCTTATTAGTAAATTAACAACACATCTGAAAGCTCTGGAACAAGAAGGAATTATACTCCCAAAAAAGTAGATGGAAGGAAATAAACACAGGGCTGAAGTCAATGAAATAGAAACAAATAACAAAATCATACAAAGAATCAATCAATCAATCACTTAGTTCTTTGTGAAAAATCAACAAGAATGACAAGGCCACACCCAAATCAACTAAAAGACAAAGAAAGAAGATCCAATGGAATAAAATTCGAGATAAAAAGGAGACATCAACAGACACCAAGGAAATCAGACAATCATAAGGACAACTTTAAAAATCTGTATTCTACCCAACTGGAAAATCTAAAAGAAATGAATGACTTTCTTGATATAAATGAACTACCAAAATTAAGTCAATACAAAATAAACACTTTAAAAAGGCCCATAACCCAAGTGAAATAGAAGCAATAATTTAAAATCTCCAAACCGATTCCCCTGCCACCTTTCTGTTCACCTTCATCAGATCTGTGGAGTCTGAACCATACAGGTTAGCTTCCCTTCCCCCACCCATCTTCCTGGCTTGCAGAGTCCTCTGGGGGCATCCCCAGCTGCTCTGAGCATTCTGCTATCACTGGAGGACCTCCATTCTCCTGTCACCTCTTTGCCCACGTTCATCATACCTGAGACTATAGAACCATACAGACCTATAGACCCTGAACCATATAGCCAAAGGATGCCCATCAGAGGCCTGCCACACTAGGACCATCAAGGTTAATCCCCTTCTAAATACCTACTACAACAGGAACAAACAGGGACCAGTGTCATCCAGATGGCTACAGGCCCTCAAAAAAACACAATCAACAAAGGCCATGGCAATATGACACCTTTAGAGCACAGCTACCCTACTGCAGCAAGCCCTGGATATCCTAACACAATTGAAGCACAAGAAAATGACCTTAAATCCAATCTTAGAAATATAATAGAGGCCTTTAAAGAGAAAATGAATAAAGAAATACAGGAAAATACAATTAAACAGGTGAAGAAAATAAAACTGTTCAAGACCTGAAAACAGAAATAGAATAAAAAAAAAAAAAAAAAACCACAAATTGAGGGATCCTGAAGATGGAAAACCCAGGGAAGAGAGCAGGAACAACAGACGTAAGCATCACTAACAGAATGCAGGGGATGGAAGAGAGCATCTCAGACATAGAAGATAAAATAGAAGAAATTGACACATCAGTCAAAGAAACTGTTAAAGCTAAAAACTTCCTGACACAAAACATTCAGGAAATCTGGGATACCAGGAAAAGATAAAACCTAAAAATAATAGGGGAAGGTAAAGATTCCCAGCTCCAAGGCCCAGATAATATTCTCAACAAAATCATAGAAGAAAACTTTCCCAGCCTAAAGAAAGAGATGCCTATAAACATACAAGAAGCTTAGAACACCAATCAGACTAGACAAGAAAAGAAAATCCTCCCACCACATAATAATCAAATCACTAAATATACAGAACAAAGAAAGAACATTAAAAGCAGCAAGAGAAAAAGTCAAGGAAACATACAAAGGCAGACCTATCAGAACTACACCTAACTTCTCAAAAGACACTCCAAAAGCTAGAAGGGAATGGACAGATCTTGCAACCTCTAAAAACTACAAATGCCAACCTAGATTACTATATCCAACAAAAAAATCTCAATCGTCATAGATGGAGAAAAAAGATATCTCTAAACAAATCTAAATTTAAACAATATCTATGCATAAATTCAACCCTACAGAAAATATTAGAAGGAAAATTCCAACCCAAGGAAGACAACCACATCCAAGAAAACACAGGAAACAAATAACTCCGTATGAGCAAAAACAAGGGAAGGACACACACACACACACACACACCCTAACACCATCAACTTCAAAATAACAGGAAATAACAATCACTGGTCATTAATATCTGTCAATATCAATGGACTCAATTCCCCCATAAAAAGACACAGGCTAATGGAATGGATGCAAAAACAGGATCCATTATTCTGCTACATACAAGAAACAAACCTCGGCAATAAAGATAGATATTACCTTGGAGTAAAGGGCTGAAAAAAAAGTTTGCCAAGCAAATGGTTTCAAGAAGCAAGCTGGAGTAGCCATTCTGACATCTAATAAAATAGCCTTTCAACCAAAATTAATCAAGAGACTGGGAAGTACACTTCATACTCAAAGAAAAGTATCTACCAAGATGATATGTCAATTCTGAACATCTATGCCCCAAAACAGAAGGGCACCCACATTTGTAAAAGAAACATTGCTAAAGCTTAAATCACACATTGAACCCTACACATTAATAGTGGGATACTTCAACACACCACTGTCACCAACTGATAGAGCCCCATCACTCTGCACAAGGCTCAAAGCCAAATATATCAAGGAGGTCAACATAAAAGCAGATCCCTGAACCTGTTACAACGGAAAGTGGGAGGCAGTCTTGGACTCATTCACACCAGAAAGGCTTTCTGACCAGGACACTGAGAGCACAGACACTAAGATGAGCAATTAATAAATGAGACACTGTAAGCTTTGATAATGCAAAGAACATCATTATCCAGGCAACGTATCAGCCTACAAAATGGGAAGAAAACATTATCAATTAAGCATCTAATAGAGGGTTAGTATCTAGAATGTATAAAGAACTACAAACAAACAAACAAAAGATCTTAACATCAACAAAACAAATAAGCCAATCTAAAATGTATGCTACAAAACTAAGCATATAGTCTTTAAAAGGTAAAACACAAATGGCTGAGGATCACTTAAGAAATGTTCAATATCCTTCATCATTGGGAAATGCAAATTAAAACTACTTCGAGTTTTCATCTTACACCTGTCAGAATGACCACGATCAATAAAGCAAATGACAGTTCCTGCTGGCAAGAGTACAGGGAAGAGGGAACACTTACTCTTTGCTGGTCAGAGTACAAACGTGGAACAGCCACTATGTAAACCAGTGTGTCAGTTCCTGCAGAAGATGGGACTCAATCTATCTCAAGATCTAGGAATACTACTCTTGAGCATGCTCAACCATGTTCATTTCTGCTCTATTCATGATAGTCAGAAACTGTAAATATATATATATATATATATATATATATATATATATATATATATCCATCAAATGATGAATACATAATTAAAATGTGGTACATTTACACAATGAAGCTAGGAAATAATCATCTTGAGTGAGGCAGCCCAGAGCCAAAAAGGCAATTTCTATGTTTTCTTTTATGTGTGTATATTAGCTTTTAAGCTTTCAATGTCTGGACTGTAACATGACTAACTACAGAGGTTGGGTACCTAGTAAAAGTCAAGAGAGGAGGAGAGGATCCAAGGAAGAAGACAATGTGCAGAGGGAGAGAGACTTTGGAACCCCTCTCCCTCAAGGCTCAGAGATCTGTCAGGAAGAGAAGGCAGAAAGACTATTAAGAGCAAAAGAGGTAGATGACTCCCAGAAAGCACGTGTTCCAGACACTACAGGACTAACGCACATATGAACTCAGGGAGGCGATAGCACCATGCAGGTTCAAGCTATACGGGGTTTCAGCACTGAGGGGGCAAGTGGACTCGATCCTATCCAAAAGGTGTCTGCAACTGAAACCTGCTGGGAAAGGGAAGGTCAGCTTGCTTCAGTGGAGTGTCACTGGGAATATCAACCACACTCCACCGCAGGCCCTGGGCTTAGGAGTCATCACACAATGAACTCAATATTATTTTTGTAGGTTTTTGTTTCATTTTCCTTTGTTTTAGTCTTTTTTCCCCCTTGTTGGTCTTTTACTTGTGTGTTTTGATTATTGGCTTTGTATTCTTGCTAGGAGAGATTATTTGTCTTTTGTCATTTTGTTTTGTTTAAATTTTTGACTTTTTATCTTTTTGTTTTGCAGGAAAGAGAACATAAAGTTAGGTGGTAAGTATTCTAGGATCTGGAAGGAGTTGGGGAAAGGAAAAACATGATCAAAATATAATGTATGAAAAACGGTTTTCAATTAAAAATGAAAAACACTATCTACAATATAAAGCAATAGGAGATAGTCACAATTCTGGTAAAATACATATGAGACATACACACTGAAAACTATATTTAAAACTTAAAAATTTACTTACTCATGGGTCTAAAGACACCATCTTATTAAGATGCCAACTCTTGGGCTGAGCTGCTGATTCACTCCATAAAGTATTTGCCATGTAAGTGTGAGTACCAGAGTTTAGATATGCAGCACCCATGTACAGAATTAGGTATGGTGTGGCACATGCCTAAAATCTTAATTCTCGGAGGGTGGATACAAGAAAAATCATTAGGCTTGTTTGTCAAACCGTCTAGTTACATGGACCAGCTTCAGATTCAATGAAAGACCCTGTCTCAAAAATTAAGGTAGAGAGCAACAGAGGAAGACACCTAAATTAGACCTCTGGCCTCCACAAGCACAGGCACACAGTATGCATGTGCACACACACCCTCACTCACTCAAACACATACACATAGAGCACACACATCAAAGAAGTCAACTCTTCCTGAATTGGTAGATTATAAACTTCACAAATACATAACAGAAGGAATTTTTTGTTGAAACTTACAAACTAAATTTTATACAGAAATACCAATGATATATATGAAACAACTTAGGGAGAAGGGATAAAGCTGGAAGGTTATCACTACCTGACTTCAATAGTTACTGTAAGGCAATAGCAATCAAGATGGCGGATGCTGACAGGATATCAACACAGGCAGCACAGACATCTGACAGACAAGGCGATTCAGTGAGCAAACAAGAGGTTTTTCAACAAGCCCTGCTGGGATAACTATCTTTTTAACACAAAATAGAAATGTTCATCTATGAGACTCTCAATGTGTCACAGATGGAAATGTGAAGAAATTTTCTCTTTTTAAGATTAACTACATGGTGCTAATATTCTTATATGTGACATAAATCCCGAACTAACACAAAGTGTCTTGTTTTTTTGTTTTTAAGTTCTTTCATCATGGTATCTCACATGGAGTGCTTTGGCTTCATGTGTATATATGTATAAAATATCTGAAATGTAGTAAAGGAATGTAATTCAAAAGTTATTACAAAAACTTTCTGGTATTTTTACCTATTCCCGTTTCTGGCATAGCAAAGAGAGACCTTTCTGTAGCCACTCGGAATTGACCATGGACTGAAAGACCAACTCCCTAGGGAAATAAGAAAAAAAATGCTTTAAAATATGGTAAAAAAAAAATGAAAGCATTAACACACATATTATATTACACACATATAATATTACAAAGCAAGTAGGTTTTACGTTATCTTTATATTCTACAGCAATTTGTTTCAGCATGTGGGCTGCACGGAGCCCCACGTCTCACAGTTCCAGATGAATTTGCGTCTCTGACATGTGAGGCTGGCCTGCTCTAAGTGGGTAGTTCCTGTCAGCAATTGGTACTGTGCTCTGGTCCTCCTCGGCATTACAGGACACTGACTCTCCAGAGAAGCTGAGTACTACTTAGTACTGGCACTAATTACCAAGAGAGCAAGATCAAGTTATTACAGAGAATTTAGTAATTTTGAACAGAATATCTAACATACTTCTTTACTTACCTACTTCATCAAATAAAATTAGCAACACCATTATTTTCACATGCAGCATTTAATGAGACCACTTTTAAAACTCCTCCAAATTGGCTATACTATGAGATTTGGTTAAAAATCTACCTCAGACTTGACAAATCACACTGAAAAGGACAGACACTGCATACAGCAAATGCTAGAAACAGAAGTATACGTGAAGACCAACTGTCCCTGTGCGTGCTGACTGCAGTCCCTGTGTGTGCTGACTGCTGTCCCTGTGTGTGCTGACTGCTGTCCCTGTGTGTGCTGACTGCTGTCCCGTCCCTGTGTGTGCTGACTGCTGTCCCTGTGCGTGCTGACTGCCGTCCCTGTGTGTGCTGATTGCCGTCCCTGTGTGTGCTGACTGCCGTCCCTGTGTGTGCTGACTGCTGTCCCTGTCCTTCCCTTTGCTCTGCTCTGTCCATGTCATTCCCAACCTCCCCCTTTCCCATTCTCATCTTAACCAGTAACATATACAAAGCATTTACAACAATGCCAGGCTCTCTGTGCTATATGTTAGCTAAGTAGGGTTTGATATATGAATCTTTTCATTTTCATTAAAATTTTCTAAATTTCTCCACGTTTTGCCACTTAGTTCAGTCACTTGTACAGTATTAAAACCTTTAAGCCTATCATTAAGAAAACACTTAAACACCTATGTAATTTCTTATAAAGTTTTGTACTATACATTAAGTTTAAAATCTAATAATCATGGCCATAAATATGCCAATCAAGAACACCCTTTAGTCTGTACCTATGTCCTCTGTGGTCAAACCTGCAAGTTACACTAGGTTCACTCTGTGTAAGCCCATGTGTTTGTTCTCGCTGTTGTATTAAGACATGATCAGCTGAAAACATTGCCCAAATCAGACCAAGCATGCACTTCAAGACAGCCATGAACTCTTACAATTCTGATGAAAATAAAACGTGTTATACTGGTAATTTCCTCCATTGTTTTAAGAGTCTTTCCCTTATTCTGTACTTCTAGTTTGTCTTATTATAACCAAGATCTCGGAATTGTTCTGGAACCTATTAATATGAATTTAAAAAGAAAATATCAGGTAGAATTAGTAGCTTTAAGTCAGGCTTCTGTTGAGCCCTGGACACAGATGACTCCAGTTCTCAACTCATAGATCCTGTCCCAGTTCTCCTTGATCTAATTAGTGCCCCTCGTCCTTTAGCATAATTCCATAAGCAGTACATAATTTTATCCTTTATTATTTACATAGCAAGCTAAAATCTGACTATAATACTCAATCTAAGTCCTATTATTTTCTTCCAAAAGAAAAATCAGTGATTATCAAAACCCTTCAAGTTTCTCTGTATATCATGATATACACACACACGCACATGCACACACACACACACACACACACACACACACACACACACACACCTATAGGGCATATATTTTATATGTTCTAACAATGCATGCAGCATATATTTTTAAAACTCCATTCCAAGGCCTGCACAGGGTCAGGCGCTCCAGCCTAGCCCACCCAGGGGACTTCACCTTCTCCTTTCTGTGCTCGTCCCATCAGCCACTGCTTCAGGCCAGTCCTCTGAAAGTTTAACCTTTTATACCTTCAATTGACAGTCTAATCAAAAAATTACTTTGCATTACTAAATAATGGCTTTTATGATGACATCTGAAACAAAGATCATTCTATCAGTCATATTTACTTCATTCCACCTCTGTCAGGCTAATCTTATACTAACTTGACACACCAACAAGAAAGGAGGGAAAGCGTCATAAGATCAAACCGTAGGTTATTTTCTTAATAAGTAATTGATGGGGAGGGCCCAGCTCATTGTGGGTGGTGCTATCCCTGGGCTGATGGTCCTGGGTACTATAAGAAAGCAGGCTGAGTAAGCCACGGGAGCAAACCAGTAAGCAGCTCCACTCCATGACTTCTGCATCAGCTCCTGCCTCCTGGTTCCTACCCTGTTTGGGTTCCTGTCCTGACTTCCTTTGATAATGAACAGCAATATGAAAGTGTAAGCCAAATCATTTCCTTTTGCTCTTTTGGGTTTTTTTGTTGCAGCAAAAGAAACTTCCATTCACCATCACCACCCACACACACATATACTTTTTGGTCCCCCCTTTTCTCCCTAATCCCTTTTCTGCTTTTATGTCAGGCACATAAGTATCTGCATGTGTCTATATGTATACACACACATACATATACATACATGTGAGCACCACACACAAATTCCAGTAAATATGTAATTCTGAAATGAGGAAGAGCTAGAAAAAAGGATTCTGTCTTTTCTATACTGAATATGCCTGAACCAGAGAATCTCATCCTTTCCTAGCAGTGGCTAAACAATGGACCCTAGAGCAACCAGCTGAGACTGACCTAAGGAGCAAAGGCTGTGAAGGCTTACAGTTCTTATTGAAGTACTTAAACTAAGACACAATCAGCTGGGCAATGATGACAGGCGAGTACGTTTAAAGGTCATCCGAAATTTGAATTAAAGATTACATTGCAGCAAAGAAAGGGCTGATATTAGGGGTAGAGACCATAATCTGAGAAGGCCACAGGCAGCATGTTTCAGAGAACAAAGTAAACAGATGGAAAAGGCAGGTTCTGAAAGGTGGAAGGGGCGAGTGTAGACGGGAGTCAGAGGGTCAGAGAGTTTGCTGTGAGATTGGATGCCAGAATATCGTTAGGAGTCATTTTATCTCTACATTAGGCCAGAAGTACTTGGTTTTACCCTAAGTCCCTGAGCTATCCAGTCTCAGGTTAATGGTCACTCAAGCCGTGTTGGATATGGGTTTCATCTCATAGAAAGGACCTTAAGAAAAATCAGTTATTGGTTGATTACTCCCACAAGCTTTGTGCTACCACTGTCCCAGCATATCTTGCAGGCAGAACATCATTGTAGACAGAGGATTTGTGGATGGCTTAGTGTGGGACTGTGATAGGCAGCCTATTTTGGTTGAATGGGGCTTGCTCTGGTGACCCAATAGAGAAATTTACAAGGGATGGAAAGGCGAGCCACGTTCCCAGAATCAGGTGCCTATTCATAATTCTGTGACTATCAGTCATGCAGACAATGTCCCAAGCTTCTGGCATTCTGGCTAGACTCCACCCCCACAGTTACCTGACTATAGCCAGGTATGCTCCTCCCCACAGTTACCTGGCAACAGAAAGATAGCCCAGCTCACTATAAGAGGGGCTGCTTGGCCCCTTTTCACTCTCTTTAAGCCCTCACCTTTCTATCTCTAGCCCTCCTTCTCTCTTTCCCTTTCCCCCCTCTCTCCACGTGGCCATAGCTGGCCTCTCTCTCTTTCTACCTTCTCTCTTTCCCCCTGCCTTTCAACAATAAAGCTCTAAAACCATAGACTGTCTCTGATCATCATGGCCCACAGTGCTTGACCAATGGGATGGGCTTTCTCCTAACAAGCCTTGTCTAAGCTCCCGACAGGACAGTCTGTGCTCTAGCCATGGTCCTGACCAAGGACTCTCTCGCCTGCATGGGAACCATCCAGCACCCCCTCTCCCTATGCCCTCTCCTCCCTTCATCCTGGGGGCTGAGTGCTGCTGGGATCCCTCATGGGATGCCAGAGGCTGAGAACCTGGTACCTGGGGCTGCCCCTTGTCCACCACCCACCATGTGGGGTCAGTAGCTTAACACAGCCAAACGCCCACCCGGGCCTCTTGGAAAGCGTGCATAGTCCTCCTGTGTCCACCCACCCGCCCAGAGCACCAGAACTCTGGCAGGTTCTCTCCCTCTCCCCTCTTTCCCCCACACCCACAGCCCTGCAGTTTGGTGTTTATATTTCTTTTGTGAGATCATGCACAGTTTACTCCTGTACCAAAGATGCTGAATATGGGGCGAAGGCTCTTTATGGTTCTATGTAGCCATTATGAAATCAGTGTGATGGTTCCTCAGGAAAATGAGAAGTGATCTACCTCAAGATCTATGTATACCATTCCTGAGCATATACTTTCAGGTATGCTGCCAAGTTGCTATTAGACAATCTCTCCAATATTTGTTTTTTTTGTTTTGTTTTGTTTTTATGTAGACACTTAGTGCTAAGAACTTGTCTCTTAAAACAGCCATCACCGTATCCCATAAATTTGGCTGTGTTGTGTGCTCATTTTCTTTTAATTCTAGAAAGTCTTTATTTCTTAATTTCTGTCTTGACCCATTTTTAATTCATTAGAGAGTTGTAAAAGTTTCTCAGAGATTTTAAGCTTTCTGTTGTTGTTGATATCCATACTAACTGTAGTCAGTATGCAAGGTATTATTTTGATTTTATTATACCTGCTGAGACTTGTGTCCAAGTATGTGGTAAATTTCTAAGAAAGTTTCATGAGATTCTAAAAAGAACTCTTTTGTGTCTAGTCTGGGGTGGTCTTTCTTAGTCTCTTAGGGTAGAAGTGCATCTACTTCTACTTTGGCTTTTAGGGTCTTCACTGATAAGTCAGGTGTAATTCTAATAGTTCTTCCTTTATGTTAGTTGCTTTTTTTCCTTTGTGGTTTTTAAATTCTTTCTTCTATGTTTGATTATGTGCCGAGGAAACTTTCTTTTCTGGTGTAGTCTATTTGTTTTTCTACATGCTTGTTGACTTTGATAAGCATCTCCTTCTTTAGGTTAGGGATATTTTCTTCTTGAAAATATTTTCTGTGCCTTTGATTTGTGCCTTTCTCTTTCCTCTGTTCCTATTATTCTTAGATTTGATCTTTTCATGGTGTCCCGGATTTCCTGAATGTTTTGGGCCAGGAAGTTTTTAGATTACCATTTCTTTGATGGGAGTGTCAATGTCTTCAATTCTCTTCTGGCTCTTGTATCGTGTTAGGCTTGCCTCTGAGGTTCCTTTTCCAGTTTCTAAATTTTTAATTTCCAGATTTCCCATAGTTTGGGTTTTCTTTATTAATTCTATTTCCACTTTCAGGTTTTGAACAGTTGTATTCATTTCTTTCCATGGTTTGTTTGTGTTTTATTTCTTTGAAGGTTTTACTCATTTCCTCCTTAAAGACCTCTATTATATGCATAAGGGGCATTTTAAGGTCTTCTGTATTTCAACTATATTAGAACACTAAAAGCCTGCTGTGGTAGGACTGCAGGGCTCTCATGAGATATTCTATCCTGGCTGTTATTAATTGTGGTTTTACACTGACAGAGAAGCATCGGTGTTTGGAAAGATTGTAATTCTAGGTGCTGATATGTGGCTTTATCTTTTTTGGCTGGTTTTTTTGTTCCTTGGTTTCTGTTTCTTCTCTGATTCTGAGGAGTGAGTGTTTTGCCTGTAGGAAAATCTTCTGGGGTCCTGATAGTTGTGGACAGTGGGGATTTTAAGTGAAATGTGTTTCTGGGTATTGGGACATGAGACTTAGGAATAGGGAAAGGCTATGGAGGACCTTCACAAGAGGGAGAATGGCAGGGTGTTCCACCAGGATCTGTTTACTTAATTCCCTGAGAATTAAAGCAGAGAGTGAAGAGAGGCCATATCAGGTTTGATACAGAGTGGGGATGAGACTGGGGACTGGACTTAAAGGAATGGAGAAAGGTGAAGATCTGCAATTAGCTTACTTGTTTCCCTGGTCAGAGAGGCCTGTGGGTTCCCAGAGAGTGCTGCTGGCTAGGGCTGGAGGCTGGGTCAAAACAATGAATGGGTATAATGAGATTTGGAGAAGATCTGTGTGATCCAGTGTAAATGAGGGAACGAAGGGAAGGGAAGTTTCATTAGATGTTATACTTCAGAGCTAGGGATGAGACTCGGGATTTAATTTCAAAGAACAGAAGGAGAGGTGATGGTTTGTCATTAGCCTACCGGTTTCCATAGCCAGAGTGGCCTGTGTGTTCCCAGGGAGGGCCTACAGAAATTGGGGGCTGGGATAAAACAATGAAAGTAAGGAGACAGGAGGAGAAGATCTGTGGGATCCACTACAAATTAAGTGGGGTAAGGCTGTGGCAGGCGCTCTGCTGCAGAGATGGGGACGAGACTGTGGGATTGGACTTGGAGGAATAGAGGGAGAGGTGAAGATCTGCACTGGCCTACCTGATTTCCTGGCAGGAGTGAAGACTTCCAACATAAAAAAGATTTCAAACATTAAATAAGTCTAAAACTTCAATTTTGATAGGGATTATTGAGTTGATGGCCTATTCATTTTATTTTAAAACAAAATATATTCATAGTTTTACTGAAAAGCCTAGAAATAATCAGCAAGCTACTGGTGACCAATATATGTTATTACTCATCCTCATTTTCTAATCAAATAACCAGAGCTGCCCTAGAGAACAAGGAGATTCGAGCAAAGTGCATAGGATGAGCCTGAAAAACATTGCTTATGGCAATGTAAAGAACTGCCAAAGATCTCTGGAGCACAGAAGCCAACAAGAAGGTTTCAGATAACTCCACTCTCCTGGCTTGCTTCTGTCTTCCAGTCCTCCACCCACTCTCCTTCCTCAGTGTCTTCTGTAGGTTTCATCTTCTGCCCCTTGTTAAGGTTAAGAATACTGTGTGCTTAAGAATTTCATCCTAGACTTAGCTCTGTGTATACCACACCCCTCACTCCCATCTATTTATTCCTATACACAATCTTTTCTATTGACAGTCTTTCTATACAAGACTTCTCAACAGAAAACAATGAATTCCTAAAACAAACCAATGAAAACCCTCATACTCTATTAAATTGTATAGAGTGAAGAGGAAAAGGGGTTGAATAATAGTGCTGATGAAAACTATAAATGACCCAGGAGTCACAATTTAAAGTTTCTAGTCAGGCTGCTCCACAACAATAAAGACAGTCACAGTAGGTGAATAATGTGCATAAAAGTAATGCAGAAAGGACACTGCTTTAATATTGGTACAAGCATAATCCAAGGTGTCAAAATAGCACAGGGGGATCTGGCTATGAGCCAGTGAGGACACCACAAAAACACCCCAGTTGTGAGGACTAGGGGTTGGTCAGTAGAAGATGCCCCTGGAAGACATTTGTTTTTAATTTCCTTTTTAAAAAATCATTTGTTAGCCAGGAGTGGTGGTGCACACCTTTAATCCCAGCCCTTGGGAGGCAGAGGCAGGTGGATTTCTGAGTTCGAGGCCAGCCTGGTCTACAAAGTGAGTTCTAGGACAGCCAGGCTATACAGAGAAACCCTGTCTCGAAAAACCAAAAAAAAAAAAAAAAAAATCATTTGTTTACTTATTTTATGTATATGACACTGTAGCTGTCTTCAGACACACCAGAAAAGGGTATCCAATCCCACTACAGATGGTTGTGAGCCACCATGTGGTTGCTGGGAATTGAACTCAGGATCTCTGGAAGAGCAGTCAGTGTTCTTAACTGCTGAGCCATCTCTCCAGCCCCTGTTTTTAATTTTCTTAAACAGACAAAGCAACTCCTGTTCGTAGTATAATTTTTTCTGGTAGCTGACAATCTCAACTCTATCTGCCCCTTGTCTAGCAAAACCAGTACCAACAAAATCCTGCCTATGAACCAAATTGATTTTTCTGCATTATCCTAACACTATCTCTCCCGTTTACTAGCCACTTATGAGACAGTTCACATACCAGGAGCATGCACACTATATGTGCATCTCTTATACTACCTGCTTGTGCAATGACCCAAATTTCAGACAAATTTCAGACCAAATATTCAGTAAGACATTTGATTCAGACTAAGTAGCCCCACTGGATAGTCCATAGGCATCTCTCAATGAAGCTCCAAATTCAAATTAGTTCCTGCTCCCCTCCCCACCACTCCATACCCACTCTTCCTCCCACCTCTGAAGGAACAGTGCCTGCGCCCCGCCATGGCCCAGACTAGAAACCTGGATACTTACCCCTTGCGCTTCTTGATCTCTCACATACATCGTATAGCAAGTTTCACCATATCTCTCCTAACCCACTCCCTTAAATCTACTCCATTGCCTATTCTTCATTCATTACCTGGACCCTCATGTCATTTCACCTGAGCCCCTAAAATGGTTTCCTAAATAATCTCTTTTCTTTCAACCCTACTCCCCTCCAATCTGTTCTTTTCACAAGAGAGCTCTCTCTAAAATATAAAGACGCTCTACTCAAGCCCCTGCTGAGCACTTAAGTGGCTCTCCAGACTAACAGCAGGATAAATTATTCAGCTTGTCTTTATGCAAGAGGATGCTATGACTTCAGAACCTAACCCCTACCTGCTTCACATTCCAAATGTGGGCACACTGCAGTTTCCTGCAGCACCCTCCCTCTCTTGCACATATTAATTTCTTAGAAATCCAAGAGTTTCCCTGCTCCTGCTGTTATACCAGTTATACATATATGAATATGAACATACATGTGCATATATTTCCACATATATACGAAGAAGAAGTTAACATGTACAAAGGAAAAGAGCTCATGTCTCAAAGAGTGAACTGCCCAAAACTGAAGAGCTACTTCTGGTCCTTCTTGCTGTGTCATCACAGGGCAGAGGTCATCAAAATGAGCCAGTACACACAAGACTAAAATTAGTCTTAAGAGGGGCTTGATTCTTTTCCTAAATTTTTAAAATGATTGGAAAAAGAAAAAGATCACTGGAGACTTAAAATTCAGAGAGTGGGAAGAACTGTAGCAAAGGATGCAGAATTCAAAAGGTTCTCAAAAATAAAATCTTCAATGTACTTAATAAAATCATTTCATTTTTTAAGTTCCATTAAGCCTCCAGTTTCTACTAAATGATGTTAAGAAACTTTCAGTTCTTTATTATAATAAGAAAGGGGTTCTTAACATGTCATCTTCTCAATTGTCAGTAACAGTAGCAAAACCAGAATACCTTTTAAAACTGAAAAAGGATGCTATTACAGCTCTTAGTAAAGGTTTTACTTCTGTGAACAGATACCATTACCAAGGCAAGTCTTATAAAGGACAACATTTAATTGGGGCTGACTCACAGGTTCAGAGGTTCAGTCCATTATCATCAAGGTGGGAACATGGCAGCATCTAGGCAGGCATGGTGATGGCAGAACTGAGAGCTCTACATCTTCATCTGAAGGCTGCTAGTGGAAGACTGGCTTCCAGGAAGCTCTCAGAATGCCCACACCCATAGTAACACACCTACTCCCAACAAGGGCACACCTACTCCAACAGGGCCACACCCTCTAATTGTGCCACTCCCTGGGGTGGGCATATACAAACCATCACAACAGCCAACAGACAAGTAAGGCATTGATGTGACTTTAGGGCTGTTCTTTTCTTCTTATATAAGGACCAAGTCTCACTTGACATCAGTTGCAACTAACTCATTTACACTTAACTGAGCAGAGCCATAATTCCCTGTGGATGGTCTGTGCCCTAAGGCCACCTAGGCACTCCATTACCTGCCTTACACACACACACACACACACACACACACACACACACACACACACACACACACGTGTGAAGGAGGTGGTTTTTCTAATGCTATGGTCTTGTTCCCCAGTTGACTCTTGATTTGGTAGTAAGGAAAGCCAGGAGGCAGTTGCTGGGAGGAAGGTATAGGCAAAACTTTTGGGACTCGGAAGGAAAAAGGCAGCCTCAAGGCGAGAAGTTTTCTGCCATGCTTTAGAGGGAGAAGAACACAGCAACCATGGGAGATCTCGGTGGGGGAGTTGGGGGGGGGGCGGGCTGGGGCCTATGGCAACTAATACAGGTGGGCAGCCAAGGACGTTTAAAGGGGCTAGATGGGACTTGCCACTAAATTTAAGACAGGTGGAGAGACAGAGATAATAAATTAGTAAGGGCACACTTTTCCAGGTGGGAGATATCTACACCCAGCAATTGTGCCAAGGCGGCAAACTGTAAAGGAACAAACTATGTGTGTCTTTTATCTGTGGATTCAGGGAAGCTGGGAGAGTGGTAGTGCAGTTACCTCCCTGAGCTAAAGGCAGGTAGAGTAAAAGGTATGCCAGGTGGGGGCTGGTAGCACAGCCAATCCCAGATCACAGGTGGTAGTTTAAAACTACATGCAACACACAGGACCCATACATTTGCCATAAACTCAGTAACAAAGTCTTCCTATCACAGGCTTAAAAACTTTTAATTTTCTATTTTAATCATATAATAACCCTCTAAATTCTAAGTTGGGGGTCTAACAACAACAACAAAAAAGACAGATAAGAGAAAAATGTGTACATATGGAAGCTGCCCCAGGAAAAGTCAGAAATCTCCAAGATGTGGCTCAGGTAGCCTTTTTGACTAAAAGATGTGGTGGAAGCAAGCCACGGGCAGCTGACCAGAGCATTGCAACAATAGTTTGCTTCACAGGTTAAAGATTGGTGCCTTCCCGTTGGTTAGAATTTTTGGTGACTGACTCATCCATCCTTAGCTTCCTGGTATACAACAGACATCTTGCTTTTCTTAGAAGAAACTGTTCAGGTTTCTGCTGTTTCTAACAACAATCTGTATGGTAGAGAGGCCCTCCTGAGCAAACACACCTGGTCTCCTACAACCACAGTCTTCTGGTAGCCTGTCTTAAAGACACCTCAAGAAATATAAAAGCAATGCCATACTGCATGAGTAATTTAAGCTGGCTTGAAGGAACCAATTCTCCTCTTGTAATATTCAGGGCTGGCAAAGTCCAGCAGCTCAGCTGACAGGACTAGGAGTGTACGTACAGATCTCAGACATATCGATCCCCCTTTTGCATACTTGTGTGAGCTTTAACTCTTAAGCCACTCACTTCTCTGTTACATACGACTTGAGAAAAAGGAGATGTCAGAAGTTGAAAGGGCAAAACAGATTTTAAATGTTTCTCAGTGAAAGCATGAACTTTTATTTCAGGAATGTACTCATAAATGTTTCTTCTCATGAATACCAGAAAAAAAAACAGCACTTTTATATGATGTGGTCAACTGAATGAAGAACCTCTTAGTTATACTGATTTTTATTTTATTGCATATGAAAATATGAAATTATAGAAGTTTAGAAATCTGAAACATGACAGAATTTAGCCATTTCCTCTTCAAAAGGCTGTTATTCTTCATGGTGGGTAACACCAGAGTGAGATGGTCATTTTTCATACTGGGAAAAAATACTTCCTACAGCAATGAGTGTGTGTGTGTCTGTCTGTCTGTCTGTCTCTCTGTCTGTCTGTCTGTCTGTCTGTCTGTGTGTCTGTGTGTGTCTGTGTGTGTGTGTGTATCTGTCTGTGTGTGTGTGTCTGTGTCTGTGTGTGTGTGTGTGTGTGTGTGTGTGTCTGTGTCTGTGTCTGTGTGTGTGTGTGTGTCTGTGTCTGTCTGTATAGGAGGAGGAAAGATTATGCTCATGGCACCACCCCGTGGCTTGCTTAAATTCTTAACAAACTGAAGTTATTAGAGGCATGCTGTTTCTAACAATTTTCTTCTAAATATTTCCTGTGAGATATTGCAGCAAAGCAAACATTTGAAAGTTGTAAGAAAGAATTTGGTCGAGAAATTCTTAGAAGTATTCACTAAACTGACAGAAAATAAAGAAAACTACAAGAAGTTCTATAAGCAGTTCTCAAAAATATATATAAAGCTTAGAACTCATAAAGACCCTGACAATCAGAAGCAGGTTTCAGAGCTGTTGTGGCACTACACATCTCCTTGGGGGGTTGGTTTCTCTCAATAATGACTGTACCAGAAGAACAAAGGAAAAGCGGAAGCACTGCTATTTTATCAGTTGAGAACGGAGAGAGGGTCACTAACTTGGCCTTTATGGAACATCTCTGAAAGCATGGCTGAGAAGTGATCTACAGGATTGAGTTCTTTGCTCCTTGTTCAGCCTAAAAATGCTGGCTGCTTAAGCTGCCTGCCAGCCCTCTCAGCCTCTTCTGACTGAGTACTGTCCCACCCACAGACTGGCAGCTTACGAGAGAAGCTGATACCCTCTTCTGGCTTCCATAGGCACAAGGCATGCATGTGACTCACACCTGTACATGTAAAATTTTAAGCAGTGTAGCCAACACTGGCTTATACATGAACAAGAGATTGCAAGTTTACAGTGTACGCATGTTTGTGTGCACAACCGTGGACTCGTGCATGCCATGGCCCATATGTTGAGGTCAAAGTACAATATTAGGCATTGTTCCTTGTTTGAGATAGTCTCCTTACTGTCTGCCACTGCAGATTCCGGGTTGCCTGGCCCTCCTTGGAACTTCTGGGGCTTCTCATCCCACTCAGAGCACTTGGACTACAGATGGAAACTACCTTGTTGGGTTTACATGGGTTTTGAACTCAGGTACACATGCTTGTACAGCAAGCACCTTTACCCAGTGAGTCCCTCCTCATCCCCACACTCAGCTGTACTGCTCTCAGAATGGAAGTCAGCTCTACTGCATTAGTCATCCTTCCTTACAGTTCTCTGCCCTTCCCACCCTTTCATCTCAGCCTGCTGCCTATCTGCCTGCCTGCCTGTCTACTGATGGGTTTCCTTCCTGAGGCCCCATTTTCCTGTATGCTTTGGGCATGTCTGCTGCTTTGGTTCTCTGGGTTCTCCCAGTTCTCGATATATCTCAGGGCAGTTCTTGGCACCTCAGATAACTGTTACAGGTGTTTCTCCAACCCCCTTTCCTTTTTGTTCTATAACAGGACCACATCATATGGCCCAGTCCAGTCCGTCTTTCTTCTCATTATCCCCCTACCTCAGTCTCCTGGGTGCTAGAGTTACAAGCCTGTGCCACCAGCACTAACAAGGCTTTTAAGTTCCTAAGTTAGTGCTGTATTGACAAGTATAACCAAACATGCTAAGATACTAATATCTGCCCTCAAGGATCAAGGAATGGACTATCTTCTAAAACAAATGCTTTTTTGCTTTTTTTAGATTGTGTGTGTGTGTGTGTGTGTGTGTGTATTGCCTACATGTATGTGTACTACATGTATGCCTAATGCCTGTGGAAATCAGAAGGGGTCAGATCCACTGGGACTGGAGTTATTGGTGCCTATGGGCTACCAAGAGGGGTTGTCAGCCATTATTCTAGAGAGTCATAAAAAGTAGTTGCTGAGAGGTACCTTAGTGGGTAAAAACCCTGGCTACCAAAGTCTGAGGGCCTGACCTCAGTGCTGAGATCCACATGGTGGAAGAGAGAACCACGCTCGTCCCACGTGGAGTCCTCTGGCCTCCCCTGCTCACTATGGTACCCTCGCCCCTCTCCCCAAACATAAATAAATGTTTTTATAGGTGGCCTTCTCATACCCACAATACCTTTCCAGGATCAGTTCAATCCACTGTCTTTTCCATTCAGCCCCTTCTCTGCCCTGCAGCTCCATTCTGATCCCTCTTTCGTCAAAGACTCGAATTGTTACTGTCAGCAGCAGACAACCACTTGTTCTGTAATTATTTCGTGTTTTCTCCAGTTTCATAGCAAGTTATTCAAAGTATATCTTAGTCTTCATAGTAGCATAAACTGTCAACTGACAGGAACTCCCCCTCCCCCTTTTTTTTAAGCAACCACCAAACTGGGTCTGGTGGCATATACTTGCAATCCCTCTTCAAAGCTAAAAACAAGTCAACTGGGAGACCAAAAGTGCAGAGCAAGACTCTGTCTCAAAAAAGAAAATAACATTCCAGCATTTCCACGAATGCGAAATGTTATAGCGCAGAAACAAGTCAGTAAGCCACCTCCACACTATGGAAGGATGAACGTATTTTTTCCCAACACTACTGGAAGCCCTGCTAATGTATAAATAGGAAAGGGGCATTATACCTGCAATTCCAGCCAGCACTGGGGATGCAGAATCAGGAATGACTTGAGCTCAAGGCTGTCCTAGAGCACAGGACAAGTTCATGGCTTGCCTGAGCTACACATCAAAGCCCTGCCTCAAAAAACAAGGGGTAGGAATGAAGTTAAGTGGTAGAACATTTGCTTAGGGTGTATATGGTCCTGAGTTCAATGCCCAATATTCCAAAAGAGGGGAAAGTTTCACACGTAAACAAAAGAGTGCAAGCAGAACTGCTCAGTGGGCAAAGCCTTCACATGCAAGCATGACAATACATAAGAATCCCTAAAACTAACAGAAAGCAACCTAAGAGGAGACAGGAGTAAAACCAGGAGAATCTCTGAAGTTTGCAGGCCAAGTGGCCTGACATACACAGGAGAAAAACAAGAAGCTTGGCACAAAGAAGGCAGAGGTGAAGGCTGACGACAAGGCTGACCTCTGACCTCTACCCACGCACCATGGCACATGCATGCTCATATACTCTCTTATATGTTACCCCCATATAACACACACACACACACACACACACACACACACACACAAGCAAATAAGTTTCTGTTGCTTAAAAAAGTTTAACTACAAAGATTAAAATAGGTTATAGCATAATTAAGAACATAAAAAATATTCTTTTGGGTTAAAGAATCTAAACTGCTCTAATACAATTTATATCCCAAATCTCCAAAATCGACTGAAATAAACAGTATTATATTACACTCACTGTCTCATTTTTATGAAATAATCATTATTTTAATACAACTCATTCATACAATGAAAATAACAAAAGGTCCACTTACCCCACCCATTGTGATTCCATCAATAAGTGCAACATATGGTTTCTGATAAGATGCTAGAACAAAGAGACCTTTGGTTAGAATATCTAAAACATATCCTCTTTCCAAAGTCATACTATGGATACTCTAGTTTCCTTAGATAATGTTTAAAGAAAATCAAGACTATTACATGGTTTGTAATGTAAATGATATTTAAACATCAAGTCACATACAATTATGGTAAAAAATGCTCATCATTTAACAACTCAGCCTTATGTCAGAAACATATCCAAGTTTTGTATTACTTGGCAACTAAGAAAAATAACTAACATCTACCTTATAGGCCACATACCCAGCTGTGCTTTAAAGACCATGTCTGCTAACTATACAATGATAGCATCTGGAGACAGACAGAGCCGGACACAGAAGAAGAGCAAACACAGATGGAAGGGGTCAGACCCAGACTCCATTTTCACTTTACTATTAAGTGAAGAGGCAACTCAGAAGGCACTGAGTGATAGCCATGTGAGTTATATATGACACACACATATTAGGTAAGAGTGTTTCATATATGTAATACATAAATGTGTCTTCATCTATAAGATAACATACACCCTCAGATATCCCTGTTTGAAAAAAGTTCTATGAATCACATAAGCATTTACTGTCTCTATTTCCTTTTATAGGATTTCTTCTCAGAGAGGAGGCAGAACATAATAAAAACAAAGTGCAAGGTTTTTGTCACAGTTTACTAACAATACTACGCCGGATGCATGTAGAGAGAATATCTTGTGTCTGTATGAATATGGGACCTGTTAATAATAAAACTGATGGCCTATGGCTTAAACAAGAAATGAGAGTTGAGACATCTGGGAGGCAGAAAGAATTCTGGGAGAGTGTCCAGATTTGCCTGGAATTATGTCATGAGATGAGCATATGGTACCTGGACACTGGTAACCAGCCACATGGCAGAATATAGAGTAGAATATATGAGTTATTTTAAGCTATGATCTAATCAGAGAAGAGTCTAGCTATATGGCCAAGGTATTTGTAGCTGTATCATGAGTCTGAGTCTTATTTCTGGGAGCATGGGACTAGGAGGAAGAACCAGACCTAACTTCTACTGGTGAAGACCAAGACTGAGCTGTATTCTGACCCATCTGGAAATTCCCGAAGTATTCACAGACAAAGCACAGCTCAGACTTCACACTCACAAGGTCTATATGTGAAGTTCTTTAAAAGCTAAAAAGAAATTATTGATTGTGGTAGAGATATAAACACTCACCCCACATCAACAACTACAGATGTGCATATTTCAAATATAAACCATTAAGCAATGACTAATGCAGGACATTAAGCCAGAGTCTGCCAAATTCCTTGTTGACTATAATGTCACAATGTATAGAATTTTTTTTGTTTGTTTGTTTTTTGAGACAGG
>NC_034594.1:32391842-32403342 GCF_900095145.1 Mus pahari | reverse complement strand
GTGTGTGTGTGTGTCTTTCATTCACGGATCCAAAGAGTTGCTGGGCAGGTGGCTGGAAGCATACCCAGCCAGGAGCATAAAGTGGAGCAGCTAAAACTTCACACAACATATCCACATTTAAAGTTCAGTTTCTTGGTTACATTAGCCGCATTTCAAAAGTTCAGTGGCTCTTGAAATGGACAATTAACAAGCTGCACAACTTGTTAATCTTCTAAAAACAATTGAGCCTGTATGGTATTACACTATAAATTATAACTCCACAAAGATTCATGCAAAGACTACCATGAAAGCTGCCAGTTCTCCCTGATAGTGTGGGATAAGTTGCTGTCTTTCCAGTCGGCACTTGCACAGCTGCTAACCAGCTATTCTTACTTTCTTTCCCATAGTCACTCATTCTTGTATATTCAGTCCTCTTCCGTATATCTGTCTGTCTGCCTGCCTGCCTGTCATCCCAAGCCTAGGGATTGAACTTGAGGCCTCTAGATTACATATTCCCAGGTTTCTATAGAAATTTTTGTATAATTAGGCAAAACTATTCTAAAGTTAAAAGAGAAAAATCCAAGGGTAGTCAAGACAAAAGATGTGTATAAAAAAGAGTCTTCTGGGAAATTTTGGAAACAAAGTTATATGACATATCCATTCCATATTTATTTCTAAGTAAACCAACAATTGCTCTCTAGAGTACAAAATACAAGGGCTCAGCCATCTCATCAGTAAAACCTAGAAAGTTCCTCTTATGTATAAATGTAGACTAGATAACATGGGAATATTGACAATAATGGACAGTCAGAAATACATGAGTCAAAACCAATCTTGAACAGTGAACTGTGACCCTAAGCTAGAAAACCACAAAGGAGACTGAACCATAACTTATAACATTATGCAAAATCAGAATATTGCTACTGTGTCTAGATTTATGGATACAAATGTTGTATTAATTTAACTTTTCAAAACATGTTTGGCTAAAGTAAATATCACTTGACTTGCATAGAAACCTAGAACTCTGACTCTAGAAATTTCCACTCCAGAGTTCCCAGAGAAATAGAAAATGGTACTTTATTTTTGTTTAGAAACCTGAGACCCAAGTTTTCTTGTCTTCTGAAAAAGCTAACTAAATGATCAAGAATCCATATTTTCACATTGATTTTAGCAAATAGAATATAATTATTCTATAACAAAGAAAATAATTTTATCAGTATGATCAGTATGAATGTTTCCATAAAGAGTGCCTATTGGTTGCATTTTAACAGACTACAATGACGTCCCATCTCTGGATTCCATGTTCAAAGCTCAGAGCAGATCACACACATACCAATTGCATTGTTCAGGATGTATTCTTCTTTGAATAAATCTCGAGTCAAATTCTGTCTTGCTTTTTTAGCTTCTGAGAGTGCTAAAGAAGGAAGGAAAGAGAAGAAAATGAAGGCAAGAGCAACTACAAATCATAAAGACGGCTTCCAGTCAACAGTCTCAGATGTCATTAAGTGCTGAAAGTAGGGGAACTTTCAGATGGCTTTAATGTTTGAAGTTACCCATGTTGGTGACACATTACCCTTTGGCAAAGACCCATGATCCAATGTCAAATTTTCAAAGAAAAATTCTTTTGTAAGTACATCACACACGCACACACACATACACACACACACACACACACACACACACACACACACACACACNACACACACACACACACACACACACACACACACACACACACACACGCATACAATCTGATTTTTCACCCACAGTTTCTGGCTCCTTAAGTCCCTCTTCAAAATAGGTCACAAACACTAGAACCTCTCTGCCCAAAGCAGGTCACAGTCTCCGTTCTTTCCCTCCCACTACTTAGAGCTGGTTATACAGACATTCTGACCTGGATCACTAGACCCTCATTTGAGGAGTCCCGGTCCAGACCTCAGAGGAAAAATGAGCAGAGAAAGCAGTGTCCACTTGGGTACTTGCATTAGCTTAGACCTATTCACCAATCACATTTCTGCATGTTATTCTAAGTTTAACTCATGCTTACATAATGAAGCCTTCAGAAAATCCAAAGGCTCGAGAACAATTACAGATAACGTATTAAGAGAATATATCCTGAACAATGTCATTGGTTTGTGTTTGTGCTTTGCTCTGAGTTCTGAAATTGGAGATTCAATAGATCACCACGAGGAAGTTTCACACAGCCAAGAGAGCATGGAAGTTTCACAGCCACTTCCCTGTACCTTATCTGGTGTTTGTATCATTTCAAAGAGGACAGTACGTGTAAGTATCACTCCAAGTTCTGCGGCCACTGTAGCATACTAACTGATGCAGGCACCAACATCCACAGATGCCCAAGGTTCTTGGAGGGATGGTATCATACATACTGTGTGCTTTGAGCCTCCTCTAGGTGATCTGTAACACCTGTTGCCACATGGGAGGGAAGAATGAAAAGACAAAAAAGGTTGTACCTGTTTGGTACAAATTTTTTCCCAAATATTTCCCACCTACAATAAGTTAAATCCATAAGGTGGAATGTCAGACACCAAGGGCCAACTATAGTCTCCTAAGAAAGATCAGTTGAGACTGTGCTATTATGATGCAAATGAGGGATAGTTCCTGAAGGGGGAAACCCTTATCTGTGTCCTTTGCTGAGCTAGAGGCTTACCTACCAACTCTCAGAATCTAACTTTACCCCCAAACTTCCTCAGGGTTCCTTCTAATTTTATTTTAAGCTAATTTAATATAAATCACCTACTTACATATAAATTAAAATTAAATTACATTCATCTTTAAAGTATCTACTTATTGTAGAGTTTTCTAGAACTCACATGCATTGTTTTGCACATATATGCTAGAATAATTATGGAATTTCTACTGTGTTTCTAAAGAAGACTATAAAGTCAGTCCTGGGTGGTATTTATATTAGAAATGTCCCCAGTAGGTTCAGCTATCTGAACACTTGGCCATGGCTTATGGTGCTGTTTGGGGAGGGCCTGGGAGTTACAATCACTGGGACAAGCATTGAGGGTTCATAGCCTCACCCCACTTAAAGATGAAGATAACCCCAACTCTCTCAGTGCCTTGCTCTGGCTGCCTACTACCATTCCTCCCTGTCTCAGACTCTCCCCTGGAACCATAGGCTAAAATAAGCCCTTCATCCTGTAAGTTGTTTTGGTATCAGGGTTTCATCACAGAACAGTGACTCAAACTAGAACAACTCACTTTCAAAACCTGCTCACAACTCAAAGCAGCTAACCTCAATCAATGCATTAGGTGTTCCAATGCGGAGCCTGACAAGATTGTAGCCCCACTCTAAAGAAAAGGTCCCTGGGGAAATGAACAATGATCTTACAATATTCCTGGTACACTCATTAAGAGATAGAGCACAGGCATGTATGAGATCCAGGTTTGACTCTTAGTGTGCATGCAGCTGTACACATGTATACACACACACACACACACACACACACACATACACACACACCACAAATATACTACATACAAGTACATCACACACAAGCACAGGCATTTGGTGCACACACACATATAGGCAAAGACATACAGGTACATACACAGTCATAGGCACACAGACACACATGTGCCACACATACAGGTACATAGTCACACATTCACACAAAGTCTCTCATACACATAGTATCTCATACACACGCATACAGGTACACAGGAACATGCACACACACAGTCTCACACACATACAGTTATAAACATACAGGTGCATGCACACACGTTTTATATCACATGTGTATGCAGTCACAGGTATTCCAACATTCATATACACAGTCATAAGTACACAGGCACTCACACATACACACAGTCACACACATGCACACACAGGCACAGATATATGTATAATGCATACACACCTGAAGAATTCATGTTGTAGGCAAAAACCACAATTCAGTTAACACATCACTTTAAGCAATTAAGTTTTCCATTATGAAGCAATTTTAACTAGTTACTTTAATCTGAGTGAGCATGTAACTCTGATCCTGACGCTACGTGGGTTTCCTTCTTACTCATAATGCAGTGGTTTACATAAACTTGTAAATTTGATGAACAAAGGTTGTCTTTTAATAATTAAGTAAATTCATAAATAATTTAAAACTTACATAAAATTAGAAAAAACACGAAGGAAAATCCCCAAGCCGTAGCAACTCCATAAGAAGCAACATACTGTAAAAATTCCTTTCAGCGGGGACAACCAGCAGTGATAGCAATGAGTTCATAAACTCTCTCACAAGAACAAATATTTATTATTCTAGTTAAATATGTAAACTGAATTGAGCAATAATAAAAAAAGCAAATTTTCATTTATGTGTGTTTAATCATATCGCAGTATTACACAATAGACTCTAACCCCAACTCTGTTCACACAAGGTTCCTGCTCTGAATTGTGAGAGGTAGGAAAGTAATGGAGTCTGCACACAGCAGGTCTGGAAAACAGTAAGTCCTTCACATGGTGGTGATGTTGGTGATACTAGGGGCGGGACACATGCCACAAGAGAAGAACAAAATATCTAAACTTCAGCACTGGACATGTGTAGTAAAATAAATTCCCCATTAAAATGGTAACAAATTCTCCATATTTTAAACTTTAACTTGTAAAAAGTTGTTAACATACAACAAACAATTCTAAAAAGCAAACTAAACAAAAATTATCTCAAGCATTTCCATATTTATTAGTTGTAGTGAGGAACAGTTTACAGTGGGCAGGTGTTCTACCTTTGATGTCCCCTCCGGCACAGAAGGCCTTTCCTCCGGCTCCCTTTATGATGATCAGGAACGTGTCAGGGTCTTGTTCCCACTTCTACCCAAACATAAAAGATGATAACGGCTTTTGAGAGCATAGTAAATACAAGCTCACTTAAAATACAGTCATATACACCTGTGTTCACATATGTGACCTTCATAAAACACATGCAGAGGAATGGGCCCCACCAATTTCATTTCATTTCATTTTCTAAGTACAGACTGGAAAATATCCCAGAAATATCTATCAGAGTTTTAAGAAAAGATAAACAAATAAGTGCCTAATGGCACTGTGTCACATACATTTATGAATCTAGGGAACAAATCAACCCAAAGAATGCTGGTATGTTGTGCACCAATAGTTTTTCTCCCATGCAAGACAGGACTCTATTACACCAAAAAAGTTCTTACACAGACAAGTTCTTACAAAGTTTTTTAAATTTGAGGGTGATGGGAGTTCTATGAGGTCAAGTAATAAAACCAGTACAATAAGAGTGTGGGGTACAATCAGTGGCAAAGATTTAGATCTTCATTCTCATTTTCTCCCAGCTGAGGAATGTTGGGGTACAGAGAATATCATGCCCAGCCTACAGAGTTAATATGCAGAAACCCAAGTTTTTAATACATGCCTGACTTTTAGACCTATACTTTTCTAATGTCTCAAGCATTTCACTTTAAAAACCTACCTCAGGGTCTAAGGATGGCTAAGAAATATAAAGAACGAGGGGCTAGGAGGAATAAGGGGTGCCAAGCGGCAGAGGAAGGGGGAGTTGGCCAAGCAGTGTTAGATGGCTGACTCCTGCGGGTGGCATGGAGGTACAAATGCCAGTCCCAGCAAGGAGGAGGCCCAGGCAGGAAGATTTTGAGTCCAGCCTGGGCTGCCTAGCTAGACTCTGTCTCAAAAACGGAAAGACAAAGTTGTGTTCAATCCAAAGGCTGTCATGAAGAAGCAAATCAGACTGGTATATTAGGTCTCAAACCCAGGACAAAAGGCTAACGGAGGTGTCTATTTAACTTATGAATGAGGACATGGCTGCCAGGTGCTCCCAGCATCCTTCAGTCCTGTTACGGGATGTGGCTGGCATGCTCTGACCTCTAACCTAAATTTCTGTAGGCTAGGCCCTGGACTGTTCTTCCTCCAGCTGACCTGTCCCATATAATGCAGCCATTTTGGTTACTCTGCCCATTTTTGCCTCCCCTTTACTCTGTTAGTCTCCTGGACTCTCGCAAATATCCTGCCTCTGGCTCTGATATCCCATTATCTACAGTAAACCTTCTTATACACCATACCTAGGGGCAGTCACTTTTCTTACTTCTTTTCACTCAGTACACTGATCTCTAGGAACCCTGTCTAAAACGTCAGTGAGATGAAGATGTGGCACAACACAAAGAGAAACATGTAAGAGCTATGGGAAGGAAAAGGTGTCTCCTGAGACAGTAAGTGGGATAGAGTCCACAGGAAAGCATCACTGGTGCTGATGCAGCAGAGTCCTACAGTGAAATGCCAGGAATGTTCTCCTACAGTGGACTTCAGAAGGCTTGACCTAATGCATTTAGACTATTACAGACCTTTAGCTGTGGATAGATGTGCCGGATCATATTCAGACTCAGTGCATTGAGGAACTTGGGTCTGTTGAGTGTTATGACGCCTGCACAGCCTCTCCTCTCCAGCAGGACTTCTGCGGCATCTGTGTGCATGGACATTCTCTAAGTGAACAAAGAATAACGTCATTAAGTTTCATCATACGCCCACAGCAAATACACGTGCACATCTTACAAGCATAACTAGAGGAGTGTCTATCTAGAGATGCCTAAAGCTATCTTTTATCTTTCTTTTAAAGATATATTGATTTTATTTCTATGGGTGCACTGTAGCTGTGTTCGGACAGCCACAAGAGAGCAGCGAAAACCACCTCAGAGAATTAAGAGCCACCGTGCGGTTGCTGGGATTTGAACCCAGGACCTTTGGAGGGATCTTAACCACTGAGCCATTGTTCCAGCGCAGGTTTGCATGTTTTGAATCGGAAAGATGCTGTCTACCCACTGGCTTAGGGTCTCACACAGGACTACTTCGTCACCATTCCCGTAACTACAGAACTGACAGCTGTCTTCAATCTATAGACTGTCATGTAGAAGCAGATTAGATACACTGATATATATCTGTATGTATGGTACACTAATGCTTTAAGAGCTTCAGCATCACTGTTTAAAAGGGTCACTGAGGGGCTAGAGAGTTAGCTCAGTGGTTAAGAGCATGGTCTACTCTTCCAGAAGTCCTGAGTTCAATTCCCAGCAACCTCATGGTGGCTCACAACCATCTGTAATGTGATCTGATGCCCTCTCCTGGTGTGTCTGAAGACAGCAACAGTGCATTCATATACATAAAATAAATAAATCTAAAGATGGGTGCCACTATCCCTGGCCATGTCAAATATTTAAAAAATAAAAAAGTAAGATAAAAATATCACTGAAACTAAAAGTGGGAGGATACAATAGAGCTATGCTATGTGAAATAAGCACTGTACCTGTAAGGACACGAGTCTAACTACACAGCACCTTTGTATAATTCAGACACATATACACAACTGTCAGGGCTCATAACATCACCATCTTAACACCTTCCTGTATTACAGACAATATTTTAAACCTCACACAGTCCACAAATGAAACTTTGTGAGATTTCTGAGGAAATCTTTGTGATTTCCTTGTGAGGAAATGCTAAGTAAACAAGAGTTGTAATCTCCGTTCCTCCATAACCTGAATTGTTTTTAGAATGTGCTTTCATGCCTATTTCATATAATAATAGGAGTGGGTTTTATTGGGTGTCGTGCAAGAGAAGCAACAAAACAGCTTTAGAACTCATGGAAAGCTGCCCACTGGCTAGCAAATCATGATGTGTGTGTCTTGGAGAGGCAGAGCCGTGAGGACTATGTGCCCTGAGGAGGACTTCCTGCTGTTGTGGAGTTTTTCTCTCCTTGTTGCCTTCCTGGTCATCAGAATTTTTATAATCTATGAGCTGTATGAAAACTATAAGGGGTTTCCATCTCCTCGCTGGGTAGTGTTATTGGCATTTACAATAATAGTGATTAATATTTTCCAAGTATTGCTGCTGGAGCAGATTAATCATTCAACCACCACCCTTAGAAAAAATTTAGAGATGTAGATTGCTAGTAAAGTTAGGTTCATAGGCTTCCTTTAACAGTTTTGATATAGAAAACTTGGGGAACAATTTAAAAATTCAGAAAGGCACACTTTTGATAATTGAGCAAGGGCTTTTTATGAGGACAGGGAACAAGGACAATGGCAGCCCAACCAGTACTAGCAGACGGGCTGATGAGGAAGGTGACGATTAATTTCTTGAACCCATTTTGCCCTTGGCTTCCTGATATGGTTTTTTTTTAATGTTGTATGTGCACACTCTGGGGATTTAAAGTAGAAATGACTGTTTTTCATATAAAAGTTTAGTTTTATGATCTCTTAAGAATTTTTTATAAGATTACTTTTTAAGATAAATAATAAGATGAATTAACCTTTCTTTATAACCTCAAGTTGCTGCCTGCCAGTAAAAGAAATTGGCTTAGAAAAATAATGTTGCTTGCTTACACTTTATGAATCTGTAACAAGTTGCTTAGACATGAATTGATGTGGGTTCTTGGAAATATTCATTTTTCACTTGTAATATGGAAAATGTTTAATCATGTAAGGGTATTGGGGAATGTGATATGTGTGTGTTTATATACATACATATATACTCATTGTAATCATTCACTTAAAAGAAAAATAGAATGTAACCACATTGTATTTTTTATATTGCTTGAAAGATTGTGCTAGTATACATAAGCTGTGGGAGAAAAAATAAAGTTGTTGGAGCTTGCTGAAACCTTGCTTCAACCACTGTGTGTGTGTGTGTGTGTGTGTGTGTGTGTGTGTGTGTGTGTGTGTGTGTGTTTTCCTCCCTTTTCATCAGCCCCAGAGAATTAAATTTTGCTCCCTTGCTCTGCACTGGCCCCAGAGAGTTTGTCACCAGCCCCAGAGGATTAAGTTTTACTCCCTTAGAGAAAAGTCTGCTAAATGGTTGACCTCTGACTCCAAGCCCCTCCTCAACAAACCTGACCAATCAAAGTTGGCCTTTAGCCAGTTATTAATTTAGACAGCCATCATCTCACCCTTTATTATTCAGAATGATGTCTCTAAGCATGAGTTGTCTTCTTGTTTACAACTTAAACTCAAGTGACCTTTACTCATATGACCTTGCTTACTACTTACAATTGCCCTCAGAATATAAACTGTCTGATGTTCTGAAAACAATTGCCTATTTTTAGGCCCCACTCTCCCAGGTTCACCCCACCAAATAGAGTGGCACCACATAAGAACAGGGTATAGTATAAAATTGGATGTCACAGAGGCTGGAGAGAGGCTCGGTTGTTAAGAATGCATACTGTTCCTACACAGGACCTGAGTTCAATTCCTCATAAGTGCCTATACCTCCAACTCTAGGGGAATCTGCCACTGTGCATACCTGCATTCACATACACAGACATAATTAAAAATGGTAAGAGGAATCCTAAACATAAACTAAAATTGGAAGTCGGTTTAAATTTTAAAATTACAGCTCAGTGGTGAAGTGCTTGCCTAGCATATGAGAACTCCTAAATTCAATTCTCAGGACTGCAAAAATTTAAAAACAAGTGAATTTAAATATTTACCTGGAATATTCCAATTAAAATCATACAGCACACATATACTTAATACCTAATAAAATCTAGAGAACTATACTTTGACAGCATTAAACATGTTTACATTTTCCTTTGTAAATCATGTGTATATAATTCTTATGATGATTCATTACCAGATAAAAATGATAGGCACTTAGGAGAGTTTTAAGAAAGCCTATTGAATAATGAAAAGCGTGCATCTTTTCAATTTGAATTTCTCACCAGAAAAATCTAGTTTACAAAATTATCCCTGTAATAAGGTATGCTTCTTTAGCAACCTGTCAGAGATGAGCCATTCTGCTGTCTTACTGAGTCCCATCCGTAAGTAAACACATGCCATAGACACATGAACTCCTGCAGAGCAGAGCTGAGGAAGACAACGTGAGAGTTCTTTAAAGACAGGTCTGTACTGTGTTGCCCTTTGGCACAGTCAAGTGCCAGGCTAAAGACAAAAGGAGCTGCATCTATGTTCTGATCAGACCTTGTCACAAAGTGCTTACCACAAATTAACAACAAAAGTCCTTTACTGAAGGCTCTAGAACTACATGAGAGCTATAGGCCTTCCTAGGATATAACGAGAATTAAATGAGCTAACGCGTATATGAAGTACTTAGCATAGCACTTGCACATAGTGCTATAGCAGGTGGCTTATTCACACTAAGGTATTCATCAGGTTCTTCAAAAGATACAAAACTGAATAAAAATCACTTTCCTATAATCTGATAAGCAATGAATGTTTAACTTTGCAAGGTATAACAGGCACAATAACCGCTAAAGTATGATGTCATTTATACACCATATACTGTATTAGTTTAAGATTTTTAAATTTTATTTTGTGTGTTCGGGTGCTTTGTCGGCATGTATGTCTTTGCACCAAATTCTTACAGTACCTACAGAGGCCGTAAGAGGGCATCAGATACATTGGAACTGAACTTACATACTGTTGTCACCCATCAGTCCTAGGAAATGAACCCCAGTCTTCTACAAGAGCAGCCAGTATCTTAACCACTGTTAAGCTATTTCTCCAGCCCGCATGCTAAATTTTTAGAATTTACATTTAGTAACTCTATATGGTAAATACTAGCCTCATCATATATACAGATATATACACATATATAATATAGATATAGATAGATAGATGATGTAGATAGATATATGAGATATATATATATATATATATATATATATATCAAAAGGCAAACTACTAGAAACCAAGAATTTATTCAAGATTAAGTTGCACACTCAATATTTAAAACTGAGACAGTAGGATTTACCTGCATTCATTATAGAAGCCTTACAACACAGTGTAGGAAGTGGCAAGTGATTAGGAGATTGACAACAGTGGTTAGGGGCCAGGGAAACCTGACAACCCAGTGTTGTCTATTTCCCTAAGGGTGACACTCTTAAGCAGTATCATAGACTATCAATCCCAACAAAAGAAACTGCAAACTTACCAGATGTTGCAGAATAACACTGGCTCTTCTGAATGAGCTGACCCTGAAACAGATGTAGAGGAGCACAGTAACAGGTTACTGTATCTCAAAGCACAGACTCTACACAGCCTCAAAGCCTCTTCTAAAGGTTACGGGAACAAAACCTTGTAAAGCAGATTGAAAACTCATTCACTGCTGACAGGCACAGCAATGAAATGATGCATCCATTTTAAACGACTTTGGCAGTTTCTTCCAAAACTAAACACCCTTCTCCCACGTGTTTTGGGAACTTTCTTGGGGATGGAAACAAATGCCAACCCCCTACTTAAAGGACACCAAAGATTAACCAAAATAATTCCATTAATGCAACCTGGGGAACCAAAAGTCATGTTGGGGTTACTTACATAGAATGTATGAGGGTTACTTACATAGAATGTATGAAAGGTTACTTCGAGCATGTATGAAGGGTTACTTACAGAACATGTATGAGGGTTACTTACAGAGCATGTATGAGGGGTTACTTACAGAACATGTATGAGGGTTACTTACAGAACATGTATGAGGGGTTATTTACAGAGCATGTATGAGGGGTTACTTACA
>NC_034594.1:32377349-32390836 GCF_900095145.1 Mus pahari | reverse complement strand
AGCGTGTATGAGGGGTTACTTACAGAGCATGTATGAGGGTTACTTACAGAGTGCTTAAGTGTGAGTAACTTTAAGCAGTCATGCCACCAGAATGTTTTGTTCCAGCAAATTTGTCAACTTTCCCACAGTTGCATAGATGATGTTCCTGCTTCTGTTAGCCTTCCATGATCTATATATACTCTGTCACCTTCCAAGACTATAAGGTCATGTGCAATTAGCACAGAATTACAGACAAAAGGCTGGGAGGGGCAAGAGGGAGAGGCTGGATTCTCAGTGAGGGTTTACTAAGTCTCTCAAACTCTCTACAGATTGTCAACAGTCAACAACCCTGGGTTTGGGATGCACCGTGGGCGTGGGCGTGGGCGTGGGCGTGGGCGTGTGTGTGTGTGTGTGTGTGTGTGTGTGTGTGTGAAGATGATGGTTGTTATACTTGAGGATAGCTCTCTATAATACTATATAATCCAATCATCCTACTTTGAGTTTGATTTAAATGAGCCTGACACTTACAAGAAAACTTGAAAACTTATACACGGATTTTATTAGCTTCATGTATAAATCCAAAACACAGGCATAACCACGGTGTCCTTAAATAAATCCATACAAGAATATAAGCCATAAAAAGAAATGAGCTACTGACACGAACATCCCACAAATGTTAGAATGAAAATTAAATAATGTTTTCTTCTAGAAAGTTAAACTGAAAAGACTAACACTGAGATTTCAACTGTAGGATATTTTGAAAATGGCAGAATTCTGAAATTCACACAAAGATAAACAGTGGTCAGAGATTTAGGAGGAGAGAGGAATGAATAGTGGAGATGTGTTCAAAATAATCTGTATATCACTGTACATGCTATTAGATATTTATTGAATTTTTTTGCACAAAATTTCCACTTAATTTTCTGTAATCTGAATATATTTTACAAATCAAAGTCTATGAAATGTTAATTTACATTTTGATTATATATTTTGTGTATGAGAATTTGGAATCTATAATTTTCCTAATTTGGTAAGGACGCAATACAATACACTCTGCTGAAGACCCCAGTGTTTCCCATGCATCTGTAAGCTAGAACCTGCTGAAGACAAGTGTCCCCTGTGTGTGTGCACTGGAATCTGCTAAAGAGCCCAGTGTCCCCGTGTGTGCACACTAGAATCTACTGAAAACCCCAATGTCCCATGTGTGTACACCAGAATCTGCTAAGGATTCCTCTGTCCCCTGTGTGGGTACACTAGAATCTACTGAAAACCCCAATGTCCCGTGTGTGTACACCAGAATCTGCTAAGGATCCCTCTGTCCCCCATGTGGGTACACTAGAATCTACTGAAGAATCCAGCAAATATTCCAAAACCCTGATCATAACAACCCCAGTTAAGTTTAAATTACGGAGGTGAGGCACAGGCATGGGGATTTTGTTTAAAGTGCCACAAAATGACTACTACAAAGTACAAGCAAGTTGTCCAAAATATTCTGGAGTCCTTAATAAGGCGAGTGCCTATATGCCAACTCAAAGCTACAGAGGGTGCTGCAAGACTGGAAAACTCAAGTAACAATTTAACCACTACCTGAGACACATGCGGGCATGAAAAACATGGGCCTAACTTCAAATGCCAGTTTAATTTGAGATACAGTTCTGCTGGCAGCAGAATAAGACAGCTACCACACCCAAGTGCAAAGCACTAGGTAAAGCTCAAATGTACCAGACAGACGAGACAAGGGAAGAAAAGCCAAGTGTAACTAAATCCTCTGCCATTGTCTGTACTAATCATATTGTTTCCATTTAGTGCCATGCATAGTAAACTATTATTTAAAAACTGATCTTGGGGCTTGGGATGTAGCTCAATGATACAGCATTTGGTTCAATCCCTATTACAACAAAGACAAAGTATGATATTTGAGAGTTCAAGCTACAAATAATTCCAAGCTTAATCATCTCTCACTTTTCTGCTACCTCCAAAGCTGCCCTTGGGAGACAGGGGAAGGTTCCACACATCTTAGGAAGTTCAGAAGTCTTTGTTCAGTTATCATCAAGCCTATGCAATCCCTGCAGGCAATGTGAAATTAGTTTGTTTTGTTTTGGTTTGGTTTGGTTTTTGGTTTTTCGAGACAGGATTTCTCTGTTTAGCCCTGGCTGTCCTGGAACTCACTTTGTAGACCAGGCTGGCCTCGAACTCAGAAATCTGCCTGCCTCTGCCTCCGGAGTGTACCACCACACCACCACGCCCAGCATGAAATTAGTTTTTCAACTGTGGCCTAGATAAGAACCATGTGTACACTGGAACCTGGCTCAAAATGCAGAGTATTTTTGCTCCACCAGAGTCCACCAGAGTCTTCTATAGAAGAAACTGAAGGCAGGACATGGAACTTGTACAATACACACTAAGGTGCATGGCTTCAGTTCCAGCACTGGGGAGGCAGAGGCAGGTTCAAGGCCAACCCAGTCTACAGAGTTACAGAGAGGCTCTGTCTCAAACAAACAATAACAAAAATAAAACACAACAATCTTAGAAGAATAAAAATGTCAGAAACTTCTTTACAAATTATCCAATAAAGCAAATATAAGTTTACAAAATCACACAGCTATATTTGAAAGTGTTCAAGCAATATCAGGTGACAGGAGACTGTGCCAGCAGCCCTCAGGGTGAATAGGTCAAAAGGCAAATAAGCAACCCGGGTGAACAGGACGAGAACAGCCACTTGGTTTGCTGGGTTGTAAAGTGAAAACTGGAAACAAAGAGGACTTTAGGCAAGAATAGGAAGGAGAGTGCAAACTCCTTAAAAGGACACTGGCTGCTCTATACAATGAATATGAATTTGATTTTTAGGTTGCATATGCTGTGACATAAAGCAGAAACATTCAATAACAAATGAAGAAAAGACCCTGAAGCTTAACAGAGAGGTGAGGACTTGAGGACACATCAGGAGGTGACAGGCACAGACCACCAGAGGTGCCAGAACCTGTACCCATCTGTAAGAGATAAATACAAACACTGTAGCTCACAATGAATGCTAAGAAGAACTTATGCCCTGTTTGTGAGTGTCTTTTGTTATTACTTTGTTCCTATTTAGTCAACATTTTATTTATTTATTTTGGGTTTTCGAGACAGGGTTTCTCTGTGTAGCCCAGGCTGTCCTGGAACTCTCTTTGTAGACCAGGCTGGTCTCGAACTCAGAAATCCGCCTGCCTCTGCCTCCCGAGTGCTGGGATTAAAGGTGTGTGCCACCACGCCTGGCGACATTTATTTTATAACAACAAACATTTTGTTTAAATCAAGAGACTTTGCCTAAGCTGCCATTTTCCAACAGAGGTACAAAATTTTTAAAAGACACTCTGACAGTTGCAGGAACAGCAGGTCTACATTTTACCAACAGCATCAATGCCAGAGCTGAGAAGCTGTCTCTAAGACAAAGAGCCTTCTCGTTCACCCAGCAGTCCTCTCCCGGTCCCCACTGCTATCATGCAGTGACCATCACTAAATGTTTCTGCTTGGTCTGTTTGGGTTTGTGTCTCCTGGCACAGAAATCTAAGAATGCATAGTAAGCCTCAAAGATTGCACAGATGTCCAACCAGACATGAAGGACAGAGGCAGCAAGCAGCAAGAGCCAAACAATGTAGGTAGGCAGAGGGCAGCAGGTATATTGCTTAACAGCAATCTTTTTACAGAGTTAGATAGCCTTCTTTATCTAAAGCTGGCTTTACACAATCTGTAATTTTTTTTTCTTTAAAATACTTATCAAGGTCAGTAACTAAATTCAACTGGTTTTAAGTATTTACTTAAGGATTGGTAAGAATACCTGGCCCACACTGCCTACAGCATAACCAGTGCCCAGCACAGTGCTTCCTGTAGCTACAACAGATTATTTTACCCATAAAGGAAACTTAGATTCAAATCCCTGAGATCCAGCCTGGTAAGCTTGTATTTCATTCCATTACCAGGAAGGCCCTTAGGAGAGCTTCCAAGCCAATGAGAGCAGGGACTGAAGTAAAACTCAGTAACATTTATGTAGCACTCACATCCAGGACTCACTTGAGCTGGAAGAAGAAAGTAAGCCATCCAGTGTCTGCAAAATGTACAAGTGCTAAATTGAGGGTGCTATATACGTTTGAGTCTACAAGAAGAGGTAAGGTTTGGGAGGTGGGAGAAATAGCTAACGTCAGAAACGGTGCTTAGGTGCTTGTTTCCTGCTGCATCACTCACAACAGCAAACAAATGGAAGCAGCCTAGACAGCCTCAATAAATCAGATAAAGGAGACGGTGGCACACGGGCACTACAGAAATCTAGAGCAGGAAAGCCATGACATTTGCAGGAAAGCAGGAACCTGGAGGCAAGAGCTGATGAACGGGCCAGGTAGGGGTGCTGCTTATGGGCATGCTGGCCATGGCTTATTCAGCCTGCTTTCTTCTAACACCCTAGACCATCTGGACAGGGATGTCACCATCCATAAAGAGCCAGGACCTCCCATGTAAATCACTAGTTAAGAAAATGCCCTACAGGATTACCTAAAGCCCCATCGTATGGTGGCATTTTCTGAACTGAGATTCCCTCTTCTGAGATGATTCCAGCTAGTATCAATTGACATAAAAACTAGTCAGCACACTATGTTAAGCAATGTATTCCAGGCTCAGACAAATACAGCATGTTTGTGGAAGAGAGAGAGAGAGAGAGAGAGAGAGAGAGAGAGAGAGAGAGAGAGAGAGAGATCATTAAGCTAAAACAGGACCATGAGAGCAGAAAAGGGGAAAAGGGTCTCTTAAGGGAAGGCTACAGGATGGTAGGGAGGGAATGACAGTAAAAGACCAAAGTGCCATGAAGCAGAAGAGCTAGGGAGTGGAGGAGGGCAGACCAGCACACTGACCAGCCAGGAGAGTAGAGTGGGGGTAGAACCAACAATAGAAACAGTGTGTACAGAACTGCCACAATGAAACTCATAGCTTAGTTGGCTTATCCAAAAGACAAAAATGAGTGATAGAGATCATTTAGAGATCTAGTTGTCACATAATTGCACACATTTGAAGTGCAATTGAAGCATTCAGCATAGGACTCAGAATAATCAACTATACAATACATTTGAAAGTTCTCTTTTTAAAGAAATTATGTTGAGAAGGAGAAAACCACCCAAGGACTAAACTGGCACTGCAGTGGTAGGAACACAGGACAATACCAGAGGAACAAAGGAAGGCTAAGTTCAATGGCATTACCCAATCACATCAACCAAGGCACAACAGCCCCTTTCCTTCCAGAAAGTCTCAGATCTCCCTCCACGTTTGTGGAATCCGCTCCTCTTGACTGCATGACCTTGGCTCCAATCCCTTTTGCTATGGTACTATCCATCCCAGGACTGGATCCAGGAAAGGAAGACCTCAGAACAGTACTGTCCAATTTGGTCCTGGCAGTTTACATGTTGAAATGTGGAGTGAAATAGGGACAAGCTGAACCACAGTAATGACAGAATCTTTCAAGATGAGATTAACTTTGTTAATATACGTGCCTCTCCTGCATGGTTCCCAAATAATTTAGAATTCACCATCATCAAAAAGCAACAACAATGATTATGTGAGCAGATGCTAGTATTCACCAAAGAAAAAAGAGAAGCAAGGTAACTTTTATGTGTAACAAAAATACCTGAGAATCAAATCATTGGATACAATGGTGGTGCTTTCTGCTGAAAAGGCACTATTCTTTTTAAGATGTTTTGTTTTGTTTTGTTTTTCAAGACAGGGTTTCTCTGTGTAGCCCTGGCTGTCCTAGAACTCACTCTATAGACCAGGCTGGCCCTGAACTCAGAAATCCCTGCCTCTGGATTCAAGGCATGTGTGCACCACCATGCACGGCTTAAGATGTGTTTTTAACTATGTATATATGTATGCCCATGTAAGTATAGGTGTCCGGTGAATCCAGAAGAAACTATCAGATTCCTTGGAGACGGAGTTCAAGATAGTTATGAGCCACAAAGGAAGCAGAACTTTGTCCTCTCAGCCAGTTTTTTAAGAGCAGTATAGGCTCTTAAAAGCGCGGAGCCATCCCCCTAGCTCCAATGGTAACTACTCATTCAGAACTAAGAAACATTCTATGCCCTTGCAGGAACCTTCCACAACAGACTGTAAGGCATAAGAAACGTGCAGTGGGAACAAGGGTGCGCTCCACGGCTGAGATGCTCCTAGACTGCACACATGTCTAACAGCACACATTTCATCCCCCAAAAAGTACTTCACTGAAGAAGCGTTCCACAGAGGGGGAAATTGAAGTTTTTGCGTATGGTACTCTGGGGAAAGGAATTACACAAACCAAAGCTCCTAAAATGGATGCTACCACATTTCCTTCTGCCAAGGTCCGACTGCAGTGAGAGACACTCTTAGAAAGTTAATATCTGCACTTATGCTCCTGTCAAGCCATGCTAAATGGCCACAACAATATTCTGTGAGTTCCACTTGCCCACGCTGCTACTACTGCTGAACTAATCAAGTTCCTTACCCGGAGCCCAGGTACACAAGCTGTCGTGTGACTTGAGAAAAAAATACCCTACACAGTAAATCAGGTGGCACGTCCCCACATAGCGCCCAGTTCCAAGAAAGAAACTAAATAGGAGACAAACGGAGGGGGCAGAAAGTCGTGGGACGTCAAGGCCTAACAGAAGTTAGAGATCCGAAAATGAAGGTGCTGTTGCAAAAAAAAAAAAAAAAAAAAAAAAAAAAAGAGCAAAGTCAGAGGACGCAAGCCGCTGCGGCCGCGGGCCAGCGAAGCAGAAGGCTGCCATACAAAGGCGACTAGATCTGCGAGGCCTGCGGGGACACTTGTGAGCCTTTTCCCCCGAGAGAGCCGGCCCTTAGTTCTGCCTGGCTCACCCACTCACCTCGACAGGAGCCGCCACGCGTAAGGCTGCCCCATGGCCTAAAAACCCAGTGCCGAAGAAGCAGAGCGGAGCGGCTCGACCAGCTCTAGTAGTTAGACCGGCCCACAACCCCGCCCACAACCCCGCCCACAGCCGACGAGTGCCGAGAGCCGGGGTCACTGACGACGAGTCCTCCGGAGGGCCAGAGCGGCCCAACGCCTGTACTTCCGCTGCGCTACGCTCACGGGCGGGGCGGGGTGGGGCGGGGTGGGGCGGGGCGGGGCGGGGCAAAGCAGGAGCAGTGAGGAAGTCAGCAAGAGCAGTGGGCAGGGCCACACCAGACAGGGTCTGGGCGGGGCCAGGAACCGGGTCAAGGTGGGGCGGGGCCTGGCTAGGGGCGTAACTAGGTGAGGGGAGGAGGAAGAGGAGGAGCCAAGACGAAAGCAGTGGGTATACAAAGCAAAGAGAAAAGGAGAAAACCTTATTTATAATAGCCAGAAGCTGGAAAGAAGCCAGATGTCCTTCAACAGAGGAATGGATACAGAAAATGTGGTACATTTACACAATGGAGTACTACTCCGCNATTAAAAACAATGACTTCATGAAATTCTTAGGCAAATGGATAGAACTAGAAAGTATCATCCTGAGTCAGGAGACCCAATCACAAAAGAGCACACGGTATGCACTCACTAATAAGTAGATATTAGCCCAAAGGCTCGGAAGAACCAAGATACAATTCACCGACCACATGAAGCTCAAGAAGAAGGAAGACCAAAGTGTGGGTGCTTTGGTCCTTCTTAGAAGAGGGAATAAAATACCAACAGGAGGAAATACAGAGGCAAAGTGTGGAGCAGAGACTGAAGGAAAAGCCATCCAGAGACAGCCCCACTTGGGGATCCATCCCATGTACAGTCACCAATCCCAGAGACTATTTATTGTAGATGCCAACAAGTGCTTGCTGACAGGAGCCTGATACAGCTGTCTCCTGAGAGGCTCTGTCTGAGCCTGACAAAGAAGCAGATGCTCACAGCCAAGTATTGGACTGAGCACAGGGTGCCCAATGGAGGAGTTAGAGAAGGGACTGAAGGAGCTGAAACCTCTCAGGAGACAGTTCTCTTCTCTGCTGACTGTAGGGACCTGGTATACAGAGTGCACAGATGATAGGCCACCTGTACAAAGTTCAATGTACACTCACATAAGGGACTGAGATGACACAGCTTAAGGCCTCTTGCTCTCCTCACACCGAGAGAGGTGTATCCCAGTGTGTTTTGAAAACAGGCCTTGACTCAGTGGCCACCAGCAACAGTGCAGAGCTGTGTATACATTTGCAAAAGATACCATATACCCTCCGCTCATGTCACAAGGCTCAACAGCTCTTCCCCTAACTGAACTGCCATTCTCTTACTCTACATGTGCAGCGAGGCAGCCTGATGAGGCCTGAGGTTTTAGAGGTGCGTTGTTAGGCTTAAGTAATGAAACCTGGCTCTGTGTCCTCATTCTGTACCTACAGTAAAATGAGCGTCTACAGCCAAAGTTGTTAATCTGTGGAAATGCTTTTCCCCTTTTTTTTAATTGAAAACATTTCTTTCTTACAATATACTATGATCATGATTTCTTCTCCCCTAATTCCCCACAGATCCTCTCCACCTCCCCACCCACCCAACTCCATGCCTTAGAAAACAGGCCAACAGCCAGGCGTGGTGGAACACGCCTTTAATCCCAGCACTTGGGAGGCAGAGGCAGGCGGATTTCTGAGTTCGAGGCCAGCCTGTTCTTCAGAGTGAGTTCCAGGACAGCCAAGGCTACACAGAGAAACCCTGTCTCGAAAAACCAAAAAAAAAAAAAAAAAAAGAAAGAAAGAAAGAAAGAAAGAAAACAGGCCAACAAATCAGAATAGAGAAAGAAAAGGCAAAACAAACACATACACACAAAACCAAAACCCATAGAAACACAAATCAAAATCCCTAATACATAAAAGACCAGTAGGATACAAATTGCCCAAACACAGCAGTATGAGACAAGAAAGTCTACAGAAGCACCATTGAGTTTGTATTGGGCTATCTCCTGTTGGGGGTCAGGCCTACCCTGAAGTGTGGTTTATATATTCAGTGAGACTCCACTGAAGAAAACTAAGCTTTCATTTGCAAGTGAATGTAGCTTGAAGATAGCTTCTTGGTTAGGGATGGGAACTCATGTTCCCTTCTCAGCACTGGGACCCCATCTTCTTTGAACCTGTGCAGGTCCTGTGCTCGCTGCCACAGTCTCTGTGAGTTCATGTGTGTGTCAGCCCTGCCCTGTGCTCGCTGCCACAGTCTCTGTGAGTTCGTGTGTGTGTCAGCCCTGTTCTTGGCCATCTAAGTGTCAGACATAGGTTGTATTGTAAAAATAGCTTTTATTCTCCGGGGATAATTGTTGTCTCAGGCTTACTACCTTAATCTGCTAACTTGGGCCTAGTTCTGGGAGTTTCTAGCCTCCATACAATCTAATCTAGGCCTAGAATGTTTTCAGCACCCGCGACTTCATGCTGAGTAAGCTCATCCCTTCTAGTTTTCTGATCTCTGGCTGGCTAATTCAACTCAGCTGTTCTGGCTCAAAACTCCTCTCCATGCCGACGACGTATTCAACCTGGCTTCTCTGCGTGTCTTACAAATTGCTCTGCTTGGCCTCAAACTATCTGTTCTAATCTTCTGGCTCCTTCTCATTCTCTGGCTTGTTCTGTCTTCACCTGGGTCTAGCTTGTTCTCTCTCTACAATCTGTCTACTGCTATCCCAGTAAAACTGCCTCCCTTTTCGTTTTTCTCTCTGCACTGCTCTCTTTAGTGCCCCCTCTTTCTTCTCTCTTCTTGAGAGTTGGGCACATCCTATTCTGTCAAATCTGTCTCTGCTTTGTCACTTTGTCTTCCACTCAATTAGACGTCACTTTCTAACATGGATGCTTCCTTCCACAAACTAATTTTACCTTCATTGTTTGTGATTAAAGGTGTGCACTAAGAGCATGTCTATATTCCAGTCAGAGGGGTTGAAGGTATGTGCTAAGGCTGAGCCACTTCACAACTAGAAAAAGACTTTTTCCATTATAGAATGCTGAGGTTCACCATGTGCTCAAGTGTACTGCAGCACTGCATCTCTTGGAGTGTGCTTCAAGGCCAGGCAGAGTGGGGTTGGTTATTTCCACATTTGTGTCACTATTGCACTAGCATATCTGTAGGTATGTCATCATTGTAGATCTCAGGGTTTGTAGCTGGGTTGGCAGTGTCCTTTCTCCTCAGGTAATGAGTAACTTCCTTCTGGTACTATGGAAACTGATCAGCAGGGGCAGAGGCTGTAGTTAGGCACCAGCTTGAGTTTTCTGTGCTCAAACGATATAAGAAAGTGGTTTGTCTGGTTTCTTTTAGATTTCTTCCCAGAAATAGGGCTTTACCATCTTAAGAGCAGGCAGTAGTAACCTTGAGAATACCCTAAGCTACTTGAGGGTTTCCAAGGAGCCCCTTGGTCCAATGACTCAGTAAGATTTGACCCATTTCTGGCAGTGGATGTTTCACTTGGTGAAGAGAAGTCTAGTTGGAGCGTTATTTCCCCCATTATTTGGTAACTCTTTAAGCTTCTTCGACAGCAGTCTGTTTCCTTATGGCCCTTACAATGGCCCTAGTGTTGCTTGTTCCTTCCTATACTCCTTCCCTTACCCCTCTTCCCTACTCATCCCCATTTAACCCACCCTCTTACTATCACTCCATAACTATATATTCTATTTCCCCTTCCTTGGGAGATTACCAAAGGCCTGAGAAACCACTTTAGAGGGACCTATGTGAAAATATGACATAATTAGACTTGAATCCAAAATTCAATTTGAAGCATGTCCAGTATGCCAGAGGAAACACATCTGGCTTCCCAAACTCTTCCCTGTATCTTTTTGGTACCTTCATTACAACTTGACTTGTAAGAGAGTTTTTATTTCATTGATTGGTTTACTATCAACTATATTTCATGACATCATCCCACGAAAGCATTTTAACAGTTATTCTTTTTTTTTAAGATTTATTTATTATTATTTATTAGTTTTTTTCTGTATACTGTTTTTTTTTAAAGATTTAGTTTTTATGTGTATGAGGGTTTGCCTGTATGTATGTATGTATGTATGTACGTATGTATGTGTACCGCATGACTGCCTGGTTCCTGTGGAGCACATAAGATCCCTTAGAAGTGAAATTACAGACAGTTGTGGGCTTTTTGTGGGTGTTGGGGACGGAATGAGCATCCCATGTAAGATCAGCAAATCTGCGTACCTGAAGAGCCACTTCTTCAGTCCCATAACTTTTTGGACTATGAATGTGTTGCTTCAACATTCCATGAGGTCTAACCATCCGTTGGCCTACTGCAGTTGTTCATAGGTTCCAAAATTATAACTTCCGTCAGACAAGGATGGCTTGTTTTCAGGTCATCAACCATCCCACGCTCACAGAATTGGTTTAGTAACAGCCAGCACTAAGGGAGTATTAGTAAAATAGGGGACATTTTAAAATGGTTTCTGTTAAATAAAAGAAATGTGTCTATGTCCAGAAGCATTCAAGAGAAATGCAGACTCAGAATATCAACAGTGAACAGCTGTGAAAATGAGTGGCCCAGTTCTTATGCACAATTACAAGCTGTATTGTTATATTTAAGGATGTGTAGATGTAGCAAAAATAAACATAGATTTAAATTTTATTTATTTACTTACTTACTTTTGTATGTTTGGGTGTTTTGTCTGCACATATGTTTGTATATCATATATGTCCAGTTCCTGCAGGAGGCATCAAAAAATTGGATTTATAGATTGTTTTAAGCTGCCATGTGGGTCCTGCCAATCAAACCCTGGTCCTCTCAGAGAACAGCCAGTGATTTTAATAGCTGAATACTTTCTGCAACTTTCCAACATAGATTTTAAAGAAAATAAGGGATATTATATGCTAACAACCATATTTTTTCTTTTAGTTAGATAATTCCACAAATCCCTTGTGAACAAGTTTTTTTTCCCCTCTTAGTTAATTGCCAGGTGGTGAATCTACCCCATCCAAGAAAATTGAAAGATGAGGAGTTTTTTTGTAGGCTAGTTCCTCTGAAACAGATTTATTAGGGAAAAAAAAACTTCAATGTGTTGCTTAGTTTGGTGTATGAAATGTTATATTCTCCAGTAGTTAAGATAAAATATACCACACATTTACAACATAAATTATGACATTGACATTTTAAAGACGACAGTTTTTAATACTAGCCTTGGTACATAGTACAATATAATGTCTACAAGTCACAGACGGTCAAGTTCATACATTATCAAAAGTATTTATATTATATAGACACATTCTCCTAAATTTATGAAGTTTGTGACATTAGCAAGTCCCCCAGAGAACTGAGTAAGCAAAGGCATCTGCCAATTATCACAGTAAATTCTTCAGACTTCCTCCAGGCCTACTTGTAGAAACATATGAATAGCAATAGTATTTGTAAACATATGCATAACAATAATATATGAAAAGCATATAATATTTATCCATAGGTATATAATATAAATTTTAGAGTGCATGGATGTTTCTTTCTAATGACACTGAGTTTCTAAATATGTATATTTATTTTGGGGAGGAATAATAAAATTACATGTGTTGAGATGATATGCTTTCCCATGTATGAGAAAAAGTTTGAGGATTTTTTAAATCTTTTCATTGTTAAAGTTCTTGATATTCAGAACCTTTCTGCTAGTCATTCACTACTCATTCTCTTCCCTTATGGAAGAAATAGAGGTTAAAAAAAAAGATAGAGAAAATAGTAAATATTGATATGAATGGTATTGTTACCATGATCAGAAATCATCCCATTGATACCTTTCCCTCTAAAAGAAAAAGTGATGCATTCCATAATACTGGTGACAACGCCGATTTAAATATGTATAATCTCTACTGGTATTTAGGGGCAAAAAGATAGTGGATCCGCAAGGCAGCAATTGCATTGTTAAGGTTCCAAGTAGATGAGGGAGGAGGCAATCTGCAGTGGGCAAAAGACTTGTGGGAAATGGTGTCCTCAAGGATCTGTTTCAGAAGTGACTTTGATATCACCAATGGCGACAGATTGGGGATAGATGCTGTGGCACAGGGACCTTCTAGACTGGATCATTTCTAATCTCCTTGGTCTAATCTCCACACTTAAGGGAATGCCTAAAAGAATGAAGAACAGAAGATCAGAGGTGCAGGATGCAATCAGGGGCAGAGTGCTCATTTCCTTCTCACCTTGACATCAGTTGGTGGCCCACAAGCCTCCTTTAACTTGTTAGACCTGTAGGAGCATCCAATGGCTGCATTTGTTATTTTCAAAATAAAAGGTAACTCTATAGGTCAGTTAGATGACTATCTATGCTTCACAATCTTCAGGAGAGTAGGGAAAGGCCAAAAAAATTAATAAAACATAAGGAACATGACAGTTAAAAAAGAAACTATGTGAGGTGAGTCTAAAAAGAAAATGTCCAGAGTCTATTGAATGCTCTTTCTGACTGTCCAATATTTTTCCCTACTTACAGGAGTTAGAGGAAACACTATGTTAATCACACTAAGCAAACATTTCACTACTAGTACATTCTACAAAAAAGGTCTGTGAAAAGCAAAGATCAAATATTTTCTTTTTTTTTTT
>NC_034594.1:32309307-32369823 GCF_900095145.1 Mus pahari | reverse complement strand
CTGCCGCCAGGCGAACACCCCTCCTTGGGCGGGACAGGCGCCGGACGACCGATCAAATATTTTCTATGTATAGTTATTCTGAAAAGTAACATTATTTTAAGCTCTGGAATATCAGGGGTAAAGGGGAATGCCCAAATATACTTACCATGGACTCTGCAGCACTACCTAAATAATGAGGTATCTTAAAGCCGAATTTTGTGTAATATTCTCTGTCACAACCCTTATGAAATGACATAACTTACTATGGGGGTCAGAACAGAAATTGGATCAATAAAAAATTTCTAGATGCACAGATCAAAAATTAATTCAAAATAAAATCCATGATGATGCTCGCCTAAATGAAAGCTCATTTCACAGTGCCTCAGCTCAGACTTGAGAATATTGGGGTATAAATTATAGTGTTCTTGCTGTGCATACAAATGTTTCTGTTCTTACAAAAATATAATAGTTTAATTGTGGAAAAATATTTTGACTATTTTCTACCATTATTTCTCAGCATGTAAGTAACAACTTAGTACATCTGTGTATTACTTGGAATGCTTGATTTTTATAAATCACTGTTTGAGTTGCCACCTTGAGTTTCATAAAATAGTCTTTAAATAAATAAATTTTTAATTTGTTTCAATGACCTGCAATGAGAACAGGATTTTCAGCAATTCTGAAACATTCTTCTTATTTTCTATTTATGTAAAACAGTCTTCTCAGCTTTGCTGATTAGAGAATCAGAATATTGGTCAATTCTGAAAAATTATCAAATGTGTGTGTCTTACGCTATCAAAAATTTAGCTGTTTTAATTTTTCTATAGAAATAAACAACCACATTCATCTTATTAGTATGCAAATTTGCATTCATCTGTCAAAATTGTAACATCTTATTTATGCCAAAGCCTTTTTTGTTATTTATGTTTTGTTTGTTACAGTATTATCTTAAAATATTTTTTTACTATTGTCAGTATATGTGTGATTTATAGGCCTAGCATAAACTATACTTTCATATATACTTTCATATTCCCAAAGTCACATTTTTTTCCTCAGGAAAAGCATAAGGAACAGCTTTATATCACAAAAGAAAGGGTTTTGGTCACTTTAAAAGTCAGAAGAATCAATGCAGGAAGGCCACTCATCTGCCCTTGCCCATCCACTCTCATCCTTCACTTAAGTTTTTACTAGAGTGATCCGTTGACAGGCGGTCTGGAGGAAACACCATGGGTGTTGTTTAGGAAAAGAATTTGAATCAGCATATAGACATTTTAAGGAAGCCTTTAAATGTTTTATTTTTAATCCTTAAGAAATAAATGCATTATTTCCTATTAAATTAATTTTATGTTGAAACCACAAAATATCAAAACAAACAAGTTGTATACATTTCTGAAACAAAACTAAAGATATTTCAAAGCACAATATATTAAAAAAGAATTGCCAATTAGGTCACAAAGATTCCAGATAACAAAGTATATATTAGGGGCTGGTGAGATGGCTCAGCAGGTAAGAGCAGCTGACTGCTCTTTCAAAGGTGCAGAGTTCAAATCCCAGCAACCACATGGTGGCTCACAACCATCCTTAATGAGATCTGACTCCCTCTTCTGGGACAGCTACAGTTTACTTACATATAATAAATAAATCTTTTTTAAAAAAGTATATATTAAAGTATTAGAAGCTAGGGTACAGAATCCATAATAAGCTCCTTCTAGAGTCCTCTGTGGAGAAGGATGGTAACAAGATAATATCCACAAAAGAATGGAAGGAAGGATGGGGCCGGAAAGCTGTGTGCCTGAGGGAGCCAGTCCAGAGCAAGAGTGAGGATAAGACTTGTCCAAACCCCCAAAATCTCATCCCAAGACTAGGAATTGTCTTCCTCCTTGCTTTGGGTCTGCATGTCCCAGCACTTATAGACCTTAAGACCCCCACCTCTGCCACCCTTGAGATAGTCACAGCCTGGTGGCCAAATTACATGTTTAACTTCCTCTCTTCCTGTAAGGACATGACCAGCAAGCTCCTGGAATTCCTCTTCATGCAAATGCAGCATTTCCAGCACCTTTATAATGTACACTGACTCTGAAAACCCCTACCCACTTTCCAAGGTTTGTATAGCTCTTGTTGCCCCCGATAAAGGAGCACTGAAAACCAACTTGGAGAAGGTTATTTCATCGGCCATTCACACAGCAGAGCAAGCAGAGATCCTGTGGAACCACTCAGCCAAAATAAGCTTTGTTCCTCCCATTCTGACCCAGTGCACAACAGTGCCTGCATACCCCAAGACCAGAAGCAGAACCTGCTGGCAGAAGGAAGACTCAGTGACAATATTCCTGCGGCAGAGGAGGACCTCTGTGCTGGACAGCAGGGAAGATGGCACCTTGTCAGAAGCTGATCCAGGAATGTACAAGGGGGCATTCAGATGGCACACAGGGAAAGGCACCTCAACAACCCTTCCTGCTAGCAATTCACACTCAGTCCATGCTCTGAGTAAGACGCAATTAGTCATCACCAATCCAACTATTGTGGGTGGAGTTACTTTTATATCTGCCTAACAGAAGACATACAGGTGGCAAATGCTGCAGCATTCAGCTGGTGGACCATAGCCAAAGTCACTTCAAGCTTTCCGGGTGTTGAGCTTGAGTTACTAGGTACAGTGACAAGGACAGAGTGCTGGTCTTTGGGGATATTGGTCAGTTTGCTGCTAGTTTGAAGTGACATAATTTTTTTTCAAATTATGCACATATATTGGGGTGGAAGTTGATGAGTGCCAATGTTTGAGAGGTCAGGGGCTTCAGATAGATCACTTGGAACTGGAGTTCCAGCACTTGTGAGCCACCATATGAGTCTGGTGAACCAAACTCAAGGGCTTTGCAAGGGCAGCATTAGCTCCTAAGTGCAGTGCCAAGCATGAGACCATTAGATACAATTCTATATAAAGAATATGACTGAGTGGAGAATGGCCCACAGCTGTACTGGAACTGCGGCTATTGACCTTAAGACACATTGGCTAATATGCCATTGAAAACTCTTTCAGAGGAGTATTTGGTGGCTTGGAGAAAATGCTCTTTTATGATGATTGGAGGGCACTTTTCAAAACAATATATAGTGATGTTTTTTTTTAATCCATATATGTACACAGAAGACTAAAAAACCCAAAGACTAAAATACCCAAAACACGAAGTTATAGTTTATATGGTAGGTTGTTTTCTTTTCAATATTTTCCCCACGTTTTTCAAAGTCTCTATAAACTTTTCTTCACAATGCATACATTCTTTTATGTAATGAGGAAAAAAACATTGAGCCAGGCATGGTGGCGCATGCCTTTAATCCCAGCACTCAGGAGGCAGAGGCAGGTGGATTTCTGAGTTCGAGGCCAGCCTGGTTTACAGAGTGAGTTCCAGGACAGCCAGGGCTATACAGAGAAACCCTGTCTCGAAAAAACAACAGCAACAAAACAACAACAACAAAAAACCCAACAACAACAACAAAAAAAAACCCAATGAAAATGCCAAACAAATTTCATCTGAAAGCATTAAATAAATATTAAGAGTATTTCCAAAAAAGGTGAATTTATAGCACCAAGTTGTCCTTGGAGTGTTGCCATCTATGGCACCGCATCCCTGAATGGGACAATGGAAACAGATAAAGGAACTGTAAGTGTGGCGTGGCCAGTCTGGGCTAGCCCATCTCAAAGAACTGTTACATAAAATTGGGAGGCAGATGAAGAAAATATCTGTGACATGTGAGGGTGGGTTGCTATGTTGCTATATTACTAGTGGAATTTCACAAATGAATGTTCCTTCTTGCTGCTGTACATTCCATGAATGCAGAAGCATCATAAACCCCTTAACTAAGTAGTTTATGTTTCCTTGACTTATATAAAAATAAGGCCAGAAAATTATATAAGGGATTCATTTGTTGAACGAACAGAGAAATGATCATGTGAAAAGGCAACTAAAAGAGGAAGAGGGAAACATAGAATACCCATGATACAACTTACAAACCATATGAAGCTCAAGAAGAAGGAAGAACAAAGTATGGATGCTTCAGTCCTACTTAAAAGGGGGAATAAAATAAGCATGGGAGGTAGAGGGTGGAAGGGACTTGAGAAGAAGAGAGGAGGGGGAGAAGAAAAAAGGGGGCAGGATCAGGTGTGCAGGAGAGATACAGAGGATCAGGAAATTGAACAGAGGTGTGTAACAATGGGGGGGGGGAATGGGGGTAGCCACCAGAAAGTTCCAGATGCCAGGAAAGCAAGAGCTTCCCAGGATCTAACGGGAATGACATTAGCTGAAATACCCAGCAAAGGAGAGAGAGAACCTGTAGAGACCATATCCAGAGGTTAGGCATGGCCCCTGGTTGAGGGATGGTGCCACCCACTCTTCTCAAAATTTCAACCCAGAATTGCTCCTGTCTAAAGAAAATACAAGGACAAAGAGTGGAGCAGAGACTGAAGGAAAGGACATCCAGAGACTGCCCCACCTGGGGATCCATTCCATATGTAGCCACCAAACCCTGTCACTATTGCCAATGCCAAGAAGTGCTTGCTGACAGGAACCTGCTATGGATGTCTCCTGAAAGGTTTTGCCAGAGCGTTACCTATACAGATGTGTATGCTTGTAGCCAATCATTGAACTGAGCACAGGGACCCCAGTGGAGGAGTTAGGGAAAGGACTAAAGGAGCTGAAGGGGTTTGCAACCCCTTAGAAAGAACATTATCAACCAACCAGACTCCCCTTCCCCCCCAGAGCTCCCAGGGATCAAACCACCAATCAAAGAATACACATGGAGGGACCCATGGCTCCAGCTGCATGTGTAGCAGAGGATGGCCTTATCTGGCATCAGTGGGAAGGGAGGCCCTTGGTTCTGTGAAGGCGTGATGCCCCACAGTAGGGGAATGCTAGGGTGGTGAGGTAGGAGTGGGTGGGTGGGTGGGTGGGGGAGCTCCCTCATAGAAGCAAGGGGGAAGGGGGATGAGGCAGGGGGTTTCCGAAGGGGAAATCGGGAAGGGGGATAACATTTGAAATGTAAATAAATAAAATAACCAATATTTTTTTTAAAAAGAGGAAGAGGGAAAATAGAGATTACAAAATTGTAGAAATTTGAACACCCATAACTATGCTGTAGTACATAATTCTTCAATAAAAGGCAGGCGTGTTGTTTTACAAACACTGCTGGAAAAGTTCAGAACAATGTCAAGAGTATTACATTCCCAAATACTGACCACACAGTAGTAATTTAAATTCTTACCCATGCCGAGCATGGTGGCCCACGCCTTTAATCCCAGCACTCAGGAGGCAGAGGCAGGCAGATTTCTGAGTTCGAGGCCAGCCTGGTCTACAAAGTGAGTTCCAGGATAGCCAGGGCTACACAGAGAAACCCCGTCTCCAAAAAAAAAAAAAAAAAAAATTCTTACCCATAATGCATGTAAATCATTACCTCACATGCAAAATATCTATGGCCTGTGGCAATGGTGAATAAAAATCTATGTTACATACTGACTAAAGTGTCCCTTAATATTTACCAGTCTGTCATAAAGGAACCAACTCCACTCAGATGATGAAGCTGGAGAGATTATATTAAAGAGACAAAGATGTTAAGATTTAATTCAGTTAGGCTAGGAAAGGAACTAGCAAGGACATGAACCATCAGACACTCAGTAAGAACATTAGTTGGGCTAGGCTAGAGGAAATAATGGCTGGGAAGCTAAAGTGACTGAAGGGAGAGATAGCCCCCTAGGGCCTTTATAAGTTTGAAGCCACAGTCAGAACTCTGTCAGAAGTCTGAACTGACTTTGAAAAAAAACATTACCGCAACCTTCTTCTTTTCTATCCTTTAATGTACTGTTTGGTCACCTGCAATTGTCACACAAGAGAAGCATAATAATGACTTGTCTTTTGAGACAGAGTTGAGCAAGAAGAGAATAATTGGCAGATTTATAACAGCAAATCTATGGAGCCAATATCCAATGATAGAAGAAGGTTTAAATAATTCTGCTGTTAATCGTTCTAAAAAAACGAAAGAAAGACAGAACACTATGGAATCAGGAAGCTCAAAAGAGAAAGTGACCAACTCCACCCAGAGGAGAACAGGATACTCCTTTGTTGTCCTGCAAGTAAAGTTCCTCTCTCTCAGACTCACTCTTGGTTATTATAAATAGTTCGTGGTGGGTGGTGTATTCTATAATCCTAGCAAATACAAGGCACAAGAGGCCAGCCTGAGCTACACAGTGAGTCTGTCTCAAAACAAATGAAATATAACATTTCAACTAGAAGAGTCACATGCACACAAAAAAGTCAGTGTGCATAGTCTCATCCTTCGACCACCCCAGACCACCCTAATCATTTTAGCCTTTCTATATCTCCAGATCTTTTTCCAAGTGTGTATGTGCATGTGTGTGTATATGTGTATGTTATGTGTGTATATATATTTAGAAAAAAACACTGAAAATGCCAAAGAGTTCATATATATATATACATATATGTTTATATATATAAACAGTATCTATATGTTCAAAAATACAATATTCAAACATTTATATATAAATATATACAATATAAATGTTATATTTTGTTACATATCATAGACACTCTCTTGTAAATTGTATTTTTTGGTGAATAACTCATAAATGCTAATTTTTGAAAGAGATACCATTGTTCAGCATTTCACAATTTAGCTCTTTAAAACCTTGCTTCTTTTTTTTTCAAATTTCTATTAGATATTTTCTTCATTTACATTTCAAATGCTATCCTGAAAGTCCCCTATAGCCTCCCCCCACCCTGCTCCCCTACCTACCCACTCCCACTTCTTGGCCTTGGTGTTCCGTTCCCCTATACTGGGACATACAAAGTTTGCAAGACCAAGGGGCCTCTCTTCCCAATGATGGCCAACTAGGCCATCTTCTGCTACATATGCAGCTAGAGACAATCATGTCAACTTGACTCCATTTGAAATCAACTAAAACTCAAACTGCTGGGCACTCCTGTGAGGCATTTTCATAACTAGATTATTTGAAGCAGGAAGCCCCACTCCCATCTGGGCCACACCTTCTGGAGGCAGCCCACATAAAAGGGCATGGAAGAAGGAAACATTGCCTTTGCCTGCCTGTCCTTATTCTCACCAGCAAGCTCACCTCACCTGTTGCTGCCAGTATTAAATCCAACATCATCAGGGTTCCAACACAGACCCAAGACCTCTAGCATTCCAGTGCCAGATAGGGAGTGCTGACATGTCCAACCTTGTGGGCTGCACAACTACAGTATTGTCAGCCTTTTTGTGAGACAGCTGTTGTTGAACTACTCTGACCACATCCTGTAAGCCAGTCTAATACATCCCACATCTACATCCATTGTATCAGTTCTGTTCCTTAGAGAACCTCAACTGATAAACTGCTTGTAACTACTGTGTGGTTTCCATTTCTCAGACATTTCATCCGGTGTCTTGTTTTGTCTTAGCAAGCACACATGATATACTGCCTGTTAGACTTGCTCATACTGTCTTTTTGACCCTGCAGTCAATTTCAGGCCACTGACCTGTTTTGTACAGCCTGTAAACCGTTTTTACAATTGTTGATTGGTTTTTGTTTGGTTTTGTTTTTGTTTTTTACAGCACACATAGAAAAGACAAGGGATAGAGACAAAAGTGGTCTTTAAAATGTAAAATATTTATCATCCAGCTTTTCACACACACACACACACACACACACACACACACACACACAAAATGTTTGTTAACCCCTGGCATGGAGAATTTCTCTATTAGAAATCCCCAGAAGTGCAATTTTTAGTCAATGGGTGTGAATATTTGTTATTACATTCTACCAAACTCTCCTCAGAATCTTTGAGCTAATTCATGCCCTTCTCAGTAATACATAAACTTTGTCAGTTGCTACAATGTGTTCCCCATGAGTGGCTGACTCAAATCACACCTTCTGAATATTATTTTCTCTCAGCCAACTTGATAGTGAATCATTCAAGGTTTCATGTCCCTTAACAATGTTTGGTCATTAGTAGTTTTTTGTTTTTGGTTTTGGTTTTGGTTTTTTCTTCATGGTTTAACTAACTCACATCTGCCCCTTGGGGAGAGAACATTTTCATTTCTACTCATAAGACCTCTTTCAAAATGAGAATGTTACACGCTAACCTTTTATAAGTTACAAATGTTAAATTTTTTTCTTTATTTTACTCTGTGCAGTTTTTAGATAAAATAAGTTTAAAAGTCCACTGGTCAAATTGCTACTTTCCTTAGTAATTTTTTTCTTTGCTCCACATTTCCTTTGTGAGTCTTTAACCTTCTAAGGCAGTGGTTCTCGATCTTCCTAATGCTGCAACTTTTTAAAACAATTCCTCATGTTAGGTTTGTTTTCCCCCTCCCCACCCTCTCCACCCCAACTCCCCACCCAGTCCCCATAGACTCCTGTGTTTGAATGCATAAGAAGTGGCACTATTAGGTGTGGCCTTGTTTGAGGAAGAATATTACTGTGGGGGTGGGCTTTGAAGTTTCCTATGCCCAGGCTCTGCCCAGTGTGGAGGAGACTCTCCTGCTGGATACCTGTGAAAAAGAGTCTCTTTCTGAATGCCTTCGATGTGCAAGATGTAGAACTCTTGGCTCCCTGGCACCATGTCTTGCCTGCTTGATTCCATGCTTCCCGCCATAGTGATAATGGACTGAACCTCTGAAACTATAAACCATCCCCAATTAAATGTTTTTCTTTATAAGAGTTGCCTTGGTCATGGTGTCTCTTCACAGTAACAGAAACCCTAAGACAGAAGTTGCTACCAGGAGTGGGGTATTGCTGTAATAGGCCTGCCTGTGCTTTTGTTTGGAGGAAGTTGGAATTTGAGACTTTGGAAAGCAGTGGAATGCTTTAAATGAGGCTTCATGGGCCATCCTAGTAGGAATATGGAAGGCATTTGTGCTGAGGTTGATTTGAACTCTGGGATCATGTCTCAAGAGGTTTCAGAGAAGAATAATTTTAGTATGTTGCCCAGAGAGCTTTCTTATGATGTTTTGGTGAAGAATGTGGCTGCTTTTTGTCCTTTTGGGGGAGTCTGTCTGAAGCTAAGGTGAAGAGATTCACACTGGTTGCATTAAAGAAAGAGGTCTCAAAAAAAGTCTAGCATAGACTCTGCCTTGTGGTTTACTCTTATGAAGAGCATTTTAATCAAGCAAGCTGAAAAAAGGAAAAGTACAAAATATATGATTCAAGTATTAAAAGGACACCAGGAAGTAGAATGGAGCTGAATCCTGTGTTCAGGGAGATAAATAGATTAAGGGAGTGGTGACTTTGGGCTAAATCTCGCCCAGCTAAGATTGTTATTTATTTGCAGTTGAACAAGGGATAGTTATCTCATGTTAGGAGTTATTTTAACATGGTTAATGTTTTCATTTGGAGGTTTAGTCTGGAATGAACTACAATCCAGAAATGGAGGGCACACCTGTGACTCAGATCTTGAGGCTCAAAGACACATGCTTTTGATTCAGATCTTGAGACATAGTGGCCATGAAACAATTAGGTCCGGGCACAGTGGTACACACCTTTAATCTCAGCACTCCGGAGAGAAGCATGAAGATCTCTGATTTCAAGGTCAGTTTACAGAGCAAATTCTAGGACATCCAAGCCTAGACAGTGAAGGATATAATAGAATGATGAGGGAATGTTCCAGCCCCAGAAAGCAGCAGAACTCAGCAGCTTTGGCCACATGGCTCTAGGACTAGAGTCAAGAATAGAAGAGGTTACTGAGCCAATTGATGTTGGAGCTAAATTAGTGGTGATTAAGAAGAGGCCAGCATTGCTGCAGTGAAATCTTCTAAGTGTTTTCTGAGAGCACAAGGAAGCTGTGTTCCAGATACAGCCAAGGTTATACCTTGTGGTATAGTTGGAGTTGGTAATGAGTAAGAATTACCCAGGTGGTACTACTTTTGAAGGCATGAAGGGGTCATAGCGAACAGCTCAGGCTTGGCACTGTGAGAGGCCAGGTAAGGACATTGGTGAAGCTTAGCCTCAGTTTCAGTTGACAGCCCAGGACTGAAGGGGTCATGCAAAGTAGCTGATGCTAAACACCATGAAGAGAGCCTACGAGAGGCTATTGGTGAAGTCTAGTTGCAGCAATAGACCCCAGCATATTGGCAATACCAATACCATGGGTTAACCACCAAGAACAGAAGCAACAGTGGAATGGACTCAACCAGAACCTAGAGTACTACAGAGGACAGAGCTGGAGAAGTGACCCAAACTCTGTGGAAGAACCCAGAAGATCATGTGTGAATCCCAGACTTTGGAACAAGAAGCTGTGAGGTTAAAGTTGCCTTGGAGACCCCAAGATGTCAGAGATGCCAGAACCACGGGATACCTGCCAAGGAAAGCTGCTAACAGGGAGAGGAACCAGCTCAAGAGAAAGAATTGTGTTGCCGTCAACTCGAGTTGGACGTGGAGATGTAAACCAGCACCAACTAAATGTTTCCCCTTATAAGCGTTGCCTTGGTCATGGTATCTCTTCACAGCAACGGCAACCCTAAATAAGACAATCCCCAACCTTAACATTATTTTTGTTGCTATTTCTGAATTGTAATTTGTTGGTTATGAATAATAATGTAAATGTCTGTGTTTTCTGATGTTCTTATGTGACCCTTTGGGGGTTGTGACAGTGGTTGAGAACCACTGACTACAACTTCAAAAATTCAAACCTTTTATTTTTCTCAAGAGTGATGAATTACTTCTATTAGATACTTTGCTCATCCTTGTGATCAAATGCCTGATAGAAGCTACTCTAGGCAGAAGAATCTCTTTTGGCTTACTTTCATTAAATGCAGGCGTGGTAGAGTCCTGGTAGCAGTGTGTGGTAGGAACCCGAGGGGGTCCTTCACATGCCCACAGGCCAAGAAAGAGAAGGGGGAAAGGAAGAAAGAAGGAGGGGGTCGGGAGGGAGTTCTCACCAGAAGTAGAGCTATGTTACACCATAAAGTCCCACCACTATGACTCTTCCTCCATAAGCAAGGCCCCATGTCCAGAAAGTCCCAGAATGCCCCCCCCCAAAGCAGTGCTTCCAGCTGGAGCCTGAATATTCAAACACAAGAGGGACAGCTTATCTTTGAACCATAGTATTTCATTCCTGCCCTATAGTCATCAGTTCACAGTGAGAAACAGATTCCGTCTATCTGCAAAGGTCTACATTGTTTTATAGCTTCAACACTTTTCAAAGCCAAAGTCCAGTTAGACTGCCAACAATTTCTTAACCATGAGTGAAAGGGGGGGGGGGCAAGTCACCTACTATTAACATACAATGACACAGGGCAAAAAAAAAAATCCTGTCCTGAAAGGGGCAACTGAGACCATAACAAGGAAGGACTAATCCAAAGCAAAACGAAGCCCCTGTATGCCAAACCCTGCAATCTTATATGGTACCACCTGGGATCCTGTGGAATTTGGTAACCCTTCTCTACAGCACATGTGGTCTTTCTTGGGCCAAGTCCAGTCTCTGGCTGCAGCTTCCAATGGCAGATATTTCATGTTTTTAGTATCTCTAGCATCCTTAAATCCACTGTTACTTAAGCTTCACCTTCTAAGCTTCCTGAACTACCCACCAAGATGTTGTTCCATGCACGGAGTCCAATCCTGATCCATATTATCTGTCCCCAGCAGCTGTCTAGAATCCTGGTGTGAGCCTCCACAATACTATAACTCTGGAATCTTGCGTGCTTGCAAAATTAGTACTAAATGCTGCTGTGGGCCCAATACATAGGCTGGCTCTCTCTCAACTCAGCTGTGGCCGCCTCTGAGGATGGATATGGCAAAACCCAGGAAGATAGCTCGGCGCTGGCTGAGATGAGTCGGTAGCCTGGCTTTCAGTGAGGGCCTGCCTTGTACTTGAGGAACCACTCCTCTTGCAGCAGGGAGCGGGGAAGTTTTCTCTTAGCTGTGCCACTCTCTGTTAACGGTCAGCAGCATTTCCAGCAGTGACTCAGTCCTCCAAGACTGTAAATTTACTCTCCCTCTTTTCCTGGCCCAAATGCACATCTGCACGTGGTTCTGCTTCACTTTCTGCTAAGAGCTCTCACTGCAAATCTGGACAAACGCAACAAGGACAAATCCCGTGCTGCACTGAAATTTCCTCCACAAAATAAATTCATCCTTTGAATTTGAATTACTCATTAGAATTCAGCGTCACTTGTATCTGCAGGAAACGTGCCTAGAGTCTTTGTGAAACTGTAACACAAATGGCCTCCAGGCCAGTCCCCTCCCCTTCTGTCCTTCTTCCCCACCCCACCCCAAAACCTCCTGAGAAGTGTCTGTCTGTCTGCCCTTCTAGTGGCATTCTGCTCCTCTACATTCCCACCAGAAGGCCTGCTAAGCTCGGCATGGACTGTTCTGAAGCTCCTCCGGCCTACAGCTCCAACTACTTCCACATTCAGAACCCCAGCGTTCACTCCTCAGCTCTTCCAGTGAGACTGCACCCCCACTCTCTCCTAACAGTTCTGTAACCCATGAAAACAGTGCCAGAAGCTGGGGCTGAAAGCTCCAGTGAGTGAGCTGGTGGGTAACATTTTTACAGTTAAACCATACAGTCTGACAAAGGTTTTTAAATGATGACTGGGTAATACCATGTGAGTAACTGGAGCCAAATTTCTAGGTTCAAACTTAGCCTCACCAAACACTACTACGTATTTGAGTAAACTAATCCCTTTACAACTTAATTTTCTTATAACTATTTCTTTATAATATAGTATAAAGATTTATTATAATGATTATAATACAGTTGCTTTTTTATATAAAATGAAGATAACCACAACTCTCATAGGGGTAATGTTTAAAATTATTTTTTATGATTATTTATGTGAGCACACAGATGTACTGTGGCACATAAGTGGAGACCAGAGCACAATTTTGGGGAGTCAGTCCTCCCTATTCACCATGTGGGTACCAGAAATCCAAGTGAGTTCATCAGGCTTGGTGGTAAATGTCATATTTATATTATTCCTTGATTTTGCTGTCATGGATATGATTTCATAATTAATAACAGCAGTGACACCAAGGATGGACTTAAGAGAATGGGTCTAAAGGACAATATGAGGATCTAGGCACAGTGGCACCCATCTGTACTACCAGAACCCAGAAGGCAGAAGCAGGAGGATAGCGAATTTGAGGCCAGCAGGGGTTATATAAAGTGAGACTCTTACCGAAAACAAAACAAAAAAACAAAACACAAAAACAAAACAAAGTAAAAGTGAGAAAGAAGGCTGAATCTACTGAGCCTGTGAGTGAATGGAAGGAGGATGGGGAATGGAAGTGGGTGAGGTGCCATCTCAGTGCTGCGGATAAATGGGAGCTTGGGGAGAGGTTGATGAGAAAGTCTGCTAGCTAGAATTGTTGAAGAGCTTTCCAGTTCCAGCCACAGAATAAATCACAGGAAAGCCGGTGGATAAATCTTACCTGGACAGAAGGGTCCAGTGCACTCACAGACTTTGAGCCCTTTCTATCCCAAAGTTGAATGTTGCCCTTTTAAAATTCCTACCCTTGCTGCCTTTCGTCCATCACCACCCATTCCTCTTTCCACCTACCACTCCCAACTATATCCTTAAGGCACACTGAGCATTAGTTTAAAGGGTTGCAGTGAGAGATGAGTTTCCCACTCAAGATGTGCTTCTTGCCTGGCTGGGCCTTGACCCACAACTAATAAGGGGTATGTCCAGAAGATTCTGCTTTGACTAAACAAACATGTAGGAACCTAGACGCTTCTATTAGAACTGGGGGACTAGTTCTAGCAGGAAGTCCAACTTCACAGCTTCAAACCATCTGTCAAACCCATAAATGCCAAGGGTTTGAATGAATGGAGGAGGAATATTCTCAAAGACTTTGTGGGTGCTTCTGAAGAAACAACGCACACCATGAACTGTGGTTGAGGCAACCCTGAGCTTTCCGGCCCTCTCAAGCAAATTGACAACGCTTCACTTGTGACGTCGCGGACGCCAGACTCAGGCTGGCTGGCGTGGGATGCCCTTGCCCGCCCCAGAAGCAAGAGGCCACCCGCCCGGGGGAAAGAGGCGGGGCCGGGACCTGGCAGAAACTGGGCTGCACTACTGGAGCCAAGAGAGGCAGGGCGCCTCCCCGCCTTCGCTACTGTGACCTCCGGTGTTTTCCCGGCTGCTCGCCCTCCGGCTGTGCCCGCCGCAGGAGGATTGCACCAGGTCCCAGCGCGACCACCTCTAGGCGTTGGCACTCCCTTCCTCCTCTCTCGCCCCTCCTCCGCCTCTTCCGTTTCTCCGGGAAAGGCTGTATCCTCCTTCGGGGCTCCGCATCCTCGCTTAGGTAATCCGCTTTCCTGCTTTCGCCACCCCTCCCCCGTGTCCAGCGTCTCCACCTCCGCGCATTTGGGTCCCTGCGAGCCTCGCGCGCTCCATCGCCTCTGCAGAGGGCAGGTGAGTCGGTCTCCGGCGCCGAAGGCTACTGGTCTCCGCGCCTGGGCCTGCGAGGTACCCGGTCGCTGCATCCAGGCCTCTCCGGCCTGGCTGTGCCCTCCCACACAGAGCCCGAACCCCAAACCGAGAGGCTGAGCTCGCGGATCACGCCTCCCCCTTAGCTCTGCAGAAACCACGGAAAGAAATCCGATTGCCCTCAGAGTAGCAAGCAACTTTCTTCCCCTGTTGTTTCCATTCCTACCACTAGCCTCTAGGTTGAATGAGCTGATCAGAGAATGGTCAAAAGCAGAGGCCCAGATTCCACGGGTAGGTGGCGTAGCTGTCAAGAAGTAGGGGAGCAGTTTGCCTGAGAGATGCTTCTAGCATGGATCCACGTTGACTGCCTCTAGAGACCCATTGGATGGGTGTAGACTAAACAGACTGGGGGTATATTTAGATAAATCTTCGCCTCTTTGTCATTTTTTTTTCTACATTTTGAAGTATGGTTTTGTGAGACGTGTCTAGGCAGTGGGTGTGGACAGCATAGAAGGGTGTCATCTAAATCATCTAACCGGGCTTTGGTAAAAATCATATGGACTGTCAGACATGAGGAAAAATCCCGGGAATACAGGTTATCAAGCACGGTGTGTACTTTAGAGATGTCTGTCCTTAAAACTAGGACCGGAACACATGGAAGTTTGCCCACTGTGTGAGGGTGTTCGCTTCAAAAGGACTGCGGCTTGAGGCCGTGTGGACAGGACTCTTAATGTGTATGTATCCCATGCAGAATGAAACTTTCTTTTTCTTTTTGGCTCGTTGCCCTTAATTCCCAGTTTTAATCAGTTGTCCACCCCTGGTAACAATCTAAGGAAGAAAACAAACCCCCAGGGACTACTTTTGGCTGATGGGCTAGCTAGATGACCTCAGTCAGGCATCCGAAAGTACAGAATGAAAGGGAAAATGCAGGCAATGGGAAAGCCCATTTTAACCCCTGCACGTGCCTGTTTGCTGTTTTGTTAAGAACTTACATTTAAAGGACTTTTATAATACTTTTGCAGTTAATTCTTTGTCATGAAGAAGATTGTGAAAGACGCATAAAGCTACACTTTAGTTTTTGAATAGACTAAGAACTCTTCTTTGCAAGCTTTTGAACTAAGCCACCACTTGTACCTTAGACTCACTCTGTAGTGTGAAGTTCATTATTGCACATTTAGATTATACTCGTACTTGGAGTAATTGGAGAGAAAAATGCTAATTTATTATTAGACACAGAAGGCCAATAAAATACAAGCAATAAAGGTAAATTGTTATATAGGTATTACCTCTTTTACTTCAACCTTGAATAATAATTAGAAAAATGATGCCTTATTCTATTTCATGTTACACCAAAACTGCTTAAAAGATAAATAAGTCATCAATTAAAAACAAACATCTTCCATTTTAAAGAACGGCACATATGTGGACTTTTCCCAGGTGGGAGTCTTGTATAAATGTCTTCGTTAAAATACTAAGAAGCTCAGAATGACTCAGGGTTGCGCTTTTGTCTGGGTTAGTCTGGAAATAAAAGTGTTGCTTCCTGTTTCTCACAATTAGTATGGAGTTGTGTTTCCTAAACTTAGCTGTCTACTAACAATGGAAGATAATAGTAGAAGGCTAAACAGAGGGGGTGGAGCATGGCTCACTGAAGACGTATTCCCTGTCCCAAGAACCCATACACAAGGTGGGTAGGCATAGCCTTCCTCTAACATGCCCAGCATCGGGGATGCAGAGGTGGATTCTTAGGACAGGCTGACTAGCTAGGGTAGCTGGAGTGAGCTCCAGGTCCAGTGAGAGACCCTGCTACAATCAATAAATGGAGAGTGATGGAGGAAGACACCAAACTTTAGCTTTGGGCTTCCACATGCATGCACACATGCATCTACAAACATTGAACCATGCATGCATGCATGCACATGCTCATATACCACAACCACATACACAAAAAGATACTTAGTTGCAACTTGGTAGTTTTGTTTTTGTTCTAGTATTTAGTTACAAAAGGGTCTCAGGTATCCCAGATTGGACTCCAACCCTGTGAGGCAGAGGATGACCTTGAGCTTGATCTTCCTGTTTCCCTCCAGTGCTGGCATTGCAGGTGTGTGCCACCACCCTAGGTTATTGTGCAAGGTTGGGGATGGATCCCAGGGCCCCAGGCATGTTTGGGACCCACCTTACCGACTGAGCTCCATCCATACCCCACAACTTAGTACTTTACAAGTCATAATTTAAAAATAAAATTAAAAGGGACAGAGATGGTAACTTTTTAAAAGGATAAGCAATGACAAAAACCTAGGCAGTCCTGAAATCTGCAGGTGAGAACTCACTGTTGCTAAGCTGTGAATAGCTGTGATTCAGGATTCATCTATATAAAATGTTCTTTAATAAAACTGTGGTTTTATTAATATAATATTTATTCATATAATATTACCCATTTAAGAAATCTACATATCTTAACATTCTGGTGATTGAATACATATTGTTGTAAGTGTATGTTTCTAAACATGTTTTGGTGATTTCATTTCTATCATGATGTATACAATGTTAATCAAGTCTTTTCATATTATTAAGTTTTTCCATTAGTGGATTTTTAAAAAGATAGTCTTATGTAGTCCAGGCTGCCTCAAATAGGTAGCTGAGGTTGGTCTTGAACTGATTCTCTTTCTTTTTTCTTCTTTCTCCTCCAGAGTCTTAGGGTTATAGGAATGTTCTGATTACTGAATCTTCTATTGTTGCTGTTATGTATGTGTGGTATATTTGTATGTAAACATTCCAGTGTGTGTGCACACACGTGTGCTCATTCATGGAAACCAGAGGTTGACTTTGGGTGTCATCTTCAACTATTCTCCAACTTAATTTTTGAGACAGGGCCTCACTGAACCTGAGCTCCCCAATTCAGTGAGGCTTGCTACAGATCCCAGGAGCTCTCTGCTCCCGTCCCTGTGTTGGAATTATAGGCAAGCCTGGCTTTTTATGTGGGTACCAAGAACTGGAATTCAGCTCCTCATGCTTGTACAACAGACATGTTGCTGAAGGAGCCATCTTTCTGACCACCTTATTAATACATAATTAATAAATGCATCTTTAATTTACAATGACCAGTAGTCCATAGGAAAACATTGCGCCGATATTATCACATAGTAGATGTACGTTACCTCTTTCTGATGAAAGAAGAAAATCAGCATGCAGTTTCAAATAATTTATCTATAGCTTTTGCTGAAATGATTTAACAACCTGTCAAAAAAACCCTATACTTGACCATAAAAATAGCCATTTATATATAAAAACAAACAACATAGAATAAAAATATCCGTTAAGGTTGATGATCACAATGGGGAATGCATTCGAATTTATTTTTCTTTCCATTTCTCCTCCCTCCCTCCCTTCCTCCCTCCCTTCCTTCCTTCCTCCATTGTTAGAAAGGGATATTAATTGCATGCTGGTTTTAACCTTAAACAACTAAATTCTTTTTTCTATTTTTTGGATATAGGGCTTTTCTGCGTAGCTCTGATTGTCCTGGAACTCACTCTGTAGACCATGCTAGCTCAAGAGATCCACCTGCCTCTGCTCCCAAGTGCTGGGGTTAAAGCGCCACCATGCTAAGCTTAGAGCTGAATACTTTAAATCTTTTAAATTAATTATCTAAGTTTAAACTAATTTAACTTTTCCAGTGATATTTAAATGTGATAACAATAAGCTTCCCGTTGGTATAAATAACCAGCGGAGGAAACTAAAATGACCAAATCTTAATTTTGCTTCAGGAAAACATAACTTGGTAAATGGTGATGCTCTGGGTTTTCTTTAGTAGCAGCTTACTTTTTTTTTTTTTTTTTTTTTTGTGATTGAGTGTTGCATTTGATCACACTGTGCATCCCAAGATTGTATTATTTACCAGAAAAAAAAAAAAAACTGTTTTTTGTTGTAGTGTTGCTCAGCCTTAACACACACCTTTAATCCAAGAGTTTTCTGCTTGAATATTGTAAACAGGATTAAATAAAATTATCTAAAGTTGGTGAAGCGGCAGAGCAGGCAACCAGATGACAGGGTGTGAGCACAGGATCACTAAGAAAAATCCATAGCGAGTAAGAGGGAGCCAGGAGAGTGGGATAGAGAGACAGACAGAAGGCAGGGGCATGCAGTTTGAAAGAGTTTTTTTTTTTTTGTGATGCCATGAGAGAAGGCATTCTTTCTGGGACATCTGCTGAGGAAGGTCAGCTGGGTGCTTCCTTTTCCTCTCCAAGCTAGCAGGCTCTCACCCCAGTGTCTGGCTCCCAAGTCTTCATTGGTAAAATCGAATGATTGAGATTTTTGTTAGAAAACAACATACGAATATTTACCTCTGTGTGTGTGTGTGTGCGCGCGCACGCGAAGTGAGAACAAAGAATGTGGGTTCTGTCCTGCTAGGCCCGACAACAGCACTTTGGAGCCTATGATCTGTAACTACCTGCAGCTTTTGGGACAGGTGTTTTGGGTGAAGTTATTTATTTCTACAGAAAGAAATCATCACCATCACCATCATCTAGGGAACTCTTTGAAGCATGCCTTCAGCTTATGGTTTCTAATAGTTCTAAGGTTTGAATAATGAATAAAGAATCCTTTCCAGGTTCAGTTTTGGTGTGATAAAATCCCTTCAAACATGTCTAACAGAACGAAAATCAGCCACTGCTGACAACTCCTTCAGTGTATCTTGGGGAGAGGAGAGTGTGTATCCTGTTTAGAAGGCATTTGACAGCTTCATAGTGAGGAGTATGTGCCCAGGAGGTGCCCTAGTAAAGCCCTTCCTGCCCTCTTTTTATATTTTTAGTAACCCCTTCACTCATAACTAAACCCAGGAGTATAACACACGGCCTATTAAAAATCAGTGTAATTGCTGTGCAAAATCAACACTGAGACCTACAACAAAGTTCTTTGTTTAACACACACACACACACACAACACCCACACATACAAAACACACACAAAGAACTTGTTAAACAATATATATATATATATATATATATATATGGGGGGGGCAAGGTCTTACTGTGTTAACATGACTGGACTCAAACTCACAAAGATCTGCCTGCCTTTGCATCTTTAGTGCTGAGATTAAATGTGTGTACTACTATGCCCAGCCTCCCTACATATTTAAACTCTTATCCCAACTACTTTTTTAAAAAATTCAATCAACAAATATTCACTATACCTTCATAGGTAGATGATAAATGACAAACACATTTGAGATAGGCATATCTGTGGCCTAATAGTTTTGTTTTGCAGGGTGTATCATTTCAGCCATTTTCTCAGATACATTTTTGGTACCATGAACATTCACAACATTGTGTAGCATCAGCACTGCCCATCTGAAGAACCAGAACTCATTAAACACTAGTCCTCCATCATTCACCCCTCCCAGCCTTTGTTGCTATGAGCATGACTAGTATAGGTACTTGATTTAAATGGAATACTTGTACATTAGGGTGGACTTATCTAACAGCATAGAATCTTAAAGTTTCATTGCATCAAGCTTTGGATTTCATTCCTTCTTAAGGCTGAATGATATTCTCCTACCTCTTTTACACAAATAGTAACTGTAAAGATCGAGGAAGTTTTGAATTGGAACAGACTATAGACCTCATCCTTTCCAATCAGCTTCTTTGATATTTTCCCTTTTTATGTTTACAAAATAAAGCCAACAGATCCTCTACAGTTTAAATCATATGATCATGTGCTTCAGACTGGACTCAGTGGGTCCCCCAACCCTTGGGGAACCAGGATTTTGGTAATCAGGTGGACAAGGAGTTGGCGGGATGACAAACAGACAAGGACACCAGAGAGAGTGCTGTATCTGAATGTAATTTCTCAAAGCGAGCATCAGATTATAATACAGAAGAGAATAAGGAAGTTAGGTGACACATCAGCCAAGGTACATTGAGGTTACTGGATGCTTAATGACTCTTTACACAAAACAGAGGAATGCATATGTAAAGACTGGCAGGAATCAGGCGATATAATATAACAACTGAGACAAAGTCAGCTCTATCTAAGGTCAGCTATATTCTTAGAAGCCAGGTGAGAGGTTGTTAGGCTCCTGGGGCAAGGGCTTTCACTCCCAAGCAATAGTTTTAATTAGGGAGTTCTACTCTAGCCAACCTTCTCATGAATAATGCAATACTCTAGTTTCTCCTTAAACCACAGCCCAATCTTCTTCTTAAACCATTGTAAATTCCTGTATATGGGAGTGTCTCAGCTGTTATTCTAAGTGATTTTGTGGGGGACTTTCTTCTATTAAGTAATGTAGTCTGCCTTACATAACTATAATAAGAATTCTAAACTTACTTTGCTAAGCTTGCCCTGAAATTTCTAACTCTATGTAGTAGATAGTAATACCTGATTTCTTACATTATCTCTCTTACAATACTGGAGGCAATTCTGAATGTTACTGAATAGGTAACATTCTTACTGAATTCCAAGCCCAGGGTCTACTCAAGGACTGCCTAGGACATTGGTGAAGGCCAGGAAGTAAAGTTCAATTTTGCTTAGGTATTTGGCAAGTCATTGCTTGGAGGCACCTATAACAAAACAATACTGAAAGAAAGCACACAGATCGATCCATTCACCAACTAACACAAGGACAGGTTTGGAGCATTCATGCTATGGCATGCCAAGGCTCCAGGAGATTAAGTTTCCATGAAACTTTTTGCCTCAGGACTGCGTCCAAGCTTTTGGGCCTGCAATGCAGGCTTCACTGGGGTGGGTGTGGCAGTCATGGGCATACAGTCAGTCATCAAGGGGTAAAGCAGAGGGGGGTAATGTAGCAGGATATCTTCCTAGGGAACCATGGTCCTCACTCCAGAGCTGTAGAGGCCTTCTAAACAGGATGTACATTCTATCTCCCTAAGACACATGCTAGGATTTAAAGGTGTTGAGTAGAAGTCTCTTTCCTGTGGTCTACAGTGGGTCTTTTTCTACAACACACTTGAGTGGTCTATATTGACAGTAAGAATAATTGTTAAATGAGTTGGTACTTCCAGTCCGTGTTGGGAGAGTTCAGAAGGACTTGGGTAGATTCAACTCCTCAGAAGAGGGAAGCTCAGCTGTGGAATTGCCACCATCAGATTATCTAGTAGGCAAGTTTGTGGGACATTTTACTAATTGCTAATAGATGCAGGAGGCCCCCGCCCCAGTGAGTGGTACTATCCATGGGCAGGTGGTTTATGGCTGTAGGAGGAAGGTAGCTGAGCAAGCCAGAAACAGCCAGTCAGTGAGCAGCATTTCTCCATGGTGTCTGCTTTAGTTTCTGCCTCCAAGTTCTGCCTTAAGTTCTTACCCTGGTTTGCCTGGATGACAGTAGATTGTAATCTGAAATAAACCCTTTCTTCCTCGAGTTGCTTTTGGTCAACATTTTAAGGCACTCAGAGAGAAGCAAACTAGGACAAACATCTAAATGTGGTCAACAACAATCAAAACTATAAGTTACGTTTATACTTCTAGTGCTTGGGAGGTCGTTGAGGCAGAGGGATCTCATGAGACCAGACTGAGCTGTATAGTGAAGCCTTGTTGGTGGCAAAGGTGAGGGGAGAGAGGGAGAGACGGGAGAGGGGGAGGAACAGGGGCTAATGTAGACCTTTAGCTTCTTCAGAACTACAGTGAGTTAGACTAACCTGTTTTAACAAGTGCCAGGTGTGCCATCACCATTTGCAAGTTAGAAGAAAAGGGAAATCATAGTGTGAAGTTCATTCATGTCTATAATCCCTTTTGTTTGCTTTTGATACAGGGCATCACTGCACAGCCCAGGCTGGCCTTGACCTACAGATTTCCTTCTCCAGTCTCCAGACTGCTGGCATTACAGGTATGTACCATGGTCAGTTAAAATCTTCTCATCTTTAATTAATTAGTTGATTAATCAATTAGTTTTGTGTTTCTGGAGAAAAACCTAGGGCTTCCCTCATGCTAGGCAAGTGTGGTAACCCTGAGATACTACTCCCAGTCATTATATCCCATGTTTAATGGCATTTATAACAAAAGCAATTTAACTTACTATTTTGATGATTTATTATCTAAATTAAGCATAGGCTGCCTATAAATGAGACAGTGTAATTTCATATTCTGGTTCAGTGCTCAAGAAATGTAGTTCATTTGTTTGCCATCCAGTGATTTTTTTTTTTTAATTTTATAATCAATATGGAGTATAAATAGACTTTCCTGTAAGCAAATATGGCCCAAGTGCCTAACAGCTCCTGGGTAATGCTGATAAAAATCCCAGTATGCTAAACACCAAGGCAAGGGCGGACTCTGTCCTGATAAAACCAAGGGGAAACTCATTGGTCAGCACTTATTGAACACCTCGGAGTATGCCCTGAGAGTTGTAAGAAATCACGTGTGTTTTCAGTATCTTGCCACACAGAACACAGGTAGTAAGCAAATGTATAGTGTGTTTGGGATCAGGGTTAGAGATATAGCACACTTCTGCTCAGCCCAGGGCCAGAGCTGAAGGATCCAGAAATGGCTCTGCTGGAGGCTCTTTTCTTTACACACACACACACACACACACACACACACACACACACACACACACACACTGACACACGGACACACATGCATGGCTGCCTTCTTTAATGGCAGAATGATTTGTGAGCGGCCTCTGTGTTGTTGCCTGTTGTATGTATTCATCGCCACTGCTGTGTGAATGCTATGTTCTTGGCTTGATTTTATTATTGGTGGCTATTTGAGTTATTGCCAGCGTTAGCTCATTGGAAGAAGGGTGCTCGTGAATACTTTTGAACCCACCTTTTAATGTGTGTGTGCATATATTATTTGGTATATGTGAACAATGGAAATTGCTGGAGGGAGGATTATGTTTACATTCAACGAACCAGAGTGACTTTCCAGGATGTTGTGCAAGCACCATTCATTCTACCACTTCCTAAGAGATCGTTGCTCCAGTCCTTCAAGGAGATGCAGACTTTCCTGTTTTTTTTAATGCCAGTCTTATTGGACATCTGTCAATGCTGAGATTTACTGGAAAAATAAAACAATTGCATCATATTGGACCAAATTTAAAACAGGAGTTATTAAATATTAAATACTGACTAAGACTTGGATTTTGGTAGGGACGTTCCCTATAATTTCCCAGCTGAATGGTCCCGAGACATGTGTTCCAGGGGTTTATAAAGATTATCCTAGAGGCAACCATACACTCCTGTGAAGCTTGTTTTTTTTCCAAGAACCTACAACTTCCAGAATTCCAGGAAGTTACCTGGTCCTCGGGTGGGTGGGACTTACAGGTTAATTTTGGGAATACCACATGTAATGATATCATGTTGAGGTTTTATGTGCATTTCTACCTTCCTTCCAGGTAGAGATTCTCACCTGTTTATTGACCAAGTGTTGTCAGAAATTTGGTATCTTTTATGAGGTGCTTATTCAAGTTTCTTGCCCTTGAACGAATTCCAAGACTGGTAGACACTTAAAGGGGTAGAGAAAGAGAGAGGAGAGCCTGTGAACCAGGGAGAATGGCATATGAAAGTGTTCGGTGTGCCCAGGGCACAGAGACAGTGTCATAGAGATACCATCCAGGTCACAGAACACACAGTCCCGTACTGTAATGCTGGCTTTTGATAAAGTTCAACCTTTTCCTTTTGATAAAGGAAAAGACATTTTAGTTTCGAGAAGCTTTAAAGGAGTGTAAGTCTCTGGTGATGCTTGTGGTTCTGTTTCTTCTGGCCCAGGTGGCCCGGTGAGCACTTGCACATCTCCACGAGCATCAGCCCAGTTACTGTTAACAACCTGTACACAACCTGGTCTAAAGTTCCTGGGGCCTGCCTTCTGCTCCCCTGCCCCTCCTTTTAATTTTTTAAAAATATTTATTTTTGTGTAGCAGTGTTTTGCTTGCATATATGAGTGGGCACTTAATGCATGCTTGGTGCCTGTGGAGGTCAGAGGAGAGTATCTGACTCCTTGGAACTGGATGTATGGATGTTTGGTTGTAAGACACCCATGTGGGTGCTGAGAATTGAACCCAGGTCCTCGTAATCCTTAAGCCATCACTGGCCCGGTCCCTTTCCCTTTTTCCAGGACAGCCTCTAGACATTAAGCCCCAAAGATAGCAAAAGGGCAAAGTCTATCCCCCCAAAATAGCAGAGTGTGAGCTGAGCAGAGCCTTAGCTACGCCTTGGCATTCTTCATGCTAGAGGGACTCCTGGATAGCTGCACACCCTTGAGAGAGATAACAAGCACTCTTTTATAAAAACACCCAGGTACTCTATGGGCCCCGAACCGTTCCTCCTTCTGCCATAACTGTCTATTGAGCCGGGCATCTGTATAGCCAATTCAGATCACCGTTGCTTGGGAGGTAGTTAAAAGACTGACTAGGGTGTTGAGTTGTGTGGGGTTGGGATGCAGTCGGTGTATAAGGGGCATAGACATGGCCTCTGCAGACTCAGATTATGTCAGAAGGAGGGGATGACAACAGAGACACCATGAACTATTCAGCTGTTTGTGAGAGCCACCCATTTTGTTGAGGGCCCTAATAGAGATGAAGTCTTGTGCTTCTCTAGCTGTGGACAACAAAGATGCATGGCCAGCTTCTGGCACAGCTAGGGCCAGAACAGATCCCTGGGCCCTAGAATCTTCAAAGAGTCTCCCAACAAAACATGCCCTTCATAGAAAAGTGTCTCTCCCAGGCCACCCTCAGATGGTTTGAGATGAGGCCAGAGTCTCCACGTGGCATTCAGGAGCCAGAGTTTCCACCCATAACTCAGAAACTGAAGTGAGCAGATCTGGCCTTCATAAAGGGACTTTATTCTAGGTTGTTCAAAGCCTTATAAATAGTTCCCAGGCTCTGGGATTTAATGAACTAGTAAATTTTAAGTGAAGGTTTCAGTGACCCACATAACTCGCCTGCCTCGTACTTTCTCAAGGAAGAACATATGACTGTGGTGTCTGTGAGCTTGAACTCAATAGTTAGAGCTGCCATTTAGTACCTATTGTGTGCACGTAGTCTGAGCTAGTGCCTTTCCAGATACCTCATTTCACATCACTGCGAGGTAAGGTTTATCCTCCAAGTGCAGGTGAGGAGATGCTCAGAGAGGCTGAGTAAATCATTGGATGCCACACAGCTAGGTTGCAGCTGAACCGGTTTTAGAGTACAGGTCAGTTTGATTGCAAAGCGTGTTGTGCCTTTCACATTATATTGTTCATTTCCTCTTAAATTTCTGTAAAGTATTCTGATAATTTTATTTTTCTTTTTATACTGGGGGGGGAGGTCACACTCAGAGCTCATACCTGCTAGGCAAGTACTCTAATACTACGCTACATCCCTAGACCCAGATCTGATTTTTAAACTTCTGAATCGGTTATCTTTTGAGAAGGGTTTTTATGTAGCACAGGTTGGCCTTGAGTTCACCTTAAGCTTCCTCACAATCATTCTACTCCTACCTCCTGAGTGCCGGGACCACAGGCAAAGCTGCAGCCAGGTCTGACTTGCCTCCAAAGTTTTAATGAGACAAGAGAATGGGTAGAAATTGAACACAAGTCTTGTCTTTGTAAATAAAGCTTTTTGTTTTGGATTTTTTTTTAGGGGGTGGGCTGCATTTGTGTGCGTGTGTGTGTGTGTGTGTGTGTGTGTGTGTGTGTACAGCTGTAAATGCAGGAGCATGGGGAAATCAAAGGACAACTTTGGGTGTCTTCAGTTACTCTCTACCTTACCCTTTGAGACAGGGTCTCTCAGTGAATCTTGAGCTCTCTGGTTCCACTTATCTGCCTGACCAGTGAGTTCCAGGAATTCACCTGCCTCTGCTGCCTCCACCCTACAAGCTAGGGTTACAGACATGCACCACTGTGCTCAGGCATGCAACACTATGCTCAGGCATGCACCACTGTAATCAGGCATGCACAGCTGTGCTCAGACATGTACCATCACACTCAGCTCTCTGAATGCTGAGGACCAAAATTCAGCTCTTTATGGTTGTGTGGCAAGCACTTTACAGACTGAGCCAGCCCAGTCCCCACTCTGGCTTGTTTGCTTGTTTTTTGTTGTTGTTGTTGTTGTTTTTTGAGTTTTGTTTTTGACTGACCTATTTCATTATTTTTTTCAGTTTTTTTTTCCAACTAGACTTGAAAATTTCCCCAAAGCCAGAGATTCTAATTCTGACATTGTGACATACTTTTATGTCTGTATTATGCTTCTATGTATTGACATTTGTGTGTTATATGTGAAGAATGAAGCTTCTCCGAGCCTTTTTCACTCAGTCATGACTTGGTAGATCATTATAGAACAAGGCTTTCGATAAAGATGTTCTCACTGTGTCCCTAGTGGACTGACCTCTAGGGGCTAGCTGCTAGAATAGAAGAAAATTTGTCTCGTAGAAATAAACTTCTTGACCACACAAATGAAGAAGAAAAGTTATCCCATTTTTACTACTATCTAGCCAGAAAGCAAAGGATGGAGGGGCCGGTTGTGTTGGCCTCTCTCAGGAGAGGTACTAAGAATGGGACTGGGCTTCTCTAAAACTGGAATACTGAAGTCCTGATGCCAATACCTCAGTCTGTGACTGTGCAGACTAGTGTCTTTACCCACCCTTCTGCCCCTGGCTTCAGTCAACCCTGAGTGGGAAACATTTGACGAATGTGTGTACGGATTCAACACACATAACTGCTTCCCTGTCGTTTCCTAAATACAGTTGGACACCTATTTATTTACAGTGAGCCAGATGTTGTTAGTAATCTGGAGATGATTTAAAGTGTCAGGGGAGTGCTTAAGTTCTATGCAAATATTGAGCCATCTTACAGGAAGACCTGAGCACACATGCATTTTGGTGTCTGTGGAAAGTCAAGTCTCTAAGAACACTGAGAAATGACTGTTGGGAGGAAGGATCTCTCTAGAGGTGGCATGAGGTCGCATGGGTGAGCCCTAGTTGAGTCTGAGTAAGTCTTTATAAGAAGAGGGAAACATGTCAGAGTTGAATGCCCACAAAGGAGAGGCCAGCTGAGGACACAGAGGGTGGTGAGGAAACACATTTCTGACCTGGAGGCCACCCAGTCTTAAACAGCAAATGAATACATAGGGATTTGTCATGATGGAAGCCTCTGTCTGTCCCTATCACCATTGCCATGCAGTTGGTTTAGAGGGACATCACTGGACAGTGAACAGGTCCCTAGCATGGCACTTGACAGTGAGAATGATCAGCTGAGGAAAGGGATTTCCTGAGAGTAAGAGGGAAACCAACTGCCAATTAGTGACAAACTGAGCTCAATACACCGTGAGTCCCTCACAAAAATCCAAAAGCCAGGAATGTAGCTTAGTATAGAGTATTTATCAGGCATGCTTATGCCTTTACTCTAATAACACAAGTGCATGCACGTGCAAATGTACACACACACACACACACACATACACACACATACACACCTACCTAAAAATAAAAGCAACCACTAACAAGCGCAGACTTGCTTAACCCTGAATGTGAATCATCTTCGCTGTAAGGTTCACTAAGGCTCCTACCAACTGGCCTCCAACAGAGGCTGTATAGACTGAGTAAGGCAAATCAGTTAAATTTGCTTCTTAAAGCGATTTGAAAGATAATTTTCATAGAAACCCAAGGAAATTTTGTGCCAGTGTTGTCCCCAATTCTTTTCAAAAACAACTTGTCTCAAGAATTCCAGGTATGGGTTAAGTGCCCAAGGCTCTTACTTGCTTGAACAAACTTAAGATAAATGGGCAGAGATAGAGATAAGAAAGGAGCTTATAGAAACCCTTAAGGGTGAGTTTAGGAGAAGAAATGAGCTTCCCTCCCAGAAAATAGTAGGTCAACCATCTAATTAGAAAGTTGTACACGGAGACAAAGGACTTTCTGTGTTATCCCAGCTGGTCGAAAACTTCTGGGCCTAAGCTACTCACCTGCTTCCATCTTTCCCAGGCAAGGACTACAGACTTGGAACACTGCTGGAAATTTAAAAAGTTCTGTATGTAGGCTATCGGAGGTTGTTTTCTGGAGACGTGGGACCCCAGAGACAGGAAGTGAGCTGGAAAAGTGCTATGTTGATTATGCGGGCTGGAGAACGTCTCAACTGAAATTGGACAAGGAACTTGGATTCTGACAAAATGTGACAGTGGTGTCCTGGGCCAGAAGAGAAAGAGGGTACAGTTGACACAGTCGGGTGACTCAGGATCTGAAAACTCAGAAGTGGAACTCTGAATTTCTAGAGCCCAGACCTCTGGTGCATCACCATCTGCTGTTCACAGCTGAACATTCTCTCCTCTTGGCCCAAGTTCCTATACTTGCTATATCCTATCCTTGTAATACCTGCTCAGGTAGGGAAAATGAAGAAGTCAGGACCAGAGTGGGGGAGGGGGAACTCTGGATTCCCAGAGGTGGCTGGGTGGAAATTTGCCCAGTATTTTCTTACCCGAAGCTTATAGTGGTTTCTTTTCAGATTTAAAAAAAAAAAAAAAAAAAAGATGGGGGAGGGATAAAGATTAGATTTAATGCTGTTGAATGTGATCACTTGCTCAAGTCCAGAGTGCATTCCTTTGTGTCCCCGTGATGCTTCTAAATGAGAAGGAACTTATATACCCTCGGTTCATTGGCTCTTTGCTCTTACAGTAATGCAGAATGTTTGCTAATAAATCAAAGTTATGGTCACCACATTTCTACTCTGGTGGCTCATGTGCTACAGTGAGACTATGCATGCATCTCTGTATTGTTCTATGACATCATTTGTGGCTAGTATTTATACAATGGATGCAGTAAACTGTTTCCGAGCTCAAGTGGCTTTGCTATGTGAATGCTACTTTTCTTGATGTGTAGGTCCAGATCAAAGTAAATGAATCTTCTAACAGGTTGGACTCTGGAAATGAAGAATAAAGGGCTTTTGAGGAGCTGCGTTTGCTTGAATTCTTCTGCGTTATCTTGTAGATCTGACAACGTGAGAGCGAACCTGCCCCAAGCCCAAAATAAAACATGTCTTTCCTACTTTAAATAATTTTAATCTGCCTTGTATGAAAATATTTTAACTCTTATTTTCTTACCAGAGATTAGGGAAGGATTTAATGTTACTGACTGAGGAAAGAAGTCCTGGGTGGGATTTGGTACATTTATGTCAGCAGCTCCCTGGAAGCCTGTGTCTCCAGTGTCAAGGAGTTAGCACCTGTCTACTACTGCCCTCCAGAGACGGCCACTGGCAGTAAAGCAACTGCAGTCGTGACAAGGGACATCTCCCTGTGACGGTCATCTTTCCTTCATTTCTGCTGAGGAACTGTTTCCTTAGGAAGAAAAAAAAAATCGTTTTTGAGCAAACTTAAGACAAACAGGCTCTAACAGTTCGCCACACCCCCACATCAAGGTTTTCACAGCTGAGTGGTTCCCAGCCTCAAGCTTCTTTTCATAGAGGAAACTGTTGTGATAATAAAGAGCCCTGATGTGGGGTGTGTGTGAGCAGTTCTGAGCCCCACGCTTTAGTCTTGTGGAACCTTTTTTAGAAGTTACTCAACCCCCTGAGCTTCCGTTTCCAAACTGTATGTCACGCAGGGCGGGGTAATCCTCACAACAGAAGAAGCAGAGCGATTCAGAGTTTGAACAGGAAGAGTACCACAGAGGCATTTCGAGGCAGATCCAGTAGATAGGAGCCAGGGGTGGTGCACACACTCTTAGTCCTGGCATTTGGGAGGCAGAGGCAGACGAATCTCTTGAATTCCAAGCTACCCTGTCTACAGAATGAGTTCTAGGACAGCCAGGGCTACAAAGAAAGAAAGAAAGAACTGAAAGAATGATGTAGGCATACTACATGGTTCTTAGAAGACAGAACTTCTCAAGTCTAACAAGGTGCAAGTCCCCCTGCTCTGGTGTGCAGGCTGCTGCTTGGTGGCAGATGGGATATGTCACTGGAAGGTTTGAGTGGAGTTGGCTGTGAGCTGCTTTATAGTGCTTGCCCCAAAGTGGGCCTCAGAGTCTGGAAGACGCAATGCCTGCTGCTCATCCACTTAGCACATGGTTCTGGCAGCCTGATTGTCATCCCTCACCATTCTCACAGAGAGGAGAATTACATCAGTGTAATTGAGATAAAGCTGTGTCATGATCAAGGTCCTTGTAAGAATCTGCCTTTCCTCTGACATTGTGATACTCTTGTCTTGCGATGGCCCTGTAACATAAATTCTAATTCAAAGCCTTTTCTTTTTTCTTTCACTGAAAATTCAGTTCTTTAAGAGTGTAACTGCTTTACAAGAATTTTGAGAAATAAGTTTGTTTCAATATTTAGATGGTAACTGCAGTCTTGCATGCTGAGACTGGTGTGGTGACTCACTAGCAAGCCAGTTTCCCTGACAGGTTGCTGCCAGCTATGTGTTAGTGGGAGAGGCACCCTGTCATCACTCGCTCCCTGAACTGCTTTCTCTTTCATATTGTGTTCTTGCAGCTGTGAGCCAGAGGGTGGGTGAGGCTGAGAAGCAGGCTTTAGAAATGTCAGGCATCCTTCTGGAACTGCTTCGTGTGTCCGAGAAGGCTGCTAACATCGCCAGGGCGTGCCGGCAGCAGGAGACCCTCTTCCAGCTGCTCATTGAGGAGAAGAAAGGTGCAGAGAAGAACAAGAAGTTTGCTGCAGATTTCAAGACCCTGGCGGATGTGCTGGTGCAGGAAGTTATAAAACAAAACATGGAGAACAAGGTAAGAGGTCAGGCCACGGAAGCTGCAGGGACACCTGCCTCCGTGCCTCCTCTGGTCCCCTCAGAATAAACAGCGGGCCTTTTACTGATTCTTATGTTCTCTTAGGTTCAAAGAAACAACTTGCAGCCCTGCCCTTATTTTTATTACAGTATTAAAGTGATCTTTGCAGGAAATCATTGAAGTATACAAAAGCAAACAGGTTGAGGGCGCTCAGACTCCTAACCTGAGCATATGGTATTGATCCTTTTACTTATTGATGGGTTTCTTGTTAATAAATAATATTTGCTCTCTGCACCAGAGCACACTGAGCTACATGTTCCCGAGGGCCCCCGAAGCTTCCCTCTGTGTGTCCACAGTGTGACTCACTTATTTCAGAGCAGTGTTTGGCTTCTCAGCTAAACCATTTATCTAATGTTTTACCATGGTTATGGGCTTGGAATTAGGCAAAATCTCCCTTTATTCCACTATAAAAATATGGCCATGACAACCAGGATTCTTGAGTGGTAGCAGTAACACCAGCAAGCACAGAAGTGCTCACTGAGTACCGGGCTGCATGGATTTGAGTTTGTTAATCCTACAAGAATTCTGTAAGGTTAGAACCATTGTTCTATGGGGATGAGGCTGTCACAGAGAGCTGGAATAAGATGCCTGAATTTACACCGCCCAGCACGACAGCTTGAGTTCATGAACATAGGAAATGGTTCCTGAGTCTGTGTCATTGGGCATTCTGTTGTCCTTTATATGACTCTCCCCTTTTTTTTTTTTTTTTTTTTTTNTAATTTGGGAGGATGGAGCTTTATGATAGAAAATAATATAAAACATTTCAATATCTTTATTGAACTTTTTAAACCTGAGGACTACTGTAGAATTCAGTAAAATCTTGACCACTGGTGTGAGAAGAGAATACATGAATTATATAAAATCTCCATAGACTATATTTTCTTCATGCCCTTTACTACCTGGCTTTGGTGAGCTAAACGAAGGAAGCTTGTTTTCTGTTGTTACTAGTGGAGACACTTGGATACAAAGGCGGGTTGGGCAACTGGATTGGATATATATCAACATTTTATGGGTTGATATGTGCCCCTAAACAATCGAACAAGCCCAGGCAATTGTTCATGAAGTAATGCCAGAATTTATTAAACAAATACTTTTCATTTGAACTGCTTTAGATATTTCTATTTCAGGCCCCCTCTGTCTGCATTCCTCTGACCAGCTCTGTAAGCAGGTGTGGGGGCTGGGAAACTGGCAGATTGCCAGCTCTTCTAGGTTTGTTCTCTTCTGCAAAAGAGAAAAAAAAGAGTAGCAGGCAGTGTGGCCATTGGTGGTTTGACCCTCTGGAATGGGCAAGTTTAAGGCTGTCAAGCAATTCCTTCCCCAAAACAGCAACATCTCAGTCAGCAGTATTGGGGGCAGGGGGAGTCTTCTGAGGGTCAGGAAGGAACTGTGTTTATCTGAGCATGACACAGAGATGAGACAGAAGTCTCATTTGGTCCCCTGTTCATTCTGTGTTGATGCTTAAGTCACAGGTTACTATAGTATTTCTCTTCTTTTTTTTCTTCTTGTTCTCTTTTCTGTCATCTTCTAGTCTGAACGGTAATGACATACCTGACAGGTACAGAGATGCACCTGAAAATAGAAATAAAACCTGAGGCTGCCTTCCAACCTCTTCTCTCCAGCTTTAGATTATTTAGGAACTGGAGAGGTGGCTTAGTGGTTAAGAGCACTGGCTGCTCTTACAGAGAACCCGAGCTGGATTCTAAGCACCCATGTGACATATTATAATCATCTAATGGGATCCAATGCCCTCTTCTGATGTCACATACATGCAGACAAAGTACATATATATATACACATACATATATAAATCTATTTTAGAAAAGGGAATTATTTTGGGGACTTGAGCATTCACAGGGTAGTATTGGACGCAGAATTAATATATATCCCCAGTCCTGTGGCTCTCCAGCAGAAAGCTGAAAGGACATACAGAAGCCAGGACTCAGCCGCTGAGTAGGCTTTCTAAGCTGGCAAAGGAACAGGAGAATATTAGAAAACTAAACACAGAACCAAGCTGACTTAGTTCCATGTTCAAGCTGACTTCTGCAATGGGTGTTTTTGAGTTTCAAATCTAACTATGCTCATGGAACTCTCTTAGGACCTGATTGTGGGGGTGGGGTTTTCTGTCATTTGTTTTTTGTTTTTGTTTTTGTCAAACTCTGACTCATTCAGTTTCCAGGCTTGGGGAAAAAAGTTTTTGGAGAAGAATCCAATGAGTTTACAAATGACTTGGGTAAGTATAAGAATCTTACTGTGTTATGTAGTAATTATCATACCACTCTAATCTCTAACTCAGACCATAACATAAATTAATGCTAGGAAGCTTTTGAGATAAGAAGCATAACATGCTTAAGTATGAAGCTTTATTTAGACTCTACCTCAGAATGCCAGGGCATTTAAGTTAGAGAGAAGCGGGGTGGTTTCTCGGAATAATTCAGCAGCCCATGAATCATTCTAAATTTAAATGTGTAGCCTCTTAGTAAGTGTGATCTAGCCTTTGGGAAAATTCTATAGCCTTTTGACAATCTAATGTGGCCATTGGTGCCCCAGAAAAATGTTCACCTACATGGATGAGAAGATACCGTCTGGGTGGGGTTTAAGTCCATCTGGGGTCCCCTGGACTCTACAACTCTTGACTGAGTGTAGCAGATACCTCAGTCCTGGATTAATGCATGGTGCTGCTCCAGTCGCCCCTGTATTTCATCTCAGGACCTTGGTAAAGGTACTTGGCTTAACCTGAAGATTCCTTTCATACAAGTTTTTAATTTTATTTTATTTTCTGTTGTTCTGTTTGATGTGATCCCTTGCTGTGTTGTCCAGGCTTGTAGCAGAGACTACGGACATGAACTGCCCGCTTGACTTCTAGCAAGTTTTTAATATACATTTCTTTTTTTTAAAAAAAGATTTATTTATTTATTATATGTAAGTACACTGTAGCTGTCTTCAGACACTCCAGAAGAGGGAGTCAGATCTTGTTACGGATGGTTGTGAGCCACCATGTGGTTGCTGGGATTTGAACTCTGCACCTTTGGAAGAGCAGTCGGGTGCTCTTACCCGCTGAGCCATCTCACCAGCCCTTAATATACATTTCTATGACTCTCAGAAGACAGAAATCTTATTTAAACTTCTAAAAGTTAGAAATAAGTATTGTGATTAACTCAAAATATATTCAATTTGCAATCCTACATTTGACTATAAATAGTTAAGTGCTTCATTTGTCTAGAGCTAAGGAGGCAAAAAAACATTCCATTTTCATTTTCCTGTTTGTAAAAGGACAGAGAAACAAGGGAGAGGGGGCTGAGTCTGTGGTGCCTGCTGGCACCACAATGGGGCTTCCCACGAAGTGTAATGGAGACAGCTGGCCAAGCTCAAGCATATGATATACTCATTTGAATGGCCCATGATTTTCAGTAAGCTGGAAGCACCACTAAGTGTGTGGCAGTTAGCTCCCCATTTTAACAGTCTAACAAAACACAAATTTAAGTATATTTTAGAGACTGATAGCTCAGTCACTGCTGTGGGCTGGGGAGGCAGCTTTGTGGTTGATACCTGCTCGACATTCCTGGAGACCCTGCTCTCAACCCCAATCCCCAGCACCCCCCCCCAAAAAAAAACAGACAAAACACGAGCAGTTATTACTGTGACCAATTGATTCCCACTGAGCCCTAAGCTGTGCTGATCCCGTCCGATCTTAGACTTTCCTGAAAGTTCTGTACATCCAGGTGGTGCCTGAAGCCGTTCCAAAGAGCTCACAGGTGCTGCTGGTTGGAACTGTTGGGGTAGGTGGGAGTGTGGCTCTGTAACCCTTTTTTCTGCCCGTTTCTTTAAGAAAGTCTCACTAGGAAACGCAGCCTGCCTTGAACATAAGCAAGCCTTCCTCTGAGTATTGGGATGACAGGAGTGTCCAACCGTATTCAACTCAGCTGTCATTTTTTACTGTTAATCTGGTATACCTTTTACTTCTGTGGCGACAGGGTCTTGTGTGGCCCAAACTGACTTTTCTAATTTCTGTGTCGCCAAGGGTGGATCTAAACTCCTCATCTTCTGACATCACCTCCAGAGTGCTGGGGTTTTAGGCATTGCTACCATGTCCAGCTAACTTTGCCCACTTTTCCAGCCTCCTCTTTCTCTTCTCCCAGGAGAAAGAGGACCTAACCTATGAGTTCAGCCAGACTCACCAGGGGCCCAAAGTACATATTTCAAGAGATGCCAATGCAGGGCCTCTTTTCTCTGTTTCCTTTGGAGAGGTGACCAGCTAACACCCGGCTTTCAGCTGCTATCACAGAGGGGAGTTTTTGTGTCATTTTGATCCACTAAGTCTTTATTGCATTCAAAATTACTATGTTTCATCTGATATTACAGAACATAAGCAACATTTTTTGTTACAAGCAGTATTACAGAAGGAAGTAGAAGCATTTCTGTACGTGGATAAAATATACATGTTCTTTCCAGTAACATTCCGAAATGGGCAAAGCAACCTGTACGCTTGAAAAGTCAAAGGCAAAATTAAGTAACAGAACAATCATCAGAGGCTAAAGAATGCCATGTGGTCTGTGCTGCCCCTTAAATAGAGTGCAAAACTTTGTCCATGTAGACATTTTTCTGGGCAGCAGGCTGAGTCCTGGAACATAGCCTCTCCACAGAGTAGAAGGGTGTAGGGCCACTAGCACCCACAGCTTTGTAAAGTATGGCTGGTGATCCTGGCAACTGGCAAGGTTTCAGAACCATTGCTGTGGCACCTAACCGATGAGTTCAGCTCAGCTGCCCATCCCCCCCCTCCCTGCCCGCTGCCGCCTGCTGTTCCATCTCCCAGACTGCCTGGGAAGCAGTGGCTCCAGTTTGTCTTTACCCCTAGGGGAAAAGATCACAGTGGAGCTGCAGTCCACGGAGGAGGAGACAGCAGAGCTGCTCAGCAGAGTCCTTAATGGCAACAAGCTGGCATCTGAAGCGCTGGCTCAGGTGGTTCATGAGGATGTGGACTTAACTGATCCCACGCTGGAGTCCCTGGACATCAGCATCCCACAGGAGAGTCTTGGGATTTGGGTGGATCCCATAGGTAAGTGTAGAGCCGCTCCAAGTGTGTTTCCACCTTTGTTCTAGCCCATAGTGTTCTTCTTAGGGGTCAGGGCAGCTCTAAGAAATAGAGACTGTCAGAACACCAGATCTCCTGGAAGAATTTTATTTTTGGTTTTGTCGTGTTTTTTATTATTTCATGCATGTATACAGTGAAATGAGCTCATACCCCTCAACTCTTCCCAGACCTCCCCAACATGTTCCCCTCCTAATTTCATCTCTTTATTTTTATTTTAGAAACTCACTAAGTCCAATTACTGCTGCCCAACTAGATACCTGAGTGTGGGGATATCCACTGGCACGTGGGAGCAACCCTTCCCAAAAGAATACTTGCCCCACCTCTAGTAGCCAGCTGCCAACAGCTTCTCATGAGTCCCTCCCCGTGTGATGAAAGTTTGGCTAGCTTGATCCCATGAACACTTACATCAGTGGTCACTGCCGCTGTGAGGTTGTGAGTGCCTTAGTCATGTCATGACTATGAGAAGTTGTTTTATTATTAGTTTTCTTTATTTTTTATTTTCCCAGATACCCTGGGACTGGAGTTATACATAGTTATGAGCCATACACACACACACACACACACACACACACACACACACACACACACATACATCACACACACACATGCATTCACAGTGTGAACTGACTAATCTGTAAGTGACTTCAGACTGGCCAATCATGAGACCGTGAAGTAGCAGCAGTGCAATTCAGCTTCCCTACCATACATGAGTACAGGGTAGATCTTCAGATTTCAAAACACTAAACCCAAATCTAACTTTAAATCATCGGCCACTCATTCAGTTAGGCAACAGTCAAAACCCAGGGGCAAGCCAAACAGCTGAATGTGTCTCGGGCAACTTGTAAGCCAATATATAGCTTATTAAATTCCTGTCCTCTTGTGGTAAAATTGTAATTAGAATGTGTTGCTTTTTAAATGTAGCCCCTTTCTTCAACGGCACTATCAAAGTCCTAGGAGCAAAGTCTCCTCACTTTTGCCATCTCTCTGGTAAATTCTGCTTCACACACTGGAAGTCCTCATTATACTGTATTCGCCAGACAACTGTATTAGCACCTATCCTGCATGCACATTGACACAACACAGTATAGCATCAGTTATCTGCATAACCTTCAGGCAGCGTATTCTATATGAACACTAGGAATTTCCCCCCAAATCTCTGGTCATGAAAGGGTAAATTGATATCTATTGCAATTCTGAGGGACAGTGATCTTCTGTACCTTATCCTACCCTGAAGAGATGTTTGTTGGCTCTCTGGGTCATTAGCCAGACATAGCTTTCATTGTGTGCTAGTTCACAGGATGGCCAAGTACCAATAGAATGGATAGATGCTACAAAGCAGATTTAATTCGATTGGTAGGGACTGAGTCGTCCAGCAATGGCTGTCACACTCTGGAGAGGCTGGTAGCTGCTCAGTCTACAATGCTGGATACCTCAGTAGTCCTATTCCTACACTAAGAGTCTGGAGAATTCCCAGAAACCACTGGACTTTAGACCCCGTTGGCAGCCCAGAGAAGCTTAGGTTCTAACCTCAGTGACAGATGCTGCCATCAGCAGCAGCAGCAACAGCAGAGTAGGTGCTTGCAGCAGCAAGGAGGAAAGCAGACAGGCAAAACCAACCCTGTTTTTGCTTAGACCTCATTACAGCTAGGCTACTGGAAGGTGCCACTCCCTCTGCGGGAGGATTGTACCCACCTTCAAGTAATGCTCCCAGCTAATACCTTCACAGACACATGCCTCTTAGTTGATCCCAAATCTAGTCAACTTGACAACCAAGATCAACCCTCACAAGCACTGTTAACTTCTTCTCTGTTATGCTGGCTTCAATATCTCCTTTCTTGCATCTTGGGGAGGCAAATGATAACAATAATAGGCCATCTCAGGTCTAATGGATTCCTAGAAGGCGTTTCCATCTCAGACTGTTCCTCTGATTAGTAACAGTTCTCAACAAACAAACAAACAGACAAGCCTACCACAGTTTATCAGTTAAACGCATTTTTAGAGGTCTGTGCATATGCTCCTGTTCACAGGGCACATATGGGCCAGACTTGTAGACTCATTGCTTTCCCACCTAACTTGAAGCTCACTGACTCCATCAGACTGGCTGTCCAGCAGACCCCACGGATCCTTTTGCCTCTGCATCCTCCACACTGGGATTTTTAAGTGTGATGTACTTTGCCTCACATCCTACACTGGTGCTGCAAATCCAAACTTAAGTCCTCACACTGTTAAAGCAAGCACTTTATCCACTGAGTCATCTCCCCGGGCCTAGCTGCCCTTGAGGAATTATGATATGCAAGGTGCTATGCTAGGTTCCGTAGGATTGTAACTGTGTCCTTGGCTTCAAGAGGCAGAGGGAAAAAGATCTCCAGTTAGAGATCTCACTAACTAGCCTGTGCTCCATAGAAATCCTATTTCAACACAATTAAGACAATTTTAAAAGTTCTCATACACTCAGAATGAAGCATATTGCAGCACAAGCAGGTTAAACATGAGTGTTCAAATGGTTCAGTGCAGGCAGTGCCCGGAGGTGAAATCTGATTGGTTACTAAATTAGAAGGGAACTTACACAGGACATAGCTCCTGGAGAGTTGCCACTATTTCTAAACAAACTGTCCATTTGCTTCATTGTTTTTGTTTTTTGTTTTTTGTTTTCCAGATTCAACCTATCAGTATATTAAAGGTTCTGCCAATGTTAAATCCAACCAAGGAGTTTTCCCCAGCGGACTTCAGTGCGTGACCATTTTAATTGGCGTGTATGACCTACAGACAGGCCTGCCCCTAATGGGAGTCATCAATCAGCCTTTTGTGTCCCAAAATCTAACTACTTTAAGGTAAAAGATGGACGTTTTCAGTCTTGATCATCTAGCCTCAGCTTTGCTTGTTAGGATTGCCACAGTACGTGGCGTTCCCATGAGTGGATTCTGTGGAGCGTTCCCACTGTGAGTCCACAGGGCTGGATTAAAATGCCTTCTATCTTCAGTCCCAGAGTGGGCATAGTTTTGTTAGGATTTAAGTACACACTGATACTCTAGAAGAAATTAATACTGTCTTGGAGAGATCATAGCTTTGCATTTGAGATACAGCAATTATATTCCTGTTTCTAAAATTCACTCAAAACGACACAAACAGATTAATGCCATACACAGTGTCTTCAGATATACAGGGACAGGGTAGGTGCCACCACTGTGTTGCCAGATGAATTTCTGTGTTATGATAGAAGAATTATAGAACAACATGTGCAGAATGTTCAGTGGAATGATTGACAGATGTGGTCAGGATCGACTCCATCTCCTTCCAACTACTGCCAGGGTCAGCTTTCTTCCGCCTGATATTTCCGTGCCTTACTACTGATTCCATCACAGCCTGGAGAATGGCCAGGAGCCTCTGTGCTGAAGCACTGCCTAACAGAGGCAGTATCTTTTGCTCTCCGTTGGAAAAAAAACTTGCAGTCTCTGTCACATAGGACTGTCTGTTCTAATCAATCAGCTTACTTCAGATAAGGATGGCGTTAAAGTTTAAGCCTCTGGAGTTTATTCTGGTTTTCTTCAGACCAAATATGTTTTGGTAATGTTTTAACCGGTCATTAAAACTGGGCACGGAGATACACACCTGTGAGCCCAGCACTCCAGAGACTGATACACCAGAGACAGGACTCCAAGGCCAGCTTCAGGGGGTCACAGATTCAAGGGAGAGCCCCTGGGTTTGAATGCTGGTTCCACCACTTAAGGATCCAGGTGGCCTTAGCAAGTGATTTGCTTTCCCCACCCCTAGCCTCTCACCTGTAAATAGGGTACCTGACTCAGAGGGGAAGTGGATTAAACAAAGTTGCTATCTGTTGTTGCCAAAAATAACAACATGAGTCCAGTCTTGCTGTTAAAAGCCAAAGTGAATCAGAATAAAAAGGAGTAAGGACTGCAAGTGTGACTGGAGTGTGACCTGAGGACTGCAAGGGAAACTGTGAGGGACTTATAAACTTGGATGCTCATCTCTTTCCCTGGGAGACTTTAAATGACAGAAGCAGTACTGAGCTTTGCCATTGTTTTTAGAGGCCAGAAATTGCATCCATACTTTACTGCTAGCCCAAGCTGGATATGAGAGTGCTCTAAAATGTTAGTGCCCCTCTCATAATGTCACAGGCCGCTGTGTGCTTACACGGCATTCTTAGAATTAATTAGTAGCTCGATGTTCGTTTATAGGCTCAGGAGCATTAAAACTCATTTTGCTTTGAGGCATTTGAGTAAAACGAACATGCTAATCAGCACCTAAACCTGTTTCCTGCAGGTGGAAAGGACAATGCTACTGGGGCCTTTCGTACATGGGGACCAACATCCATTCCCTGCCGCTCACCATCTCTAAAAACGACAGTGAAACCCAGACTGAAAACTCAGAGGGAGAGTTCGCCAGCCCTTTTTCTGCAGTCATCAGTACCAGCGAAAAAGACACCATCAAAGCTGCTCTATCGCGCGTGTGCGGAGGTAGCGTCTTCCCCGCTGCGGGGGCTGGCTACAAGAGCCTCTGTGTAGTCCAGGGCTTGGCTGACATTTACATCTTCTCAGAGGACACCACGTATAAGTGGGACTCCTGTGCCGCCCACGCCATTCTGAGGGCCATGGGTGGGGGCATTGTAGACATGAAAGAGTGCTTAGAGAGAAGTCCAGACACGGGGTTGGATTTGCCACAGCTGCTGTATCACAAGGAAAATAAAGGTGCTTCTGGGGTGGATCTCTGGGCCAACAAGGGAGGGCTGATAGCATACAGGTCCAGGAATCGGCTGGATACCTTCCTGAGCCGCCTCATCCAAAACCTCGGGTCTGTAAAGACGCAAACATAAGACTCTGATCTCAGGGCCCTTAAACCGAACTGCATCTTTTCCTGTTATGCCTATCTCTTGAAGATAGTTTTGTCCCACTGGTTAATATTCACCTTCCTGTTTTGAGGAACATTTTCCCATTATGTGTTCATAATGTGAATTTTAGTAAATTAGTGGCATTTGTGTCACAGTTAAGTTGTTATATGATGTTGTTATATAAACATTGTGCTGTTATTGTTGCTTGGAACCCTTCAATAAAATACCAAGGGAGGAGCAAAAATGTACAGTTCACGTGGAATGACTAAATCCCCAGCTGTTTGGGATCCAGGCAGTGTTGGCTTGGGTATCCATGGTATCCATAGCCTAAGGCAGAAGATTTAGAACAGTGAATTTGAATAGTATAGCTAAGTTTATGTATTTTCAAGACTTGTGTTTCTTATAAAAAAGAAGGCTGGTAACTGAGGGTTTCCACCCACTGAAACATGGTGGGAATTAGAAATCAGGAAACAAAAAGGAAAGACATACAGAGACTGGAGAAAGAGAAGAGAGAACATGTGGTTTAATGTGGTTGGTAGGTAGGTAGGTAGAAAGAAAGAAAGAAAGAAAGAAAGAAAGAAAGAGAGAGAGAGAGAGAGAGAGAGAGAGAGAGAGAGAGAGAGAGAGAGNNAGAGAGGAAGGAAAGAGAAAAAGGAAAGAGAAAGAAAAAGAAAGAAAGAAAGAAAGAAAGAAAGAAAGAAAGAAGAAAGAGAAAGAAAGACATAGGCAGGTGATAGTTGGTAGATAGATCACACACACACATACATATACATACATACCTAAATACATACATACATACATACATACACAGGCAGGCAGGTGATAGATAGATAGATCACATACATACATACATACATATATACATATATAGGTAGGTGATGGATGGTAGATAGATCACACACATACATAAATACATACATACATACATACATACACAGGCAGGCAGGTGATAGATAGTAGATAGATCACATACATACATACATACATATATACATATATAGGTAGATGATAGATGGTAGATAGACACATATAAATACATACATACATACATACATACATACATAGGCAGGTGACAGATGGTAAAGCATAGGTAAAGCAGAAGGGGGTGTAGCAAGGAGCTCCCTATATGTTTTACATATTTACTACTCTCCACTACGATAGCAATACAACCTTCCGTTTGCCATACTAACTTCTCTTAGAGCTGTGCATAGACCACATGTGCAATGCTCTTTCAAAGCTCAGATAACCCAGGGAGTGTCAACGGGAGGGATCTCCTGTGCTCTGTGCTCTGGCTGTTTCTGTAGCACCCTCAGAGTCACAGATTACTGGCAATAAGTCAACCGTATTTACCTTGTCTCTTATTCTTCAACTCAAGAAACGAATTGACAAGTAATGTATGTATATTATCTTGTACATGTATGATGCTTTGAAGTATGTGTGCTACATTGAGCTAAAAAGGGTGAGCTATTATCTTACCTTCTGTGGTGAGGACATTTACAAGCCATTGCTTGCAATCATGCAGTACATACCCCACGGTTAGCTATAGTCACCACATTGGACAGTAGATCTCCTCAAGTTTTCTTCTAACTGAAATCCTGTTTTCTTTTATCAATATCTTGCTAACTCCCTCCTATATGGGGACTTTCTTAGATGTGCCAGTGATTTAAATAATGACATAGACACTTTTTACTATTCTAAAGCTTAGGCCTTTCAGCTACTCTAACCCTATTAATCCTGGCACTATGTCCTATCACGTGGCCATCTTGACCTGTCTGTCTGTTCTGCTCTTTGATCCACTGTTCAGCTCCATGTCATCTGGCTAAATCTCCTGCCTCTGAATCTTCTCCCAGCATCTCTCTCTCTGTGTGTTCAAAAGATCTGCCCTCCACTTCCTGCCCAGCTATTGGCCATCAGATCTTTATTACAGCCAGCCAGATACAATTCACCTTAGGCAGGTGAGGAAGAATGAATATTTACAAACTATGAGACCCATGATGGGCCATAGAAATAACAATACTAAGATCCTGCCAGTCTCTAGCTCTCTGCTGCTACAGAATTAACAATTGATGCTGCAGAGACACTCCTTCACACAGTGTTACCCCCACTCCCTCCTGACTCAGCCTTTAGTAATCAACATTCTATTCTTTGCTTCTGAGTAAGTTCTCTAGAGCAGTGAGAATCTAGCTCTATAATGGCAAAGCTCTACTCAGTCAGCCTTGTAGGACCTGTAACATACACCAATGGGCACTTAGGGCGATGCCATAGTCCTGACTGCTGTACTCACTCCTGATAAACATGGAACAGATGTTTCTTTCACATGAATTAACCATCATTATTAGAACTTCGTTCCATGCAGCAGATCCATTAGTGATGTGGATAGAGCTTTAAAAGTCTACACTGGGCTCTGGGACTGAAGTCTTGCAAGTTGTGTATTTCTGTTACTATTCTTTTTTATTTGAAACAGGGTTTCATTGTGTAGCTTTGGCTGTCCTGGAACCCGCTCTGAACACCAGGCTGGCCTCGATCTCAGAGATTCTGAGTACTGGGATTAAATGTGTGTGCCAACATGGCCCAGCTCTGTTACTAATTTTAAAGGTTGATTTGAAGATAAGTTCATTCTTCACAAAACACATAAGAAATTAGAACTTAGGAAATTGCTCCCATATGCACTAGCATGAAGAAATTGCATGGTTTTTTTTTTTAAGAGCAAGCAACGTTAGTATGAACATCTTAAGAGTATATAAGTAAAGCGGACACTTTCCGAGAGATTTGAATGGGCAGTTCCCCAGTTACAAAGAGAGAAAAAACCCAAAGAGAAGCAAGAGACAATATATTTTAGATATAACCAGCCCTTTATTTGTAACTTTCATAACCACAAACTTGTAATGTTAGATGGAAAATGTTTTTAAATTTAAATTGTACTGAATATGTAAGAAGTTTTCATGTCAATGTTTTCCAGATACTGTGGTTGAACATCTATTATACACACACACATACAAACACACACACACACACACACACACACATACATGCACACATACATGCATACAGTTTACATTGAATGTAGGTTTTGTAGGTGATCTGAATGCTGGTGCACACAGGAGAAAGTTAAGTAGGTTATATGCAGACATTCTGTCACTTCCTACAAGGAACTTGAGCACGTGGGAACTTGAGTCTCTGGGGTGGTTGCTTTCTAAAGTCCTTTGCAGAGAGTCTGGGGCAAGATCATTTGGCATTCTTATCATTTCCTTCTATTTCTATAACTTTTATATTCAATATTTTATGAGTCCCATTATCATTACCTACAGAAGCCTTCAATTCTTTGTTTTCAAACTTGTTTCATTATTTTCTGTTATGTTTAATCTATGAACTCTCTCTCTCTCTCTCTCTCTCTGTGTGTGTGTGTGTGTGTGTGTGAGAGAGAGAGAGAGAGAGAGAGAGAGAGAGAGAGAGAGAGAGAGAGAGAGAGAGAGAGAGAGAGAGAGAGAGAGAGAGAGAGAGAGGGAGAGAGACAGGCAGGCAGACAGACAGAGACAGACAGATCTGTATGTTTTCATATATGGAGAATGCATATGAGTGTGCAGGTATGTTTGCCCATGTACACATACAAAGGCCAGGCAGGACATTGGATGTCTCCCTCTATCACCTTCCCTTGTTGCTTTAAGACAGTTAGTTGTCACTGAATCAGAAGGTCAGCATTTTAGCCAGGCTGACTGGCCAGAGAGTTATGATCTGCCTGTCTCATCCCCACAATGATGAAGTTACAAGCATTCACAGATATGCCCAAGTCCAGGGTTTCAAACTTGGATCCTAATGCTGTGTTCTTACCTCCACTACTCCGAGCTGTCTCCCTAGCCCTTCAACTTGATTATTAAAAGGAGAGACAGAACACAGAGCTTTAGTCAGTAACTCTCGATACCAGTCAACTCCTTTGATGGGGATAAAAGTTGGTGTATCACAACAAAGGAGTACTGTAGGGTGGCTTCTCTTGGCCACATAGGTCAGGTAGCTTATGCATGGATCAGTGCATCTTACAGGAAAAATGGGTATATTAACCCACAAGTCACTTACATGGGCAGTGCCAAAGGGACTGTACACCAAAATCACCTCCAGAGACTCAAGTCTCTGAGGACCTCTACTTGACTATCCAGTCACTCAGCAGCCGCCTTGGCTGCACTTAGTCATTTTACGGAGAAACCCTATTCCCTATTCTTTACCACTCCTTCTTCTCCTCGCCCTGCTCCTTTATGTCTAATCTGAATCATTGCAATAAACTACACATTTGCTTCTGTACCCTAACTTCTCAGGGGGGAAGACCTCCTTAAGCAATCAGGTCTGTTTGTTCAAAACCCTCCACATGGCTTATCTGTCAGCCAAATAACTGTAAATGATTTATTCTTCTTATAAATATAAACAGTGAATTAATATGCCAACTGTACTTTTTTTACTTTATGCTAATCCCATTAAACACACAGAGAAACCAATATTTATTTAAAACTGCACCTCGATAGTTGCACACACAGTTAAATGACTTAACATAGACTTTTATGTTAATCTGGCTCCCTCCCAGCCCCATCCCATGATGCTTGCATATCATCATTGATCTGGCACTTCAGGCTTAAGATGTCCCTCTGTGATCTCTTTCCAGACCCCTTCCTCATGGCTCCAGATCCTCCATCCTCCTGGCTGATCTGAATCTCCCTCTCTCCCCTCTACTTCCTCTGGTTGGTGGATGTCCCACCCTGTTATGCCTACATTTCCCCCTTTTGTCTATTAAGAGGCTTTTTATGATAATAATAAACAATCTACGGTAGGGCCAATTCTAAAATTATTATAAAAATATTAGGTAAGAATTAAATTCACAAAATTCAGTCCATTACGTTTGGCAACCATATAAAATATTCTGCCACCTATCTTATTTTGGTGTGTTCAGAGTTCTGTGTCTAAATCACTTTTTATTTAAAAAAATTTTTTAGACCTAGCACATCTTCTTAAATCCTAAACAACTTGTGTTTATAGTAAGACTGTGGCTATCTAGTCCTCAACCCCACCAGAGACCTAAGAAGGAATAAGTATTACCTGACTTTGCAGGAAGTACAGGGATGCAGCCTCCAAACGTTATAGATATGGCAGATGGCTGATCGCCTGGACAGTCCCCAGTATTCTCTATAGTGTTGGAACATCTACTTTCAGCCTTTTGACCCAGAATATCTGACAGACATTTTTTATGAAGCAAGAATTATGAAGGACTTGCTTACTCTGTCTTGGTAGAGCTTGGCAGTTGACTTCCTGCATTCATTGTCCTTTCTGGACAGCATTCTGTCTGCAGATAAAATTAGAGCATTTTCTTTGTCCTGCAGCTAATTTGCCTCAATTGAATCAACTCCATATGGAGGTTTTTAATGCTTATCATCTTTTTGAAGTGGAATGGGGATACTGTCAGGAACAGACCTGTCTCATAGTTTAAAAAAATCATAAATTAATAAAGTTATATTTAAATGCTATATTCTGTACATCTCCGAGATTTTTGAAGACCAATATTTATAGTATATGTGAATTGTCAAGCATAGTTTATCCTTAGCTGTCTACTTTCTGAATAACCTTGAAAACATCTTACTATAATTATCTAAACTAGTATCTAATATAACCATGAGTTTGACTATTTGACTATTGATTTTATTTAACTGTTCCTAATAGTTCCTAATTTGTATTATTATCATCTCTAAAATTTTTAATAACAACTTTCAAAAGGACTGGAACTTTATAACTTTAAAAATTATATGAGTACAATACCTCAAATAAATGTTAAACACATATATATGATATGTATAAAATAATTTAAATTTGTAACCTATACCAATGTATCAAAATTAACCTTATTTCTGTATCAGTACACAAAAATTCTGTACCAGTGTAAAAAAATATGACCTCGATTTTGCATCAAAATATAAAGATCTTTACCAATGTAAGATTCTGGGTATAAAATATTTTTTGGTTTAAGAGTAGATTCAATAATCCACCTCTATTTGTATAATGTCATAATATTTCTATATCCTTTTTCTTTTCAAACTCCTACCCTTTAAGAAAGAAAGAAGGATAGAGAAGAGGAAAGGAGAGATAGAAATTCCTGAGTCTAAGCTTCTTATTTAGTTTCCTCCATGTCTAAGACTATAATTACTTGTAAATCATTCCTTAAAATGACAATATCTAGCCGGGCGTGGTGGCGCACGCCTTTAATCCCAGCACTCGAGAGGCAGAGGAAGGCGGATTTCTGAGTTTGGGGCCAGCCTGGTCTACAAAGTGAGTTTCAGGACAGTCAGGGCTATACAGAGAAACCCTGTCTCGAAAAACAAAAAACAAACAAACAAAAAATGACAATATTTGTATAATTTATAAAATGACCAACACTATCCACCCCAATTTAAGGGATTGGGTTGATGGTTTTCTTATAATTGCTTCCCAATGAACTGGGGTGAAGAATTCCTGTTTAGGGGCCCAAAGGGAAATTGGAAAAATGGTTAAGTCAAAAGAAAGCTATTTGTTGTCCAGTCTCTATGTGCTGAGAAGGTTCAGAACTTAAATGAATTCCTGACGTGAACAGTCTGAAAGGCTGGATGAACCACCGTCATCTGGAATCAGCCACCCTTCCTGAGGCTGTTCTGGAAGCAAGTCTCCAGAGGACACAGTAGCAGTCACACATCTCAGCGTGCTGAGGGTGACTCTTACCAGAGCTGCATTTTTGGTTGTCATTTTTTTGGTAAACTTAAAACTTTTAGAGGTAATATGTGTTTCTATATTAATCCAACATGAAATGTGCAGGGCACTCAGATTAGTTAAAGATGAAGTTTTGTTGCGAGTTTGAACAACTGAAAGGCAAAACTGTCTTTCTTTAGGTGTTAGTTTGATCATATAGCTAAACTGTAATATTAATCTTCGTTCATGTCATACAAAAGTATGGCATGATGAGTCTTGAGGACTCTTGTAGCCAACAAGATTCACTGACGATGAATACTTGAAGTTATGGCTAGGGCCTCCCCCTGAGCTGCATCCCAATTTGGGCCTGTCAGTGGACCTCCTTTTCTTCAGGCTGTTCTCCAGATTTTTCCTTTCAGTTCTTCCACTCAGGAACAATTCTGGGTCAGAGTTTTTGACTGTGGGATGGCAACCCCATCCCTCCCTGTTTTTCCACTGGAGGTAGACTCTATAAGTTCCCTCTGCCTACTGTCGGGCATTTCATCTAAGGTCCCTCCCTCTGAGTCCTGAGAGTCTCTCACCTCCCAGGTCTCTGGTGCATTCTAGAGGGTTCCCCACCTCCTACCTCCTGAGGTTACCTGTTTCCATTCTTTCTGGTGGCCCTCAGGGCTTCAGTCCTGTTCCCCCCCCAATAACTGATCATGTTCCCCTTTCCCCCTCCCTGTTCCATCTCCCACCCAGATCCCTCCCTCCCTCCCACTTTCTCTCTTTCATATGATTGCTTTCTTCTCCCTCACAAGTGGGATTGAGACATCTTCACATGGGCCCTTCAGCTTGTTAGCCTTCTTGAGTTCTGTGGATTGTATCCTGGGTATTCTGTATTTTTTTTTTTGTCTAATATCCACTTATTAGTGTGTATATACTATGAATGTCTTTTTTGGGTCTGAATTACCTCACTCATAATATTTTCTAGTTCCATCCATTTGTCTGTAAAACTCATGATATCCTTGTTCTTAATAGCTGAGTAGTATTCCATTGTGTAAATGAACCACATTTTCTGTATCCATTCTTCTGTTTTAGGACATGTGGGTTGTTTCCAGCTTCTGGCTATCACAAATAAGGCCATTATGAACGTAGTGGAGCACATGCCACTGTGGTATGGTGGGGCATCTTTTGGGTATGTGCCCAAGAGGGGTATAGCTGGGTCTTCAGGTAGATCTATTTCCAGTTTTCTGAGGAAACTCCAGATTGATTTCCAGAATGCTTGAACCAGTTTGTAATCTCACCAACAATGGAGTAGTGTACCTCTTTCTTCACATCCTTGACAACGCATGCTGTCACCTGAGTTTTTGATCTTAGCCATTCTGACTGGTGTAAGGTGGAATCTCAGTGTCGTTTGATTTGCATTTCCCTGCTGACTAAGAATTTTGAACATTTAAGTGCTTCTCAGCCATTCTAAATTCCTGTGTTGTGAATTCTTTGTTTAGTTTTATACCCCAATTTTTGATTGGGTTGTTTGGTTTCTTGATGGTTAGAATCTTAAGTTCTTTATATATTTTGGATATTAGCCATCTATCAGATGTGTGGTTAGTGAAGGTTTTTTTTTTTTTTCCCAATCTGTAGGTTGCCTATTGGCTATGTCCTGCGGGGCCTTGGGTGTGGGGGAAAGAGGAGAGTGGGAGAGAACCCATGTTCCTCCACAGTTCCGGTGCTCTGGGGGGGGGGCAGACGAGGGATGAAGGCTGCATGCTTTCCACATGGCCAGCTCGGCAGGAGGTGGACAAGAGGCAGTCCTAGCAGGTTCCCAGCTTCAGGCATTCCATACACTGATGGACACCACGGAAGAGCTAAGAACAGAATGAGGGCCATAGTGGCAGCTCACCAGCCCCAAGCGAGAGGGAGGAGAGGGCAGGGGTAGAGGGCGCTTGATGGTTCCCACGCGTGCAAGAGTGCTTGGTCTGGTCAGTGGCTGCAGCACAGGATGGCTTTCTGGTGGGAGGTTAGACAGGACTCATTAAGAGAAAGCCTTCAAACACAACAGGCCTTGCTGAGCAGAGATAGTCTATGGTTTCAGAGCTTTATTGTAGAAAGGCAGGGAGAAGGAGAGAAGGTAGAAAGAGTGAGAGACTGGCCATGGCCACATGGAGAGAGGGGGGGGGAGGGAAAGAAAGAAGGAGGGTTAGAGAATAAGAAAGGTGAGGGCTTAAAGAGAGTGAGGAGGGGCCAAGCAGCTCCTCTTATAGTGGACTGAGCTATCTTGCTATTGCCAGGTAATTTCAGGGAGGAACATACCTGGCTATAGTCAGGTAACTGTGGGGGTGGAGTGTAGCCAGAATGCCAGAAGCTTGGACATTGTCTGTGTGACTGATAGTCACAGAATTATGGAGTTGGGGGCTCTGTGGTTTCAGGCTCCTGATTCTGGGAACATGGCTTGCTTTTCTATCCCTTGTAGAGTTCTCTACTGGGTCGCCAGAACAAGCACCATTCAACCAAAATAGGCTGCCTATCTCAGTCCCACAATGTCCTTTGCCTTACAAAAGCTTTCCGGTTTCATGAGGTCCATTTATCAATTCTTGATCTTAAAGCCTGAGCCATTGGAGTTCTGTTTGGGAAATTTTCCTCCTTGCCAATGAATCTGATGCTTTTCCCCACTTTCTCTTCTATTAGATTCAGTGTGTCTGGTTTTATGTTAAGGTCCTTGATGCGCTTGGACTTGAGCTTTGTACAAGGTGACAAATATGGTTCTATTTTCATTTTTCTCCATACAGACTGCCAGTTAGACCAGTACCATTTATTGAAGATGCTTTCTTTTTTCCATTGTATATTTTTGGCTTCTTTGTCAAAGATCAAGTGTCCATACATGTGTAGTTTTATTTCTGGGTCTTAATTTGATTCCACTGATCAACAAGTGTGTCTCTGTAACAATACCACGCAGGTTTTACCACTACTGCTCTTTAGTATAGCTTGAGGTCAGGGATGGTGATTCCTTCAGAAGTTCTTTTATTGTTAATAGTTGTTTTCACTATTCTGGATTTTTTGCTTTTCCAGATGAATTTGAGAATTGCTCTTTCCATGTCTTTGAAGAATTGTTTTGGGATTTTGATGGGGACTGCGTTGAATCTGTAGATTGCTTTTGGTAGGATTTATTTTGTGTATTCATCATTGCTCTCTTTAGATACACCAGAATAGGGAGTTAGACCCTATTGCAGATGGTAGTGAGCCACCATGTGGTTGCTGGGGATTGTACTCAGAACCTCTGGAAGAGCAGTCAGTGCTCTTAACCACTGAGCCATCTCTCCAGCCCAGGATGGCCATTTTTACTATGTTAATTTTGCCAATCCATGAGCATGGGAGATATCTCCATTTTCTGAGATCTTCTTTGATTTCTTTCCTGGGAGACTTGAAGTTATTGTCCTACAGATCTTTCACTTGTTTGGTTAGAGTAACCCTAAGATATTTTATATTATTTGTGACTATTGTGAAGAGTGTTGTTTCCCTAGTTTCTTTCTCAGCTTATCTTTTTTTTTTTTTTATAAAGGAAGGCTACTGATTTATTTGAGTTAATTTTATNTNCNGCCACTTTGCTGAAGTTGTTTATCAGCTGTAGAAGTTCTCTGGTAGAATTTTTGGGCTTATGTATATTATCTGCAAATAGTGATACCTTTATTTCTTTGCCAGTTTGTATCCCTTTGATCTCCTTTTGTTGTCTTATTGCTCTAGATAGAACTTTGAATACTATATTGAATAGATATGGGGAGAGTGGGCAGCCTTGTCTAGTCCCTGATTTTAGTGGGATTGCTTCAAGTATCTCTCCGTTAAATTTGATACTGGCTGTTGGTTTGCTGTAAATTGTTTTTATTATGTTTAGGTATGGACTTTGAATTCCTGATCTCTCCAACACTTCTAACATGAAGGAGTGTTGTATTTTGTCAAATGCTTTCTCAGCATCCAAGGAGATGATCATGTGATTTTTTTCTTTGAGTTTGTTTATATATTGGATTACATTAATGGATTTTGGATTAATGGATATTGAACCAACCGTGCACCTCTGGGATAAAGCCTACTTGATAATGGTGAATGATGGTTTTGATGTGTTCTTGGATTCAGTTTGTGAGAATTTTATTGGGTATTTTTGCATCAATATTCATGAGCAAAATTGTCCTGAAATTCTCTCTCTCTTTTGTTGTTGTTGTTGGATTCTTGTGCGGTTTAGGTATCAGAGTAACTGTGGCTCCATAGAATGAATTAGGAATTTTCTTCTATTTCTATTTTATGGAATAATTTGAGGAATATTGGTATTGGTCATCTTTGAAGGTCTGGTAGAATTCTGCACTAAACCCATCTGGCCCTGGGCTTTTTTCTTTGTTTTTGTTTTTTGGGTTTTTTGTTTTTTGATTTTTTGTTTTTTGGTTTTTTTTATTTGTTTTTTCTAATAACTTCTATTTTCTTAGGGGATATGGGCTTGTTTAGAAAGTTTACCTACTCTTGATTTAACTTTAGTTTGAGGTATCTGTCTACAAAATCATTCATTTCATCTAGATTTTCCAGTTTTGTTGAGAATAGGCTTTTGTAGTAGGATCTGATGGGTTTTTTTTAATTTCCTCAGTTTCTGTTGTTATGTCTCCCTTCATTTCCAATTGTGTTAATTTTGATAATTCCTCTGGGCCCTTTAGTTAGTTTGGCTAGAGGTTTATCTATCTTGTTGATTCTCTCAAAGAATCAGTTTTTGGTTTTGTTGATTCTCTATATAGTTCTCTTTGTTTCTATTTGGTTGATTTCAGCCCTGAGTTTGACTATTTCCTGCTGTCTTTATGTGTCTTTATGTCCTTATGTGTTTGCTTCTTTTTATTCTAGATCTCTCAAGTGTGCTGTTTAGTTGCTAGTGTAGGATCTCTCCAATTTCTTTACCAGGGGACTTAGTGCTTAGAATTGTCCTCTTAGCATTGCTTTCATGTGTCCTATAAGTTTAGGTATGCTGTGTCCTCATTTTTATTGAATTCCAGGAAGTCTTTAATTGCTTTTTAAAATTTCTTCTCTGACCAAGTTAGCATCGAGTAGTGAGTTCAATTTCCATGGGTGAGTTTTCTGTTATTTTTGTTGTTATTGAAGACCAGCCTTAGTCCATGGTGATCTGATAAGATGCATGAGGTTATTTCAATCTTCTTCTATTGGTTGAGGTTTTTTGTGACTGATTATATGGTCAATTTTGGAGAAGGTTCCATGAGGAGCTGAGAAGATGTATTATTTTGTTTCATGGGGAAATGTTCTGTAGATATCTGTTAAATAGATTTGATTCATAACCTTTATTAATTTTACTGTGTCTCTGTTTAGTTTCTGTTTCAAAGGCCTGTCCATTAGTGATAGTAGTGTGTTGAAGTCTCATACTATTTTTGCGTGGTGTTCAATGTATGTTAGGAACTTAAGTAAAGTTTCTTTTATGAATCTGAGTGCCCTTGCATTTGGGGCATAGATGTTCAGAATTGAGTCTTTCTTTTGGTGGATTTTTCCTTTGAAGTGTCTTTTCTCCTCTTGCTTGATAACTTTTGGTTGAAAGTCTATTTTTACTGGATATTAGGATGGCAATTCCATCTTGTTTCTTGGGACCATTTTCTTGGAAGACTTTTTTCCAGCCTTTTACTCTGAGGTAGTTCCTGTCTTTGTTATTGAGGTGTATTTCTTATATACAGTAAAATGCTGGACCATGTTTGAGGTTCAGTCCATTAGCTTATGTCTTTTTGTGAGTGAGTTGAGTCCATTAATATTGAGAGATATTAAAGACAGATGATTGTTAGTTCCTGTTATGTTTGTTGTTATAGGTGGCATTATGTGCATGTGATTTATTCCTATTGGCCTTGTTGTAAGATGACTAATATCTTGTTTTTTTCTTTGGTGTAGGTACCCTCCTTTTGCTGGAGTTTCCTTTCTAGGATCCTCAGTAGGGCTGGGTTGGTAGCTAGGTATTGTTTGAATTTGGTTTTGTCCTGGAATATTTTGGTTTCTTGATCTATGTTGATTGATATTTTTGCTGGGTATAGTAGCCTGTGCTGGCATTTGTGTTCTCGTAGAGTCCGCATGACCTCTAATCAGACTTTCATGCTTTTAGTGTCTCTGGTGCAATTCTTATAGGTCTACCTTTATATGTGACTTGGCCCTTTTCCTTTGTAGCTTTTAATAGTCTTTCTTTGTACTGTGCATTTAATGTTTTTATTATTATGTGACAAGAGGATTTTCTTTTCTGGTACAATTTATTTGGTGTTCTGTAGGCTTCTTGTACATTTATGGCCATCTCTTTCTTTAGGTTGGGTAAGTTTTCTTCTATGATTTTGTTGAAATCGTTTTCAGATCCTTTGAGCTGGGAATCTTCACTCTCCTCTATTTTTATTATTCTTAGATTTGGCCTTTTCATTGTGTCCTGCATTTCCTGAATGTTTTGGGTCAGGAGTTTTTTATGTTTTGAATTTTCTTTGACAGTTGTGTTAATATCTTCTAGGGTATCTTGTACACCTGAGATTTCCTCTTCTGTCTCTTATATTTTGTTGTTGATGCTTACATCTGTAATTCCTGTCCTCTTTCCTAGGTTTTCCATTTCAATTTTTACCTCCATTTGTGTTTTCGTTATTGTTTCTACTTCTACTTTTAGGTCTTGGAACACTTTGTTCAATTCTTCCACCTGTTTAATTGTGTTTTTCTGTATTTCCTTAAGGGATTTATTCTTTTTCCTCTTAAAGGGCTTCTACCTGTTTACCTGCATCTTCCTGTATTTCTTTCAGTGAGTTATTTATATCCTCCTTAAAGGACTCTATTATCTTCTTGAGATAAGATTTTTAGATCAGCTTCCTGATTTTCAGATGTGTTATTGTATCCAGGGCTTGCTGTGGTGAGAGTGCGGGGTTCTGGTGATGCCAAAGTATATTGGCTTCAGTTGCCTATCATCTTGGCCTTGCCTCTCACCATCTGTTTACCCCTGGTATTTGCTGGTCTGGGTGTCTCTGTCTGGAGCCTGCCTCTTGTGTACCTGGATTCCTTCAGGTCTCCTGGTATGCCTGTGGCCCTGGCTGTAGCTAACCTTCTGTAGGGCCTTCAGACTGTGGGGTCTTCAGAGTGTATGTACACTGGTGACCTGTTACCCTGGGTACAGTGGCTTTTCTGGGAGGCCTTCAGACTGTGAAGTCTTCAAAGGGGCAAAGAAGCTGCTAATCTGTTGCCCTGGCTGCAGAAGATCTTTTTGGAGGCCTTCAGACTACTGGGTCTTCAGAGGAGCAGTCAAGCTGTTGCCCTGTGTGTAGCTGTTCTTCAGGGAGGCTTTCACACTGTGTGGTCAGTGGCCCTGCATGCAGCAGAGCCCCCGGGATGCCTTCAGGCTGTGGTCTCTTCAGGGGATCAGAAACATTTCTTTTCAAGTACAATTGGATCTTTCAGTAACTGCTTGTCCTGTTGGATTGTGTTGTATACCTATAATATGCTTTATATTACAATGCATAAATTTTTATTTTATTAGAAACATATGCTAGAGCATTGTTAGTCAGAATTTGTCTAGGTATACCCATAATTACTATAACTTCTAATAAATGGACAATAACATAATCAGCCCTTTCAGAGCTCAAACCCATTGGGATCCTGACTATTTGTCTGTCATAAGGTGCACATATTTCAGGTACCAAAATCTATAACATGAAATACATTCATTTTCCAAATTCCATTTCTCTGAGAACCTTTAGGGTTACTTCCTACAGGTAATGGAGTTTGGTTATACAAAGAACAAGTAGGGCATTTTTTTTTATCATGTCCTGGACTTGTTGCCAAGTGATAGATAATTCTTTCTTTAAACTTTTGCTATTAACATGGTGTTTTAAAATGAAATTCTGAAGCTTCTAGGCATATTTCCTATCAATAGTTGATCAGTTTCATCATTACCTTGTGCTAGAAGCTCTGGTAAACCCACGGTATCTGATATGTGTTATAGATAATGGATGATTTCTATTTCCGATTATTTGTTGCACTTGAATAAACAGCGAAATCAATTCAGAATCATCCTGAATAAGTTCACCAGTTTGTATATGCAAAACAACTCTGTATATTGAAAGTCAGTTACTATATGAAGAGAGTCTTGAAAATCTAATACCATAAAGATTGCATATAATTCTAATTTTTCAACTGAATTATAAGGATTTTGAACCACCTTATATCTTCTGATTTATACCCTGCCTTTTTTGATTTATTTGTATCAGTATAAAATGTAGGGCCACCAGAAATTGGAGGTCTTTTTATTATTTGAGGGAGAATCCAATTGTTTCTCTTTATAAACTGAAGCTGCTTGCTTTTTTGGGTATTTGTTGTTAATTTCTCTCCTAAAAATCACTGCAAGCGCTTTGCTAGTGTTCATAGTGAGGCAATCTCTGCATTAGTAAAAGGTACCACAATCTCAAATTGATCTAGTCAAGGTATTTGATGAAATCTCATTTTTTTTCCTTTAGAATCAATTCAGAAACTTTTGTATATAGATTTTAATTTTTTACTCTCTGTGCTAAAAATATACATTCTAAGATATAATCTTCCCTCTGCATAAGAATTCCTGTGGGAGAAGGAGTAGAAGGCAAGATAGCTAAGATGCAGGCCGCCTTTGGATCGGTAGGATCTAGATGCATACCCTGGAGTTTCTTTTCTATCAGAGCCAACTCCTCAGAATCAGTTGCTAATTTTCTTGGGCTATTTAAATCTTTATCATCTTGTAAGGTTTCAAAAAAATTACACAGCTCTTGAATAGCCAAGCCAATTGTAGGCCAAAGCCAATTAATATCTCCCATTAATTTCTGGAACTCTTCAGTCCTTAATTAGTCTCTCCTAATTTGTACCTTTTGTGGTCTAGTCTTTTGTAGACTTATTGCATATCCTAGATAATTAATAGATGCTCCTCTTTGTATTTTTTTTTACAAACAAGGCAAGTTTTTTTTTTAATTTCATCAAATATTCTTTCCAAGGTTATTTTATATCTGAATCAGCCAATAAGATATCTTCCATATAATGGTAAATTTTAGATTGAGGAAAATCCCTTTATTAGAAAACTTTTATTAAATGTAGGCATTGGGAAAGCAAAACTTTCCTTAACATGTTCATGTGAAAAAACATCTTTTAGATCAATCACTATGATAGACCATTCCTTAATGTACTGGCTAGTTTTGTGTCAACTTGACACAGCTGGAGTTATCACAGAGAAAGGAGCTTCAGTTGGGAAAATGCCTCCATGAGATCCAACTGTAAGGCATTTTCTCAATTAGTGATCAAGAGGGGAGGTCCCCTTGTGGGTGGTGCCATCTCTGGGCTGGGAGTCTTGGGTTCTCTAAGAGAGCAGGCTGATCAAGCCAGGGGAAGCAAGGCAGTAAAGAACATCCCTCCGTGGCCTCTGCATCAGCTCCTGCTCCCTGACCTGCTTGAGTTTCAGTCCTGACTTCTTTCAGTGATGAACAGCAGTGTGGAAGTATAAGCTAAATAAACCCTTTCCTCCCCAACTTGCTTCTTGGTCATGATGTTTGTACAGGAATAGAAACCCTGACTAAGACACTTAGGTAGCAAGGAAGGCAATGGGATCTCAGGTTCTAAAGAGCCCATTGGCTCAATGATTTTATTAATTGCTTTGAGATATGTCAACATCCTCCATTCGCCAGATTTCTTTTTAACAATAAATACTGGAGAATTCCTAGAACTGGTGAACTATTCTAAATATTGTGCCTCCAGTTGATCTTGGATTAGCCTTTCTAGTGCCTGTGATTTTTCTTTTGTCATAGATCATTGTTCAATCCACATACATTGACCAGGCCACCATCTTAGTGGTAAGGCCATTGGGGTTTTCTCAGCAGTGTCTCTCCCATAGAAAGTTCGAGAGTCAGCTTTTGTTGTGCCCTGTTTATGGACAATTTGGACAGTCCATGACTATTCTTGATAAAATTCTTTAATATTTTCATTAGATACATGTTTTATTTTATGGCTTGTCCCTGAAGTTGGAGAAATGGTAATCCTTGTTTCCCATTGTTGTAATAGATCTCTTCCCCATGGCTATATCAGCCACACATGGCTTTAATTTTCCTATTTGGCCTTCTGGTCTTATACATTTATGCCATTTTATACTTTGTTTTACCTGGGATAAAGTAACAACTCCTTGAAACTGGATATCTGTCTCCTGAAGAGGCCATGATTTTGGAGAGATTATGGTTACATCTGCTCTGGTATCAACCAGTTCTTTTAATTTTAATATTATTTATTAACACCTCTAGTCAAAACTATAGAGGTTTTCCAAAATATTTGTTTTGTTGTTGTTGTTGTTTTGTTCTTGTCTGTGTTTTATCTATTGAAGTAGTTTTGATTTTGCTACCTGTTTTTTTAATGTCTATTTTTAGAGCACTGTTGTTTAATTGTTTTGTGGATGAGTATTTCTGCTGTTGCCCTGGATTGTCTGATTTGAATTAGTATTAGGATCTGGAAGAGGCCCCCCTGGGAGTTTTTGATAGTAAGTTACCCCATTTAATCTGATGATGATGTACAGTTCTTAGTCCAATGTTGGCCCTTCCCATCTTTTGCATATACCAGATGGCATAGGCTCTTTTGGATGCAATTTGGTTTTCTTTGTAATTTCTTTTGAAATGACTCTGTTCACTAAGTTTGGACGTTTTTTAAATTTGGCCTTTCTCATAACCCCTACGGATGACTTTTCCTATTAATGTTTCTCAGGAGAATGAGATTTAACACCAATCATATTTATTTATTTATTTATTTATTTATTTATTTATTTATTTACATTTCAAGTATTATCCCCTTACCTGGTTTTCCCCCAAAAATCATTTTAATCCATTCATCAATAGATGCTGATCATGCCCTCAATGGTCTAACCACCTATTGGTATTCAGTGTTAGCTTTTCAAACACCAAAGATTTGATTAGTGCCTTTTAAACTAATGGATCTGATATCTTTCTATCTATAGCTGAAGTTAATCTTTGTAAACAGTCAGTGAATATTTCTCTTGGGTCTTATACAACCTGGGTAAATGGCTCAAGTTGTTTTCCTGTTTCTTCAATCTTGTCCCAGGCATTTAAAGTTGCTATGTGAAATAAGGTCAAGGATTCTCCATCATATGTAGTTTGTATTTCTATCTCAGCATACTGACCTTCACCTAGCAGTTGGCTTTTAGAAATATTAACATCTCTGGCTCTATTTTTCTGTGCTATCTCTTTAGCTTCTTCTTTCCACCATAAAAGCCATTGTAACTGTGGCAGGTTCTAATATTGCTCTTGTCACATTCCAGTCTTGGGGGATTATTCTATTTTTGCTCACCCAAGAAGCCAAGATTTGTTTTATGAATGGTGAATCCATAATTATTGACACTTTCCTTAAATTTTCTCAAATCCAGCACATCCATGGGGTTCCATTTGAATTCATTATAAGTTTATGGATCATTTTCATCTGCTGGCCTTTGCTGTTTACTAACCAGATAAGCTAAAGTTTGTCTACAAACCAATTTTGGTGTAGAGAGCATATAAATAAGAAATAAGACGAAGCCTGAGTTGGATGTTACAGTGAGCAGCAGCTAGCTCATGTCAGCTGTGTGTAGTAGATAAGAGTTGGATGAGCAGCCAGCTCATATCAGATCTCTGTGTAGCAAACAAGAATGAAATAGTATGTAATGATGTAATGCTAGAGTGTGATTGGCTGGAGTGTGACTATTCCTTGTAACTAATAAAAAGAGAGGCAGGCAGGCAAAGACCCTGATGCCGTGACAGTGAAGCCTGTCCGGCTATCTTGCTCTCTGACCAGAGGATAACTGACTGCCTCCCTGGCTGCATTGAGATAGAGGATCCAGAAGAAGGAGCCACCACCCAAGACATGCTGAGTGATGAAGATTGTGAGTTTTGCCTGTGAACCTCTTTGCCTCTTGCTTCTGAGTCAGGTACCTGATATGTGTGTAGTAGAGTGATGCTTGTCATTGTAGTGGTGAGCCTTGCCTGTGAGCCTCTCTGCCAGTTGCTTCTGAGTCAGGTACCCCATGCATGTGTTGTGGACTGACACTTGTCCTTGTAGGGAATAAGCCTTGAGATCACATGGTATCTGGACTTTGTCTCTCCTTCCCAGCCTTAAGCTGGACATGGCTCACAACAGTTGTCATAGTTGGCAGAATTCCACTTTCAAGGTGGAATCCTGAGAAGGAAACTGGATTTTGTAAGGACTATAGTAGTCCTAATTATTCTAAATTTCACCAAATTGTCAATAAGTCTCTGGTTTCACAAAATTACTTGCAGCCCAGGCACAGAACTAACCAGAGCTCTAAGGAGATGGTGAAAGAAGGATCCACCTCCAAACCCAACTGCTGCTGAAGAAAACTGGTGCTGCGGCAGGAGGAAGAATCAGTGGTGAGGGACCTCATCACTACTGATTACCAGTACTTTGATGCCAACTGCTAAATGTGCATTAGGAAGAACAGGAGGTACAGGGAGAAGCATGGGACAATTACCAACACCTTGATGCCAACTGCTGCCCACACAGTAGGAAGAGTGGGAGGTGTGGGAAAAGGTGCTCCTGAAAGGGGGAATTACCAATACCTTGATGCCAACTGCTACCTACACTGTAGGAAAAGCAGAAGATTCAGGGAAACCCATCAAGACTGGTTGGCCAAATGCCCGGAGAGAAGGGCAGATACATTATTGGAAAAACTAAAAAGAAACTGTCTTAGTCAGGGTTTCTGTTCCTGCACAAACGTCATGACCAAGAAGCAAGTTGGGGAGGAAAGGGTTTATTTG
>NC_034594.1:32298499-32308552 GCF_900095145.1 Mus pahari | reverse complement strand
GAGAAGGAGAAGGAGGAGAAGAGGAGGAGGAGGAGGAGGAGGAGGAGGAGGAGGAGGAGGAAGTGAAGATTGAGGTACCTCTAACAAGTCCACTTATAGCCACTGGTAGAGCACGCAGCTAGTAAGGAAGTACCAGCAATACAGATGAAAACTGTCGTGGGCATAGATAAAGACAGACTAATGGGCAATAGGCTAGCTGCTAAAATAACTAAGAAATGGTAAGCAAACAATTCCTTTAAGCATGCTTACTAATCCAGGGTTAGTACACCTAGAAAATTCACATTATTTGTAGCAAAGATGAGGAACAGCTCGAGCAACAAATAGACATTAGACCATAGACTCCTCCAGAATTAAGTCAGAGAATGTTTAAACTTAATTTTGTAGTTGTGAATTAGTCCCTCTTATCATTTCCTCTTGTTGACCCATCTCCAAATTGATATCTGCCTCCATCCTCCGAATCGCCTGCTTTAGACTCCTCATGTTTCCCCTCTTTTCCATTGCTTTAAACTTTCTAGTGCAAAATATTTATCTACACCGAGATTCAATTGTATAGGGTCTCGTATTTTCTTTTATCTATTGAACTTGATATATTAACTTAGAAAAAGAACAAAGTCAGTTGAAACAAGAGTATGCCCAGAATGGAATGGAAGATGCATCCTCTGTGATAAAGCTCTGGGGAAAAGGAGCAGACACAGTTATGCTGTCAGAACTAGAGATGAGGAAAATTAAGAGCATAGTAGAGAACCCAGCAGTGTATGAAGCTTTAGAGCAAGTCATTGACACTGCTCAAAGTGATGTACACCCTCTCCTGGACTGGATAACTGCAGCCTGAAGATACTCATTCCCATCTTTAGACCTTACAAAATTTGAAGCAGCAGCAAAATAGAACTTTTCAGGAGGCCATTCCCCTGTGAGAAAACTGGGAATATTCTAGTTTATGTATGATGAGCAGCTACACCACAGGCTCCTCCATTTATAGCACAATTCAAAAGAAGTTTAATTAAGGGGATATCACCACACATGAAAATTAATTTGGAAGGACCACTTCACAATTGCAGAACTGTTTCTGAGGTAATTGATTTATTTAAAGGATACAGAGAGTTAAACCAAGAAAAGGGAGCAGCATTAAATATAAGACATCCATTTAAATTAAGAACACCCAGATTTTTCAGACCATTCACAAACATTAGACTCTTTCACAGAAAACCTGGAATGCCATTTGTAAAAAGAACCCTAAAAAGGGGTACACCAAATATTTTTGGATGGAACAAACCTAAGCCTTTTTTAGGGAACAGAAGGGCTCCACAAATGTGGCCATCAGTAAAAAGGAATGATCACTGTCCAATTATAAGGAAGCAAACAAATATACCTTTTAACAGAAATCAAATCAAGTGCCAATAAGACCATATATTATGTTGCTCCTAAGAATTAAGAGTAAGGTTGCCTCATTTTATGCACAAATGTTGACTGGATAAATTCTGTTGGATCACCTAATTGTCACAGAAATGAGTAGGAAATGGAGTGGGATGCTCATTGTCATGGAGTTTGCTGCCCTACTATGCCCATGGCACGATCTGACAAATATTCATGTAGAAAAGTTGCAAAAATGGCTAAATTTCCAGATTGTAAAGTGTACAGAGAGCAGCCACACAGTGAGCTGTATGATCCCTTGAATTAAATGTATGACTATATAATAAACATCTGACTATACTCAAAAAAGAATTAAGAATAAGAAGATAAATATTAGACAACTAATTGACACAGGCAGTGAAATATATATATATATATATATATATATATATATATATATATATATACACGTGTGTGTGTGTGTGTATGACTGCCAGAAAAAATAATTATACAAGGAATGGCAGGAGAATCTATAGTGCCAGTATATATGTTAGAATTAGTGGTATATGACAAAATAATTCCCTTGGATTTGGCATGCTGCAGTGCACCAGAAAATATGTTAGGCTTTCTAACAATTTTTTAAAAATTTTCCTGATTTTCTAAATTTTAAGAAGATTGCCAAAGTAAAATGTAACACAGAGCCTCTTAGGCTAGCAACGATTAAAGCCTCACTTGTGCCATAGTCCCCAACCCAAGGAGGAAATGAGGAGATGTCTGAAACCGTTGAAACCCTACTAAAGGAAGCTGTAATTGAACCAACTCACAGCTTCAATTTCAACAGTCCAATTTGGCCAGTTTTAAAACCACATGGTAAATGGTGAATGATAGTAGGTTATAGGAGTATTAGTGAATTGTCCCTTAAACTGCCAGGACAATTATCAGATCTAGAATAAATTTTCATGAGGATTAAGAAAACAGCACCAAAATTGCTGGCAACTGTAGATTTGTCAGACATGTTCTTTGTCATACCACTGCACCCACCAAGCAGAGAGAGAATACAAGACATTTACTTGGCAAGGAACACAGTAACAACAATTTTTAAGAATACCACAGGGATACATAAACAGCCCAATCGTTGCCCACAACATTCTAAGATGGCCACTGGATAAGGTCACACGAGCACCTAACTGTAGCATATATTCATATGTTGATGACCTTTAAAATATAGAACAAGAAAAGGAAAATATACAAAAACAGTAGACCAAGACATATGAGTATTGAGAGATGATGGTTAGGCCATCAGTAAGGTTAAAGTATCAGTACCAGATACAAAGATCAACGTCTTGTGTATAATGTGGCCCACTACAGGGCCAGAAATACCTACAGAAGTCATAAGTAAGTTAGAACAGCTTAAAACAACAACCAATAAAACAGAGGTGCAACATCTTATAGGATTATTTGGATATTGCAGACAACACATACATATTTACAAGTCACTCTGCAACCCTTGTATAATGTTAGAAGGAAAGCAAATTACTTCATTTGGGATAAAGCCCAAGAACAAACTGTGGAAACAGTGCTAGAATATATAAAGGAATACTCCAAACTACAATACATTCAACAAGATGATACAGTATATTTAAGCATACTGTTCCTAAAACAGTATGGAAACTAAAATATATTTGCCAAAAGAAATGGTAGAGAATGGCCAGTAGGCTTCTATTGTAAACACTTCCCATGGTTGGAAAACAAATTCTCTCTATTTGATAAAGCAATTTGGACAGCATAAGAGGCCTTAAAATCTTGGCAGTACTTGCATGCTGCAGTACTGCCAAGTAATACTCAGAACCACCATCCCGATCCTAGATTGGATCAAGGCACCAGAGGAAGCATGGGCTGGTCTACCCATGGAAGGAAAGTACTACAGTGAAAATGGTACTTAGCGGAGCTCCTTCACTCTGGTACCCTGTCTGCAAAAGGGTCGGTGCCAAAGGCATCGGAGTCAGTACTTAAGACTAACTGTCTTGTGACTCTACAGGGATTATCAGTCATCCCAAATGCCACCCCTCCCCAGAAACAGGTACCACTAGGGCATTGGGGGAAAGGAGAGCACCAGCCTTCCCTGGTTACTGCCTGGTTTACAGATGACTCTGCACCAGTAAACAAAACGTGGTCTTGTGGAAGGCAGCAGCCTACAGACAAGGGAATGGAATAGTGATCACAAAACAAGGAACAGCTAAATCTGTGCAACATGAAGAAGCAGTAGCAGTCATGCTAGAATCAGGGCAAAGCCTCAAAGAAAAACAAAATGCACTGCATTTGTTCACCAACTCATGGCATGTAGCCAATGTTATGTATAGCCATATGGTCAGGAAAATGGAAAATGAATGATTGGGAAATTAATAGCAAAGATAGATGGTCCAAGGAATTTTGGATGGAATTATATAATATGGTCAAAGAAGTTAAGGTAAATGTATACCATGTGAATGCCCATACTAATAAAGAAGGTGACCAATATAGACATAATGGTACAGTGGATAAATTCACCAGCCTAGCAATTAGATTAAAACAAAACTGGAAAGCATAACAGATAGACTCCAACAAATTAACGTTTAACTCAGAATGGAAGCCAATACCAACTAGAGCCTTAGAGACAGATAGTACCACTGAAGAAATATTAAAAACACATGAGACACTGGAGATGCAGGAACACATGTCACGTTCCATTGGTTTTTTTTTTTAAGTAGAAACTTAAAGGTGACGTAAAAAAAAGATTAAGGGTGCAATAAACCAGTGCAAACATTGCCCAAGAGATAAAACTAGATTCACACACAGTTATAAGGGAAACAGAACATAGGCTGAGTTTCACTTGTACCTTATCATAAGCTTTATAGGACATTATGGAAAAGAGCATATGCATGCACTTTGGGAGACATATGCACCAGATTAGGATCTGCTAAAAGTGGATGACACCCAAACCAATCCTTAGTCATACTTATATTTATTATAGAATTAGATTTCCCATGTTGGGATCCCAAATAGAACCTTCACAGGACCAAGGGCCTCTCCTCCCATTGATGATCGACTAGGCCATCCTCTGCTACATATGCAGCTAGAGACACAAGTGCCACCATGTGTTTTCTTTGATGGGTGGTTTAGTCCCAGGGAGCTCTGGGGGTGCTGGTTAGTTCATATTGTTGTTCCTCCTATAGGGCTGCAAACCCCTTCAGCTCCTTGGGTACTTTCTCTAGCTCCTTCAATGGGGACCCTGTGCTCTGTCCAATGGATGCTATCTTTGACCAAGCCATATGGGAACAGATGTCTCAGTTCCTTGAAAGCAAAACTAGATAAAATTTTAAGACAGGAATGCAACACAACAAATTGGCTATGCATAGCAGAATTCCCTAATTTACCATGGGACAGCAACCAGCCTGGGACTATGGTATTAGAACTAAAAAATTCCCAGACCTAAAACAACAGTGGAAACCAATGGCATCTGACATAAACATTACAGACAGCTGTTAGTACCTACTGACACCATTCCACAACCATGGACAACAGTGACACCATGGTGAAAACCAAAATCTTACACGTATAGCACTACAACACATATGTGCTACCCTGTAGGAGTAGAAGGCAGCACTGGAGGACACAGACCCCCAACATAGCTTATAATTGTCTGAGCAAAACAGCAATACCAAATGTAACAACAAGCTTTGTAGGTCAGAATGTTATAAGCCATTCTACAGAAATTTGAGCCATACCTCTTCAACCTTTAAAATCGTGGACACAGAAAAGTTTGGATGGAACACAAATAACAAAGTAAGGATATCAGCCATGTCCCGTACTATTTGGATACCCAATGAGAGTGATACCATTCAAGCTTGATACTTATAATAAAAATGACACATCAAACATAGCAAAATAACAGGCCCCCGGAAAAAACATTGCCTTTCTAAAAGAAGACTTAATAGGCTGTTACACAGTCCTCATGTTTGCTGATAAGCACCAAGGTAATGAGAGCTTTTGGGACATGGGCAATAGAATGAAGTCCTATAGCTGGTTGAGATCAATTTGTGATACAGTCCTGGACACTCAAAGATTGGATTTCCCAATACCATGGGACATTAAAGTAAATGACACTATGAAAACAATACCAATAAAAAGTGTTACTCTATTTAGAGATACAGCAAATATCAACCTTGAATTTTTCAGGACACAGATGAAATTTATTAAACCACATATCACCTTATATATAAAATGTCGGCACACAAGAATTAAAGGGTTATAGAATACTGAATTCCATCCCAGCAATACAGAATCAGACAGTACAATGGTGGAAAACTTGGGATTTTTAGATATGAAGGGCACTTAAAAATTAGACATAATAGCTTAATATATTGTATGTATTATTTAATACCCAATTCACAATATAAAAAATGAGTGACGTCGATTGGACAACTCACAAACCTAAAGCAAATGTGCGAAATACGATTAGGGAATCATGGGATATGATTTGTTATTTACCCATGATCAGGAAACTATGACACAATTCAGAACACTCAAATACACCATGTATAGTAGACAGATATAACATAAAATATGATGATACTACGTAGATAGAAGAAAAGCAGTAACAGCTCTATTTGGTGAACTACACACAACATTACTAGCACAAATCATTCTCTTGCCAAGAATTAGACCTATCCAGTTAAAAATTAATTTAGTGGTATAACAACCATCCAAAATATATTGCCCAGATGGATTTTCTTATGAGCTACAATATTCTTCACCAAATAAATTTGGAAGAAAACCCCTACAAGCATTAGCAGTAGGAGCTTTTGTGCCGAGAGCAATCCTTGGAGTTATTATGGGCAAAGGAGTAGCAGTAGCCATTATTCAACCTGTTAGAGCAGAACTCTATCATATAGAAGAAAAATTAATGCAGACACAGCCAAAGCATTGCATGCAATATCACAATCAATTGATGTGTTACATAACATAGTCAATACCATGGAAACAGAGATATGGTTATTGCAGGAAACATGCAGCCAGGAGTATAAAATGACATTAAATCTCAGTACCACTAGTCATAACCCGATTATGTGCCAAATTGATAAATCTAGTAGGAAATATAACTAGAGAATTGGACATATTGCTTACAACAAGAATGGGCAGACAAACCCCAGAATTTCAAACTATTCTGGACACTGAAAGAATGTCTACTGTGTTGAAGGCATGTGTGAATTAAACTTAGTACAAATATTTTTAGATAATGCACAAAATAGGTAAAAATATAGCACAACCTTATAAGTTGTATAAAACACCATGTACACAGGAGGAAACCTGGGTAACACCAACTGACGGCTTCATATGGATACATGTTATCATACCAGCATACATCCCCATGGAACAAACTTACAGACTAGTACCCAACACATATTTATATCCACACATACCCATGAAAAAATGGAAGAAACAGCGTTGGCATATACCACTATGCCTCAGACTGTACAAACCCTGGGTAGCCATAAATTCTTGGTATGTATCAATAATGAAACTATAGCTAGACACAATTTCAATGTATGTGTATCTAACTATGATGTTTTACATTTTGTTCCTTTTGGTTTTAGCACAAATTATGTTTTGTAAGCACTTTTACCTGATTCAGAGGTCTGTTTTTGAGTTTGGCTTCTGCTTCTTCACGATCAGCAAGCACTTCTGCCTCGTTCTTTTGGCTAACAGGGCAGAGGGGTTTCTGCCTTTTACCTTGGAATACCTTACTGGATCCCAGTCCCTCTTCCACTCTGGGAAGTTGTAGGGTTAAAAGCGTTGATTCCTTGTATCAGCACTGTCAGACCAGGAGGAGCCCCTTTCAGCAGGTCTAATAAACTGGTTCTTCCCCACAAAGGTAGACTTCTGGCGGGAGAGAACAGTTTGGTCAGCTTCCCAAGGCTTTCACAACCTAGGTAGTGACCAGAAAAGCTATAGATTTACTAAGTAACTTTCCTATGTAAATAGCAGGGGCTTTCTTTGCTGTTGCTGTTTAACTCTTCCCTTCTTGGCCTCAGGCCAGTGCTTTGAAATTTCCCTGGACTTGAAGTGCATTTGCCTCTGGCCTAATATCCTCTTCCCATGGTTTGCCCAGGCCTAAGTTCTTTATTGGAGCTCTGACCTCTGCCTCGTGGCAGGCTCAGCCTGTCCTTCAGAGAAAAATCTCAGAGAGATGACCTTTGCTAAACTGTCTTTGGTCCCAGGGAGTGTTTCCTTCTGGAACATCTTATTGTAAGGCCTGAATATGAACTTAAGAATATAGATGGGCTGGGGAGGAGATGACTCAGTGGTTAAGAGCACTGACTGCTCTTCCAGAGTTCCTAAGTTCAATTTCCAGTAATCACAAGGTGGCTCACAACTATCTATAATGGGGTCTGAAGCCGACTTCTATGTCTGAACACAGCAACTTTTGTGGGAAGCACACCAGGGGTTAACTTTGGCTAATTTCTTGCTTGTGGTTAATAATGAATGAGTCAGCTGTCATCTGTCTTTGTTTTTACTTAAGATGTGTGTTATATTCTGCCAAGTTCCTCTCCTTACACATATGTCTTTGAGAGACTGTTCAAGCCTGAAGGAAATGGCCTTGGTCAAACATAGATACTGTGTACCATAAAGTTGCCATGTAAGCATTTGTGGTTATTGCTTAACTTTCTGGAATTGGTCATGCTTTCTGTTGCTTGCCTTTAAAAGACACTGAGAGACTTTACTGGGTGTTAGCATTCTGTCTAAGCCCTGCCCTACCTGGCAGGTATGCATGACTCACTACAGAAGGGGCTGTTTGCCCCTTCTTTGCTCTCTTGTTCCATTGCTGTTCTCTTGCTCCCTTCCTTTCCTTTCCCCCCTCTCCCCCATTCCCTTCCCCCCTTTTTCTTCATGTGCTCATGGCTGGCCTCTCTCTCTCTCTCTCTCTCTCTCTCTCTCTCTCTCTCTCTCTCTCCCTTCTCCCCCTTTCTCTGCCTCTACTACCCTCTTAACTCCCTTCTCCATGCTCTGAATAAACTCTAGGGGGACCAGGTGGGAGAGTGCCTAAGCATGGGTCTGCAGAGGCATCCCCTTCCCCGACACCTCACCACACCGTCATAGAATACATTCCTTCTCTCTTTATCCTTTTATAAACCCAACACTCAGTGCACAGTATTTACTGTTAGCCCTCCCAACTTCTAATCTCTCTGATTCTTTTTTTCCAATCCTTACTTCCCCAGTCATGGTTTTCCCACTGACTGACCAGCAGGCTTTGGCAGGTGGTGCCTAACCAGGGGCTACTACATGAGACTCAGTGAAGGACACCTCTGGAAGTGGAGCATTTGGTGAAAGAGAAAGTGTTGGCAGTGGTGACTAACTCTCAGGACTAATGAGAGTAGAAACAAGAAAAAGGGGAATTGGAAATGGCCGTATGCTTTTTTGTGCAAATTCTTAAGAATATGCTTCACTAAAGTAGGGCAACAGCAGTTACATAGTTTTTTTGGATTTTCAAGAGGTTTGTCCTTGGTTTCCTGAGGAAGGTACAATAAATTTAGCAACCTGGAAGAAAGTTGGAGAAAGACTTCAAAATTATTATAATGTGCTTGGACTAGGTAAAGTGCCTGTTAGATACTCTTAGGGCTAGGAGAGAGAAGTGGGTTTCCTTGAAGAAGAGAGAAAATGAAACTAAGCCGTTGTGGAGTCCATCGCTGCACACCACCACAGTGGAGGTGCACCCGGTGGCAGTCAGTCATGAGACCAGAGAAGGGGGCACTCCCCTTTGGCTCTATTCCTTGCTTGTTGTATCACCCACCCACTCCTAGAGGGTCAGAGACAGCTGTGGCAGGATGAGAGGAGGGGAATGACACACAGGTGGAGAAGTAGGTAGAGAGCAGAGAGCCAAGTCCTGAGCCGAAGGCAACCAGAGCTCGTTCATCTCTGCCCACGTTGAAGACAGTGAGTGAGAGCCATGGACTGGAAAGCTCTGGCATGGGTAAGTTATGAACAGATAAGTGGTTAGGAGTCCTGGTTTTGACACAGGTGGCCCCAAATTTAAATTATATAAACTAACATTCATCATACAAGTTAGAAATTACATACATTGAAACATGTGTATAAAATGTATATATTATTCACATGTCATCAGAAGATGACCCATCCTTGATAACTACATACATATTCACACATTCATGCATATATAAATTATCCATATTAAATATAAATTATAATTCAATGCAATCCCCATCAAAATTCCAACTCAATTCTTCACCGAGTTAGAAAGGGCAATATGCAAATTCATCTGGAATAACAAAAAACCTAGGATAGCAAAAACTATTCTCAACAATAAAAGAACCTCTGGGGGGAATCACCATGCCTGACCTCAAGCTGTACTATAGAGCAATTTTGGTAAAACTGCATGGTACTGGTACAACGACAGACAGGTAGATCAGTGGAATAGAACTGAAGACCCAGAAATGAACCCGCACACTTATGGTCACTTGATCTTTGACAAAGGAGCTAAAACCATCCAGTGGAAAAAAAAGACAGCATTTTCAACAAATGGTGCTGGCACAACTGGCAGTTATGTAGAAGAATACAAATTGATCCATTATCTCCTTGTACAAAGCTCAGATCTAAGTGGATCAAGGAACTCCACATAAAACCAGAGACACTGAAATTTATAGAGGA
>NC_034594.1:32295178-32297764 GCF_900095145.1 Mus pahari | reverse complement strand
CTGGAAAGAACCCAGATGTCCCTCAACAGAGGAATGGATACAGAAAATGTGGTACATTTACACAATGGAGTACTACTCAGCTATTAAAAACAATGAATTATATACATTGAATATGATTTATATGTGTTAATATGTATTATATATAGTAAATATAAATCATAAGCATTAAATATTATATACTTTAAATGAAAAACCAAGACCGCCACGGCTATACAGAGAAACCCTGTCTCGAAAAACCAAAAAAGAAAAAGAAAAAGAAAAAAACAAGATATAAAATGTGTGTTAAAGTACAAATTATATATTAATATATGAATGAAATATGAGTTAAATCTATAAAATATGAGTTAGAATCTATATAAAAACATAATGTCATATGTCTTCAAGGACAGAATTATGGAATTAGCCCATGGAGCTGTAAAAAAATCAGTTATAAAAAATAAAAAAGAAGGAGTTGTACTCTCCTTCACTACAAAATTTTATTTAAAATTTTTTTTTACCTTGGATGCCAAGGAACTCTGCCGCTGGGTGTCTATGGCATCCTGCAAGTCAGCATTCTTATGCCCAGGTGAAATGGAAGGATCCACTTACTGGCATATGGCATGGTCCCCATCCGGTACCAATATGGGAAGAGGGCATATTTGGGCTTTTTCTGCAGGATACTGAAGGATCATGGTAGTTGCCAGAGTGACCGGTGAGACACGCTGATGCTGGGACAGATGACACTGACTGTGAGCTTGCTGGGTGTCCTGATGGTGATGACAGGGAAGCTGTACTGGGCATATGTTCCTGACCCACCTTTGCTACATCCTTCTGTGTGGTCAAGGCCAGAGGTACTTGTGACCTCTAATAATATTCAGCTGTTAGGATTTCCTTGGTCAGAGTAAAAACTATTCCCAATTGATGAATTACACTTCTCGGGGTCAGAGCCTACCTATTTGTTTTTACTAGAAATAGTACCAGTGCTGTGTGTGTTTCTGTGGACTTGAAAGCAGAATGTCTTTAAGACTGTCGCGCAATGCATTAAGATGGGAATGCCCATATCCCAGACTGGACAAGCTATGTTGCTTCAAGCTTTTAGACCTTGTGTGAGAGAGAACACAGAGACTAAGGAACAAGAGGGTTCTTCTATTGTGTAGCTGCTCATAATTCCCTGGTGTGTGTGTGTGGGGGGGGGACTCTTCGGGAGGCAATGCTTGAATCCACAGTATAACTCAGTCTCCCGCTCCCCAGCCCTTAGCAAACACGATTCTATTCCCTAGCTCTGTGAACTGGACTACTTCAGTTAAATGACACCTCAGTTAAATGGAATCAAATCTCCTCTGTGTCTATTTTGTGAGTAGCTAGTTTCACTTAGGATATTAGAGTTTCATCTGCGTTACAATATGTGTGTGTGCATCCCCTCATTTGATAGGACTGAATATTATTCCATGGCATGTGCTCTACCATTTTTGCTTGTCATTACATTGTTTCTTTTATGTCTGTCATTGGTGGGTGTAAATAAAGTTGCTATAAATGATGAACTTACAAATATTGGTTAATAGTTTTAATTTGCAGTAATGTAGAAAGAAGTAGCTAATAAGTGTTGAAGATATGTAGAATTATGTAATATTTGAGCTTGGAAGCAAAAACTAAAATGCTATACTGGACTGGGGGGAGCAGAAATAATTTTTTCTCTGAGAACAAAGTTCATGTTAACCGAATATTTTGTGAGCATTTCTGATCATTTATGTACATATATTCCTAGAGTTATGTTTTTATGGTGTCTTCGTCAGGGTTTCCTGCACAAACATCATGACCAAGAAGCAAGTTGGGGAGGAAAGGGTTTATTCAGCTTACACTTCCACATTGCTGTTAATCACCAAAGGAAGTCAGGACAGGAACTCACACAGATCAGGAAGCAGGAGCTGATGCAGAGGCCATGGAGAGATGTTACATGCTGGCTTGCTTCCACTGACTTGTTCACTTACACTCTTGGCTATAGAACCCAAGACTACCAGCCCAGGGATGCCACCACCCACAAAGGGCTGGGTCTTCCCACCCTTGATCACTAAGGTTAAAAAAATGCCTTACAGCTGGATCTCATGGAGGCATTTCCTCAACTGAAGCTCCTTTCTCTGTGATAACTTCAGCTTGTGTCAAGTTGACACATAAAAGCAGCCAGTACATATGGGTACCAGATAATCACTACTTTCAAAAATTATCCAAAATGTGTTCTTAAAATAGACTAGTAATGACTGGGCAGATGGTGGCTTAGTGGGCAAAATACTAAGTATAGAAAACTGAATTTGCTTTATTTTGTTTATTTTTCATTTTCTCTTAGAGGGGTGTTGAAAGAACAGAGGGCAGATATGAAGGGATGGGGAGATGAATGGAATTAGGATCCATAATGTGAAATCTCAAAGACCATATAGATAGATATAGCTAAAGATATATCTCCTGGGTGATCCATTACCATGTACAATGGCTACACCCACATGGATGCACATACACACATATGCTCTCTCTCTCTCTCTCTCTCTCTCTCTCTCTCTCTCTCTCACACACACACACACACACACACACACACACACACACACACACACACAC
>NC_034594.1:32285361-32295132 GCF_900095145.1 Mus pahari | reverse complement strand
CACACACACACACACACACACACACACACACACACACACAAACACACACAATCTGGGAGGATCAGGTGGGCTGGGCTCTTGAATGGGGAAACAAACCGTAGACCATTTTCTTCTCCCCAGTTAATGTGTTTATTACTTACAGTTGAAGAGTTAAGTGGGGCTATTGCATGCAGATTCCCAAGGAAGACTGGGAGACAAGCTTATCTAACCTCCGCAGGAGCAGTCTCTGTAGGGAACAGTCTTCAGGCTGTAGAAATCCTGGGGGAAGAAAGCTACGGTGGACATTTCCTGCACACATTGTCAACGTTCTGAACACCTGGACCCAAGGAAGGCTATGGCATCACACTGAGCCTAATGTGAAGAAGGCTTTGCTACTTTTATGGGCTGAAACATTGGTATCCTTGACATGACTGTGCCCTGTCAACCAAACACATTCATTTGGGACTGTACTTGCTCTCCACAAGAATTCACCACAAAAGAACTAAGAACTTTAAATGCCCAGGCACCTCGGGAAGAATTCTTGCTGGCTTATAGTCAAGCTAACGGGACTACAAAGCCAGAGACTGAGAAGAAAATTCCAGAACAAGGGAACAAATGAATAAGGAAGGAAACACGCATGACAAAAAGCTGCTTCCTAGCAACCCGACACAGTACTCATCCCATTAACTGCTTCCTCTGAGCGTTGCTTGCCCAGTATTAAATTCCACTGTTAGTCATCTCCATGTCTCATGAGATAATAGTTTTCAATTTAAAATTTCAATTTTAAAGTAAGGCTGTCTAATCTGCAATGCTGAGTAGTAAAATGGAAGCACCCAGTTTACTAATAAACACAATTAGTAAAAAGCATACCCAGTTATATATTCACTAACTAATCTAAAATCTCACAGACACATCTACAGCATAACTCTTATACTACTGTGCTTCAGTCAGCCAACATGAACTCCAAATAAGACTTGAAAAACTGTACCTTTGTACACCTTGACACCAGGGGAATAGAAAGCAACAGAAAAAACCTCTCCACTCACCACCACACAAGCTGATCTTAGGATCCTAGTCTCTTCATCCAATAATATGAACCATGCCATCTATCAAAACACACCACACACACACACACACACACACACACACACACACACATGCACACATGAATGCACAGATACACAAAGTCATATGAGTCAAAGATCTCTAGTACAGTAGAACTGGGAGGCTGGGGTCAGCTAAGTGGTTAAGAGCACTGGGTGCTCTCTTCCAGAGGCTCACAATTGTCTGTACCTTTAGTTTCAGGGGATGGATCTGATGCCCTCCTCTGATATGATGCACAGAAATTCACTTAGACAAAATATCACACAAATAAACATTTTTAAAAATAAAGGCATATTTGTACTTTTCAGTTCATGTTTATTGGACTCAGCTGAAAAATTGTCAGGAAATGAAGCATATTTTTGCTATAATTCTAGACAAATATCAAAAGCCATAGTTATTTTATTATATCATATAATAATAACAGCTAACTTTTATTTAGATGTGGCTTCATAGGGCCCAGGCAACCTTAATCCCTGATCCTCCTCCTTCCATCTTCCAAATGCCAGAATTACAGGTGTGCATCACAACACTCAACTTTACCAACTATCACACTGGACAACTATATTCCAAAAGCATTAGGCATTCACATATATTATTTAAAATCACAGGCAAAATTGCCTCACTCTGGCCATTATGGTATATTGCTAATTTTGTTTTAAAAGCCTCGCTAGATGTTTCACTTGTGTGTGACAAATTAAGTGAATTAACTTTTCAATATTCACCTTTTTAAAACTTATGCGGTCTTGATGAAGATTGTGTGTGAGAGGCTTCTACTTCTGCATCTTCTAAATCATTTCTTCACTGTATTTCCCTTCTCCTTCCCGACTTCTCCAGACTTATTTGGCTTTCCTTCCCAAGACCTTTTGTCAGTCTCTGGCCACCTTTAGCCTGGCAATAACCACCTGCTGTGATGCGATGGATGTCTACATGGATGTGCCATTAGCCTCTTCCTGATGCATTCATTCACTGTAGAAGACATATTTCTTGTTGTACACTTGGACTACTTTGCCAGTGTGCTGACCTTTGTAGCATTCTCAGACAACCTGACTTCAGCATCCTTTTGAATGGGCACAGAGCAGACATGCTTCCATCTCAGCTCCTTAGAAAGGGGAAGATGCGATCTCCCTCTGAACATGAGAAGGCGCAATGAAATGCTGGTCGCCATACTCCCTTCAATCAGAAGTCACAAAGGGATTTTCATTTCATCAGCTGTTATCCATGATGGCCACAAAGGGAAGAGGTCTAAATGCATCTTCTTATTCTGTAAGTTGATCAATATTTACTTTTTAACACACTTTTTTTTTTTTTAGGTTTTTTTCCTTTACTGTTCAAACTTACTTTTTATAAATTGTTTTATTTACATACATTTCAAATATTGTCTGTCTTCCTGTTGCTCCCTCCAAGAGTTCTTTATCCCATCCCCTCTCCCCTTTGATCTGAGGTGTTAGCCCTCCACCCCCACCTCCTCAACCCCACCCCCACCCCACCCACTTCCATCTCAGACATCTATTCCCCTCCCTGGGGTATCAAATTTCTACAGGATTAGGCATCCTCTCTCACTGAGGCCAGACAAGGNANTCCTCTGCTACATATGTGTCTGGTGTCACAGACAAGCTCATGTATGCTCTTTGGTTAGTGGTTTAGTTTCTGGGAGCTCCCAGGGGTCCGGGTTAGTTGATACTGTTCATCTTTCCATGGGGTTGCCATCTCCTTTAGCTCCTTCAGTTCTTCCCCTAACTCTTCCATAGGGGTCCCTGNTCGCAGTCTAATGGTTGGCTGTAAGNNTCTACATCTTTCTCAGTCAGCTGCTGGTAGAGCCTCTCAGAGGACAGATGTGCAAGGATCCTGTCTGCAAGCACATCATGGCCTCAGTAACAGTGTTTGGTGTCACTCATGGGTTGGATCCAAAGTTGGGCTGGTCATTGTATGGACTTTCCTTGAATCTGCTCCACTTTTGTCTCTGCATGTTTTTTGTTTTTTTTTGGGGGGGGGGCAGAAACAATTCTGGGTCAAAAATTTTGAAGGTAGACTGGTGACCCCATCCCTCCAGTGGGGGGCCCTGTCTATTTACTGGAGGTGGTCTCTTCAGGTTCCATCTCCCCACTGTTGGGCATTTCAGCTAAGGTCATCCCCATTGAGTCCTGGGAGCTTCTCATTTCCCAGGTCTCTGGGACTCTCTAGAGGTTCTCCCTCCCCCCACTACCGCATATTTCTATTTATTCTTCTGGCTCTCTGGGCTTCTCTCCAGTCTCATCCCCCATACCTGATCCTGCCCCCTTCCCCTCCCCCTTCCCTCTCCCACTCAGGTCCCTCCCTCCCTCTGCCTCCCATGATTATTTTCTTCTCCCTTCTAAGTGGGATTGAAGCATCCTCACTTGGGCCTTCTTTCTTTCTTTTCTTTTCTTTTTTTTATTATTATTATTTTCTTTATTTACATTTCAAATGCTATCCTGAAAGTTCCCTATCCCCCCTCCTGCCCCTGCTCCCCTACCCACCCACTTCCACTACTTGGCCCAGGCCTTCCCTTGTGCTGGGTCATATAAAGTTTGCAAGACCAAGGGGCCTCTATTCCCAGTGATGGCCGATAAGGCCATCTTCTGCTACATATGCAGCTAGAGACACAAGCTCAGGGGGTACTGATTAGTTCATATTGTTGTTCCACCTACAGGGTTGCAGCCCCCTTCAGGTCCTTGGGTACTTTCTCTAGCTCCTCCATTGGGGACCCTGTGTTCCATCCAATAGCTGGCAGTGAGCATCCACTTCGGTGTTTGCCAGGCACTGGCATAGCCTCACAAGAGGCCACAATATCAGGGTCCCTTCACCAGAATCTTGCTGGCGTGAGCATTAATATCTAGGTTTGGTGGCTGATGATGGGATGGATTCCCGGATGGGGTAGTCTCTGGATAGTCCATCCATTCATCTTAGCTCTAAATTTTGTCTCTGTACATCCTTTCATGAGTATTTTGTTCCTTATTCTAAGGAGGAATGAAGTATCCACACAATGGTCATCCTTCTTGGTTTTCTTCTGTTTTGCATAATGTATCTTCGGTATTCTAAGTTTCTTAACACACTTTCTAACCACTCCTTTCACTTGTCATTATTTTCCAGTTACTATCTTCTGCTTATCATGACCTATCTCTCAGTCCAACTGTAAAGAACAGCTCTACATCAGCAGGAGCCTGGTTATCTTTATCAGTTGAGGCAGTGTGTGTATGTGTGTGTGTACACGTTCACTTAGATATATTTGAGACAAGATCTTACTATGCACTATGTAGCCCTGGCTGACCTGGAACTCACTCTGTAGACCAGCCTGACCTTCAGTTTACATAGATCTGCTGGCCTCTGTCTCCTAAATTCTGGAATTAAAGGCCTGTGCCAGCATGCCCAGGTTTATTTGTTTCTTTTTTTTTTTTTATTTGTTTGTTGTTTAGAAACAAATGTGTTGTTTCATTCATAACTGCTGTACTTTGTAGCAATATTTTTATATAGAAATCCCAGCAGGGTGTTTCCACTGCCACCCCAGTGTTCTGGGTTCCCAAATGAAAGACACACACATAGCCTTTTTATTTTAATAAGCCTTAAACAGCGCAATAGCTTGGCTAGTTCCTAACCTCCATGTGGTTAATACACCTCTCTCTGATACTCCCAAGTTATCACTTACTAAATTCTATATTCTACCTTGGCTGCTCTAGACCCAGAGGGTTTGCCCAACTGGGCTGAACTCTGGGCCACATTCTCCTGGCTCTTTTACATGGCAACTGTGCCTCCCTGTCCTCCACTCTTCTCAGGCATGATGTTGTCTCCTCCTCCTCCTTCTCCTTCTCCTTCCTCCTCCTCCTTCTCCTCCTCCTCCTCCTCCTCCTCCCAACATGGCAGATCTCTTCTTCCTCCTTCCCCTCTCTGTCCCAAGCCCGGGAAAAGCTCAAGTCCCACCTTTGTCTGCCCTAACCACCCATTGGCTGCTGTTATTTTTATTTACCAATCAGAACCAACTGGGGGCAGGGTCCCTCAGTGTCTTACAGGCAGACATTCCTGTGAGCAGTGTTGGGGAATGTAATTAGCATTTGTAATACAAGCAGCTACCATACTCTGCTCTCCAGAATCCATTTGTTCCTCTCCCTTTGGTTGTTCTTTGTCTCCCTCCCATATGACTCCTTCTGCTTTCATGTTTTCTGCTGTGCATGTGTGTGTGAAAACATGTAAATGTATTGGATACCTATAGTCATACCTACTCAACATAAACCCCTTAGTTAGAGATTCAAGTCCTTGAACAGAGCACAGGTTCACCGTAACAGAGCACAGGTTCACCGTATCAGAGAGTATTAAGAGATAAACAGACAAGAATGAGAAGTTCCAGGATGGACTTCACTCAGCATATGAATGCTTTGTCATGAACCCGTTGGTCAAAATTCAGGACTATATACTGTGGGCATGTTAAGTCACCAAGTGAGAAAGGCCCAGACACCTTGAATGTTATCTAGTAAGCACTGCCTATCACAAAAGAACTAAAGAAACTACTTTGGTAGCCCATGTACACATTCATCATCAAAAAATAATTTATTTTATACATATATAGCTCAATTTTGACTCCCTGTGAAAGAAAACAAAATGCAACAGTTTGTATTTCTTGGCCCCACTATTTCCTCTTGTTCTCTCTACCTCTGCCCCATACCTTTAGATTTTTCTTCTTTTCTCTAGTCCTTTGAGAGAGAGAGAGAGAGAGAGAGAGACAGAGACAGAGACAGAGACAGAGACAGAGACAGAGACAGAGATAGAGTGAGCATGTGCTTGGGTAGGTTGACATCAGTATTGGGTTTCTTTCTTCATCACTAATTTTTGAAACAAAGTGTCTCACTGAACCTTGAATTCACTGATTCAGACAGACTGGTGGGCCACTCTAAGACCTGCCTCTTTGTGTGCCAATCTCTGCCCAAGCACTAGGGTTATGGATTCAGGCAGCCATGCCAGCCTTTTCAGATGGGGAACTGAACTCAGGTCCTTATTCTTGCACAAGAACTGTACCAACTGAATCACTTTCTCAGTCCCTGTGTACAAAGTCTTAATACGCTTCTCATAGTGTCAGTCTTTTGACTGACTTCAGACCCATAGCTACAGCTCATGCTCGCACGCAGGCCATACCCCTCCACGAGAGATCTATAAGTGCTAATGGAAGAGAGTTCCATAAAGCAGTTTTAGCTCTGTAATGACTTATACAGGGTTCTGAAGTGTTAGGACAGTGAGAGTATGACATTACTGCATCCGTTGGCAGACTCCGTGGTAGGCCTTCTATCCACAGGAAGTCCATCTGAAAGTCACTTTCTATCAGTATGTGTTAGCTTTAATTGCAAGTGACAGAAATGCCTGAACAATTGCATAAGAGCGAAGTGGTTTCTCACAGAAGGGGGGTAGTTTGGTCCAGAGCAGAAACCCTGCTCTGATGTTTTCAGGGACTCATGCATCTTCCTCCCCAAACCCGTCACTAAGGTCTTTTCATTCACAGACAATGTAGTTATTAACAGTGGTTCTGCATTTCCCACAGCCAGATAAAAGAAAAGACAAAGCAGGGTGAATCTGTTGTGGTCTAGGAGCTGCTCCACAAAACACAGGAAGACTGATCTAAGTCAGACAGGGATGGTTTATTGAACACACACCCTGATATCAATCAATCAGGACCATAGCTCAGAACTGGGTCTGGGGCTATGGCATCAGACATTTGGAAGAGTGGGCTTATAAAGAAAAAAACTAACACAATGAGTTCATGTGTACATGTAGGATGTGCCATCCAGTGGTCAGCCCTGACTCCAGATTTTAGACAGAACAGTTCATATTGACCTTTAATTTGATGGAATTAAAATTCTGTGGATTTTTTTCTTAAGATTAACAAACCTAGAACATGCTGAACATAACAGGGGCTGTGGTCAATATGATCCTGCTCTGAGTCAAGTAATTTTTCTGTGTCAATGACTGGCAGGTATATTACAGCAACACTATGAAATAACTGGTGAGCATGGAACAAATGGCTACAGCTATGCTGGAGGGCAGACCTCAACCACTTTTCTGTAACCCATGACCACAACCAACTGTAGGGAAAGTCTAATTTCTGGGCAGCCTACAGCAAGAATCGTGCCATCTGTAAGACTGAAAACAGGTACAGGAGGTAGCTACTACTCTTGTCTCTCGGGGACCTGAGCTCCCAAGCTTTGGCCTCAGGCTAACACCCCATCACTGTGTTCTTACCATGGAGGTCTCAAGGCCTTCACAGCCTGAAGCCAATCTCCAGCCACAGTCAGTCACTAACTTACAGGACATGTGTTCACTTTCTCTCTGAAAGAATTAAAAGTTCTATAAACACACACATCCATCAAGATAGCCGGCAAATGGAAATTCCTTCGGCAAGAATGAAAGGAGACAGATAATTGCAAGCGCAGGGACCACTCCTCTGCAATGCCAAGACATCTCTGAGGTTCTTGGTGATTCTCTTGGAAGCCTCTTGTCTCTTCCTATTAAGCTATACTTCTGAGGTGTGTTCTCTGCTCAGAAGACAGACAAACACCCCCTCTGATTAAGGGACTCTGCTGAGTCATGCTATTTAAGGATCCTGGCTGCTTGGCCCCATTCACTGCAGCTGGTCTGAGCTCTGCATTCTCTACCTACAGGCTGGAGCAAGCTACCAAAAATAGCCTTACACAGAGACCCGCCCCTTCAAAGCACCACCTACAATATGGCAGGAAAGATATAAACCACACACACACACACACACACACACACACACACACACACATTTTCTGTTGACTCCACAAACAACATGTCCTCAATTTTGTCTAGATGTGTTCTTCGAAAAAAGAAAGAAAGAAAGAAGAAAGAAGAAAGAAAGAAGAAAGGAAAGAAGGAATGAGAAAGAGAGAAAGAATGAAGGGAGGAAGAAAGAAGGGAAGAAGAAAGAAAGAAGAAAGAAAGGAAGAGAAAGAAAAAGGAAGGCAGAAGGAACGAGAGAAAGAAAGAAAGAAAGAGAAAGAAGGAAGGAAGGAAAGAAGAAAGGAAGGAAGGAAAGAAGGAAGGAAGGGAAGAAAGAGAAAGAAAGAAAAGGAAGAGAAAGAAAAAGGAAGAAAGGCAGAAAGAAAGGCAGAAAGAAAGAAGAAAGAAAGAAAGAAAGAAAGAAAGAAAGAAAGAAAGAAAGAAAGAAAGAAAGAAAGAAGAAGGGAAGAGGGAGCAAGGGAGAGAGGGAGGAAGAGGATGGGGTAAATGTAACTTTTGTTATCCATAATTAATAGTGGCTCTTAAGTCTGGGTTGATAGGGTGAAAATCACATCCAAAGGAAGCCTAAGCCACAATAGATGCTTTCCTAGGTGGACTTAAAGCATGCAGCAAACAGCTTTGAAAATAGTCTGGTGGAGTAGCTGTCTTTCCTTTTTCCTTTCCTTTCCTTTCCTTTCCTTTCCTTTCCTTTCCTTTCCTTTCCTTTCCTTTCCTTTCCTTTCCTTTCCTTTCCTTTCCTTTCCTTTCCTTTCCTTTCCTTTCCTTTCCTTTCCTTTCCTTTCCTTTCCTCTTTTTCTCCTTCTTTCTTTTATTTTTCTTTTTTAAAACATCATCTCTTTTATTGTTAAGTAATGCATGATACTGTCCTGGCTTTGCACAAGTCAAGACAGAGTCAAATAACAATGGCTGCAAGTTTTTATGAACCTTCTGGGATTTAGCCCCAGCTCCAGTGTTCGGTGAGTAGGACTGGGGTTGGCCAAGGCAGAAACACACCATTGATGATGATAAAGTGGTGTTACGGTCTCTTCCCACAGAAAGCCTTAGAGCAACTAGGAACTGGACCTTCAGAACCTTTGGGTTCAGGCATCTAGATCTTACAGATTCGTTTGGGTTAGTCACTAGAAACAGATAATTAAAAATCAAGCAATAGCTTAGTCCTAAGAAGGCTGAGCCAGGATACTCATAGTTTTGCCACAGATACACACACACCTGCATCTATTTTTTTTTTTTTCATTTGAGTGCAGAGGTTTTTTGTTTTGTTTTGTTTTGTTTTGTTTTGTTTTGTCTTATTTTCAAATTTACTTAAAAAATATTTCCTGTGTGATAAGATCCTGGAGTCTGGGCTTTGTGGCACCAGCACTCTAAAGATTTTGTTTGCTTGTTTTTTTCTGCTCATTCTCAAGCTAGCTAGTATTCTGCCTCTACTAAAAGCTCTGTAATTCTAAATGATGTTTTTCTTTTCTCTAGATTTTATTTGTTTTTGTGTTTTTGTTTTGTTTGTTGTTGTTTTTGTTTTGTTTTGTTTGACAGGGTTTCTCTGTGTAGCCTTAGATATCCTGGAACTCACTCTTTAGACCAGCCTGGTCTTGAACTCAGAGATCTGCTTTCTTCTGTCCCCTTTAGTGCTGGCACTAAAGGTGTGTAGCACCACTGTCCTGCTCTAGATTATATTTACAATGCCCTGATCCTAAATAAGCTACTAGTTAGATGAGTCTATATCATTAAGAACTTCATGATGTGTTTATAAAAAGATAAAGAGAGGGGGGGATATGTTCTATGGAGGTGTAGTCAGATGTGAGGGAAGAGGTGCCTCTGCAGGTCCGTGCTGAATCATCCCTTCCCCCTGTGGAACCAGCCACAGGACAGTATAGTGTAGAAAAGAGCTTATTAAGGGCATGGGGAGGGGAGTTAAGAGGGTAGTAGAGACAGAGA
>NC_034594.1:32266049-32285311 GCF_900095145.1 Mus pahari | reverse complement strand
AGAGGATTAGAGGCCAGCCATGAGCATGTTGTGGTGGGGGGAGGGAATGGGGAGAGGGCAGGAGCAGGAAGGGAAGAACAAGAGAGAGCGCAAGAGAGCAAGGAAGGGGCAAGCAGCCTCTTTTACAGTAAGGTAGGCTTACCTGACTGTTGCCAGGTAATTGTGGGGGCAGAGTTTAGACAGAATGCTAACACTTTAACCCTTCCATTTCCTTTTTAAGAAATGTTTAATAAGCCAACCACCCCTTGACTGGCTCTGAGATCCATGCAGGTTTCACAAAGTTCCATACCCAGGTCACCAAGCTTGCTTTACTGCTTTGTGCTTGACATGTTGAAATTCTCTGAAAGTTTACCTTCAGACAAGGCCATATGCATGATGGAGGGTTAAGTAGTTTTGAAATGATTCCTAATACTGCATGGTGACATATTTTGCTGTGATGAAAACACAAGGTATAGTCAGTGTTCCATGACAGAGTGACATGACCCTCAACAGAACACAGATGTGAATTAGTGGCATTGACCACTGGGATCTGAATCATATTCAAACCCTAGACACATCCAGAGCCACTAACAGAGCTTAAGTTGTGTGAGGTTGCCCTAAGGACCTGCAAGCCACTCTCTGAAGCCAGCTGACACATGATTATTCCCTACCACCTGACCTTGCATAGTACCAGAGACCTTTGCCCCACACCTGCACAGGTTGCTTGTGTTGTGACAGAGCAAGCAGACTTTGGTCACTGGATACCAGACAGAATGAGAAGCCACCATGTGGCTTGTGTTTTGCCCATCTCAAGGGGGACCTTTACTCGTTCTTTTCCTGCTCTTTGAGTGCTGGAAAAGAAAAATTGGACTGAGTACAGGGTCCCCAATAGAGGAGCTAGAGAAAGGATCCAAAGAGCTGAAGGGGTTTGCAGCCCCATAGGAGGAGCAACAATATGAACTAACCAGTATCCCCAGAGCTCCCTGGGACTAAACCACCAACCAAAGAGTACACATGGAGGGACCATGGCTCCAACTGCATATGTAGCAGAGGATGGCCTTGTGGAACATCAATGAGAGGAGAGGCCCTTGGTCCTGTGAAGGATCAATGCCCCAGTGTAGGGGAATGCCAGGACTGGGAAGCAGGAGTGGGTGGGTTGGTGAGCATGGGGAGGGGGGATGGGATAAGGGGGTTTCTGGAGGGGAAATGAGGAAAGGAGAGAACACTTGAAATGTAAATAAAGAAAATACCTAATAAAAAATCTAAAAAAGAAAAATGTTTTTGACTTACAACATTATGCTTTGATTATCTCCTTTCTGTAACCATATGAAGTAGAAGAGCTATACAATATGTGTGTGTGCGCAGATGTGCATGTGCATGTATGTAAATGTGAATGTGTGCTTGTGTGTGTGTCTTATCTCCTAGCTGTTTTATTCACAGTATCACAGCATCCATGATAGAGCATTTCAGGGGAACCTAGATGTCCTGGTCACTGATTCAAAGCCAGCAGTTGACAAGTAAATAAGTATCATGGCCAGGTTTCATGGCATGCATGAAGAAGGCAATGGCACTCAGGAAAGGTGAACAAGGAGGGAGGCTTACCACAGCCTGTCTGATCTGTGTGCTTTTCCTGTGTTGGCTAATCACTGATGCTGGAAAGGGTGACATGGAAAGAGGGGAGACAGGGCCACTCCGTTCCTCTTCTCCGTGGTGCTTGCTCGCTGGTAACACAGAAAAGTGATAGAATGTGTGGTTAGTAAGCACTGAGATAAACCCACTGGATTAGTATCCTGCGCTGTTTATTTGTGGTGCTTTAGAAATGATGAAATACATAGCATGAGCTGTGAAGATTGAATTAAGAAAAGCTGGGCATGGCTACACATATCTTTAATCCCAGCTTGAGGGCTTGAGGTACATAGGCAGGCACACCTCTGTGAGTTCAAGGCAAGACTGGTTAATTAGGAAGATCTTATCTCAAAAGAATAAAAAAAAAAAATGAGGGATTTTGACGGTTTCACATATGAGTTAAACACATCTGCGTTGAAAACAGGTGTTAATTCAATATAAAGATGAGTGGCTAATATTCTTTACCCAGAATGAGGTTAAATATACTCCAGAGGAAAAGGAAATGGTTTTTACATTTTACTTTAATGGCACCTGTCCCTGCTTTTGGAATGATCCTCACCTCCAACCCATTTCTCCCTGTACTGTCCCCACAACGACAATTATTTAGGTCTGAACACTCGATTTTTCCACTTTTGACCTTACTAGATGTTGTAATTATTTTCTAGTTGGTAGCCTGGCCCAAACCCAAGCCTCAGGGGAATTCAGGATTACTTCAACTGAAAGTTCTTTTTAGTTATAGGAAACTTTAATGGTGTTTCAGAATTTACTGTAAAGCTCACACTGCCCACCAGGGGGCACTAACATTTTTGTGTAGGCAGATGCAGCTTAAAGACCAATTGTGGAAAAGTTCCAGTCTCTGTTAACCACTTCCAATTGATTACTTTGTAACTCCATAACGAAGTTTTAAATGAATAACCTTCCTCAAACAACCTCTCACCATGTTTTAAACAAACTGCTTTCCTTAACTCACACCTTTTACTGAGCTTTAAAACGTTTATTAGAACTCCTTTAAGATCTGGAAACTATGGAGAAGAAAAAAGAAAAAGAAAAAAGAAAAAAAAAGAAACACCAACATCCAGATTTGACTACTGCATAACACAGAGTTCATTTGTGGAGTTCTTTCTCTGCTGCATAAAAGAACAAGAATTTAAGCCACAGAAGAGAGGGGCCATTTGCAGGATATACTAAGGACTGGAATACACAAGCAATAAAGACCTTTCACGATAAAGTCGACAAGAACAACATAGAAGGCCAAGTGAAACGGGCCTCTAAATCTTTGTAAAAGAAAATATTTAAATGACCAATATGTACCTGAAAGGGAACCAATGTCACTAGTTATCAGAAAAGTACACCAAAGTCTCATAGAAACTAAGATCCTCTTGCAAGTTGGGCATGGTAGTCTGCACCTCTGCCCCTAGCATAGAAGAGGCAGAGGCGAAAGAATTCCTGTGAGTTCCAGTCTAGCCTAGCTATAGAGTGAGTGCCAAGCCAGCCTGCCCACATAGTTTTAGGTGGAGCTTGTCTTACAGCCTAAATAAGTAAAATAAAGTTTATTTACACTCATGATAGGAGTATAGATTTGTGCAATTACTTTGGGAAAATGCTCATCAGTATTTCATAAAGTTGAATATATGCATATTCTATAACCTCTTTCTTCATATTTAACATGTGAGTATATACCAAAAGATGTGTACTAGTCACACCAGCCAACATCTGCAGCAGAGAGAGTAGATGCATTGTGGTATGCTGAAATGGAACGGCATAGCATGGATGGCTGATAACCTCATAATGATAAATGAAAGCCACACACACAAGTACACACAGTACAAAACCTGGGGGGCTGGAGTTAAAGAGGGTTGGCTGTGAGCTGCCATGTGGGTGCTAGGACATGAACTCAGGTCCTCCGGAAGAGTCGCCAGTGCCCTTAACTTCCCAGCCATCTCTGGCTCCAGGAATGCAGGTATTCTTAGCTGAAAAAAGCAGGCAGGCCCAAGCCTGTGCTACTATTCTGGTACTAACAATTACCACTCTTACTCCATTCGAGATCATCAGAGTTCCCTATAGAACCAGTTCAAGATTTGGGATTACACAGCCTGGTCAGTCAGGATCTCTCCCTGTAGTCTCTTTTCCCAGTTCTCTTCAGTTACCTAGTGATCTTAGTCAGCGTCCCTAAGAGCCCAAGCCGCAAGGTCAGAGCAGTGTTAACATCAAGGGGGTTTCTGGGCACCAGCAGCTTTCTCCCTCTAACCCAGCGGCAAAGGTAAACTCTTAATACAACCAGGTGCATGCATTTTACATAAATAGGTTTTATCTCACTTTAAAATGTCATAACAAAGCCAAGCCTGGTGACACAGACCTGTCATCTCAGCTTCTTGGGAAGCAAGAGGTAGAAAAATTGCAAGATCAAAGCCAGCCTGGGCAACTTAATGAGATTTTTGTCTCAAAATAAAACATGAAAGAGGCGGAGGGGTACTGAGGATATAGTTCCGGGGTAGTGTGATCACCTGGCATAGATTCAACCTTCAGCCCTGCAAATTAAGAAAAAGGCATATGCTAATGTGTGTGGTCTGAATGCTTCTCTATAAGATTGAGCTTTAGAAGAGGAAGCTTAGGGTATGCATTGATAGAGAAGGCGTTCTAAGTGACATCACCAAGAGAAGATGGGGACTAAGAGCCCTCTTTCCCGAGTCCTTGCCAACATGTAGGACAAGTGGACTGTGCCACCTGACTCGGATAAGGACTGGTGAGGCCAAGTGCTCAAACCCTGGGACTCTCAGGGGTCTGATAGCAGTGGAGCTACCCCCTCCCTGTCTATGTGAACCAGTAACCATGACACCCAACCGTGAGGACCATGTGCAGTCAGTCACAAGATGCAACATCTGGAGTCCTTCCCCATGCAAATAGAACAACACAAACATCTTGACCATAGTCAGTAGTGAACACCCCCCAATCCCATCCCACTCCCCAAGGTTTATAGAGTCCATGACTACATGAAGTAACAAAGCACAAGTTATCTCACCAAGAATCGGCTGGGAATTGCCGACTTTACTGAGCTGTAACATGTAGGGAAGACCTCTGTCTCCTGACGGACTCATCATTGGATCTCGGGACCGCCTGGCTGGTGGGGCTCTCCTCGTCCACAGAGGCTCACATCAGCGTGGCAGCAGCGGATGTTGCAGCTGTTGTGGGACCTAGGATCCTGGCTACCTGCCTCACCCAGGCTGCCCAAACCTCTTCATTCCTCATTCCCTGCCTGCCTGGAACCCTATGGAACCTATCTATCCCAGGCTCCGCTTCACAGCTGACACCCCAGAGGGAAGGGGGCAGGCTGCTGACTCCCTGACCCTGATGTTGCCCTGCTGGTAATATCCAGACACTCAAGGCAGTACACAGGACCACACCAACACTTGATCATCACACACACACACACACACACACACACACACACACACACACACACAATGTATGGCAGAGAAAGGCCAGCTCAGGGTTACATTTGATTGTTCTTTGAGATGAGTCACATGCTACTGAATACGCCTCTTATGTGTAAGGAGGGATACCCATGTATTCCTTAGATTGTACTGTCTTATTGTGCAGGACATATAAAACTTTAAAGGCCTATATGGTAGTATCACTTGCAAAAAAATATGGAGAAGCAAGTTTGAACTCAATTCAAGAAGCTGCCAAGGGATTTGAGATATTCAGCTACAGAAAGAATTGTCTTTGTCTTCTAAGCACATCAATCTAGCAGCCATAGAGAAAGAGGAAACCCAGATGGCCTTTCTCAGGCTCCAGCCACGACAGCTAGCTTTTATGGCGAGTCTTATTTTCTCTGTTGGCTTTTCTCTTTCCGAATCTAATTCATCTTTAAGTACAGCTGTCCATCACTCTAGCACCTATTGAAAAGTTTTTCCTTTCCCTATGGAATTGGCTTGGTGGTTGCTCTGGCTTGGTGCGGCTTGAGTATGTCCTAGATGGGTTTGTGTATTAGGTGATTGGTCCCCAGTCTGTAAATGTTGGGGGTAGTGGGACCTTTAATGCACGGCAATAGTCACCAAGTGTGGTGGTTTTAATATGCTTGGCCCAGGAAGTGGCATTATTTGGAGGTGTGGCCTTGTTAGAGTAGGTGTGTCATTGTAAGAGTGTGCTTTCAGACCTTTGTCCTAGCTACCTGGAAGCCAGTCTTCTCTTAGCTGTCTTCAGAACAAGAAGTAGAGCTCTCAGCTCCTCCAGCTCCATGTCTGCCTGGATGCTGCCATGCTCCCTCCTTGGTGATAATGGACCTGAGCTCTTAACCTGTAAGCCAGCCCCAAGTAAATGTTGTCCAGCTAAGACACCAAGGATATTGAATGCTGTTCTCATGGAAAATTAGTTAGTTCCCATGACTGTGGACTGTAGTAAAAGATCAAGATCAGTCAGTGCCCTGTGTCTAATTTCCTGTCTTTCCATGTAATCTCTCTGCATCCATTCTGTCATGGTGAATGGCTTTACCAGAACTAGCACCATCCTGTTTACACTTCTAGCCATAAAATGGTGAGTTTGATAAATTTCCTTTATGTAAAGTACCCGGCCACAAGCTTTAGATTTAGCAAGAGAAAATAAGTGATGAAATTAGCTTTATTGAAAGCTCATTTGATTATGTGGGATGTGAGGATATTTCTAGACCCCTATTCATGTTTATTGAGCTCCATGGCTGTATCTCTAGCAATACTACTGCATTAATTCAAAGGTTATGGTACATATTGAAATAAAGTAGTTTAAGTCCTCCAACGCTGATATTCTAGACTCTCAATTACGTCATAAATTTTAAAATCAGTTTGTCAATTCCTACAAAAAAAACTTGCTTAGACTCTGGTTGGTCTTATGTTTTGTCTAAGTTAGGAGAGAAATGACATTTTAACATCTTAGACTTTAATATACTGACATAGTAGGTCACTTGCATTTAGGTGGTTTTCATTAAATTCAACTGTCATAAAGCAGGTTCTCCTCCAGCCGGTCCTCAGCACCTCAGCACCAGCAGACACCAGGCACATCCTCATCCACCACCACAGGTTCCACACATTTCCAATGTTTCACTGTTCCTATGCTACACAGTACCCTTTAAAAGGCCCCTCTGACATTGACATGGGGCTCTCTCTCTCTCTCTCTCTCTCTCTCTCTCTCTCTCTCTCTCTCTCTCTCTCTGTGTGTGTGTGTGTGTGTGTGTCTGCATGCTCTGTCTTCCCATCTCCCTGTTTCTAACCCTCTCTCATGACCCAACTCCCCACTCCAAGTTGGCCTTTCACTTCCTCCTCCCCCAGTAACCCTCTTACATTAGATCTAATGCATGGTGTGATCTCTCTGTGATGCACCTTGGCCTGAACTGGCCAAGGTATTTTTGCCGATAAATCCTAACACCAACAATCTTTTATAGTTTTTCATGTACATGCACAAGCCATAAATATTTCATATTTTAATACCATATAAATGATAGTTATAAATTTGAGTTTCCTGATATTCATTGTCTATTATGAAGGTAAATACCATTGATTTGTGTGTATGTACATGTAGATATGGCATGCATGTAGAAGCCAGTGGTCAACCTTGGATATAATTTCCTCAGATATATATATATATATATATATATATATATATATATATATATATATATATATATATATATATAATCTCCAGTTAATTTTTAATATTAAACTTGCACTTACTGAGTAGAAATTTGTCAGTGCTATTCATTTTATCAAGATATAGCCTCTAACTCTATTGATTTGGCAAAGATTATGTGATATCAAAAGCATAATCCATATTTTTTAAAGGTTTGGATGGACTTTATAAAAAATAAACAACTTGGGCTGGAGAGATGGCTCCATGCTTAAGAGCACTGACTGCTCTTCCAGAGGACCTGGATTAAATTCTAAACACCCTAATATCCAATATATACAAAGAACTCAAGAAGTTAGACTCCAGAAAACCGAATAACCCTATTTAAAAATGGGGTACAGAGCTAAACAAAGAATTCTCAACTGAGGAATATTGAATGGCTGAGAAACACCTCAAAAAAAATGTTCAACATCCTTAATCATCAGGGAAAAACAAATCAAAACAACCCTGAGATTCCACCTCACACCAGTCAGAATGGCTAAGATCAAAAATTCAGGTGACAGCAGATGCTGGCGAGGATGTGGAGAAAGAGGGACACTCCTCCATTTCTGGTGGGATTGCAAGCTGGTACAACCACTCTTGAGATCAGTTTGGCAGTTCTAGTACCACTCCTGGGCATATATCCAGAAAATGCTCTACCTTGTAATGAGGACATATGCTCCACTATGTTCATAGCAGCCTTATTTATAAAAGCCAGAAGTTGGAAAGAACCCAGATGTCCCTCAACAGAGGAATGGATAGAGAAAATGTAGTACATTTACACAATGGAGTACTACACAGCTATTAAAAACAATGAATTTATCAAATTCTTAGACAAATGGATGGATCTGGAAGATATCATCTTGACTGAGGTAAACCAATCACAAAAGAACACACATGATATGCACTCACTGATAAGTGGATATTAGCCCAGAAGCTCAGAATACCCAAGATACAGTTTGCAAAACACATGAAACACAAGAGGAAGGAAGACCAAAGTGTGGATACTTTGATCCTTCTTAGAAGGGGGAACAAAATACCCATGGGAGGAGATACAGAGACAAAGTTCAGGGCAGAGACTGAAGGAATGACCATCCAGAGACTGCCCCACCTGGGGATTCAATCCATAAACAACTACCAAACCCAGACACTATTGTGGATGCCAACAAGAACTAGCTGACAGGGGGCCTGATAAACCTGTCTCCTGAGAGGCTCTGCCAGTGCCTGACAAATACAGAAGTGGATGCTCACAGCTATCCATTGGACTAAGCACAGGGTCCCCAATGAAGGATCTAGAGAAAGTGCCCAAGGAGCTGAAGGAGTTTGTAGCCCCATAGGAGGAACAACAATGTGAACTAACCAGTACCCCCAGAGCTCCCTGGGACTAAAGCACCAATCAGAGAAAACACATGGAGGGACTTGTGGCTCTAGCTGCATATGTAGCAGAGAATGGCCTAGTCGGTCATCAATGGGAGGAGAGTCCCTTGGTCCTGTGAAGGTTCTATGCCTCAGTATAGGGGAATGCCAGGGCCAAGAATCAGGAGTGGGTGGGTTGGGGAGCAGGGGTAGGGGGTAGGGGATAGGGGATTTTCAGAGGGGAAACTAGGAAAGGGGATAACATTTGAAATGTAAAGAAAATACCTAATTTTTAAAAAAGAAAACATTTGTAAACATCCACATGGTACCTCACAATTGTCTCTAACTCTAGTCCCACAGGATCTGACTTCCTCTTTTGGTTTCTGTGGCTGCCAGGTTTGCATGTGGCTCACAGGCATAGATGTTGCCAAAGCACCTATATCCATAAAATTAAAAAATTTACAATTAAACATTTCTCTGTTAAAAGGGGGGGACGCTCTTTTAAGGGAGTAAAAATGCTGGGTGCACTGTGCGACCGTACTCCTAGATAACTGAGTGGCGGAGGCAGGAGAATTATGAATTTGAGACCAGCCTGAATAGCATAGGCAAAGTAGGAAGGATAGGGACAAGCCATGAACTTGGAGTGGTAGTGGAAAATTACATGCCTAGTAGAGGAATCACATCTAGAGTGCACAAAGACCTCTCAAAGCTCAACAACAAAATCACAAACAACCCCATTATAGTATTAATTTTGTAATAAATCCTGGGGTTTCTGCTCCCAAATGAAAGACAGACAGTCAGACACACACACACAAACACACACACACACACACACAGAGCCTTTATATTTTAATATGCCTTATGCAGCACGATAGCTGGGCAGCTGCCTGACCTCCGTGTTGCTAGAATCTACCTCTCACCAATAATTCCAAGTTACTATTTACTAATATCTATGCTCCATCTTGACTGCCCCTGACCCACCTGAGAAGCCCTCTGGGCCTTGCTTTCCAGGCCCCTTTATATGGCAGCTGTGCTTCTCCGCCCTGCACAGTCCTGAAACATGGCCTCTCTCCCCTTCCTTCCTCTCCTTGTGGTCCCACGCCCAGGAAACCTAAAACCCTGCCTCTTTCTCTTCTCCCTTGCTACTGGCGGCTGGCATCTTTATTTACCAGTTAGAATTAATTTGGGGCAGGTTCCCAGAAGCTATGGATAGACCCTCTCCTGCAAATGGTTTTGGGGGACACAATTAGCATTGGAATGCAAGCAGCTACGCTCCATAAAAATGAATGAAAGATCTTACCAGACTCTTTATCAAAGAAACATGTTTCAGATAACAAACATACAGGTGCTCGATACTCTTAGTACTTAGGGAAAAGCAATTAAAGCCACACGGACAAGCCACTTTGTCCATTCTAAGAGCCAGAGCCAAATCACAGTGGCAAGTGCTGCCAAAGGTGGGAATTGTAACTGTCAAGAGATTCCTGGAAGGATAAAAATATCACAGACATTTTGAAAGCATTTCAGTTCTTCCCTCCAAAGTTAAACGTAGATTAATACCTACCTTCCGCTCCAGCAATCCTGTTCTCAGGCATTTACTCAAGTGAACTGAAAACTTTTTTTTTTTCAAATTACAAATGATTCCAGAAGTTTAATTGATAAGGAAATACTTTTGATGCCCTTTGTCAAATGAATGGATGAAAAACTGGACTCTATTGACACAAAAGAAAACTATAGCCAATCAAAAGGAAATGAAGTGTTGGTTCATATAATATTATCACATGATAATTCATATAGCCATGCCAAAAATCATAAACTGATATTGCTAAGTGAAGGAAGTTACACCCATATTGCATGATTCCATTTGTGTGTCTTTCTGGAAATGGTGAACTACCAGAACTAAATTCTGCAGATGATTGCCAAGGATGGGGCATGGTGAGAATTCCTTCCTCCAAGAGAATGCTTTGGTTGTACTCTCTGAAGGGCGCTGGTGTTGCCTTCTCACACCATAAAAGTAAAATCGGTGGGGTGGGTGGAGCCCGTTTATGGGATCCAGTCTCATTCAAGAGGGAGGAACCCCAGCTTGCTTAGTCACTGCCCGGAAATTCCTCCTTTTAATGCTGTTGCATTGAGGATTGTTTCAAAGGGATAAAAACATTCAAATCACAGTTATGACTACAGTGGACAAATGTAGGTCACAGAAGCTTAATCTGGAGATCAAGATCAACTTTGAAAATCGTAGGAAACATGAGGTGTGTGTCCCTGATAATAGCGCACCTAATGAGTGATATTCCTCCCAAATATATGGCCTCAATCTACCAATGAGAAAAGAGCATTTAACTTGAAATAAGAATCATATTACAAGCTGCCTGTTTCGTGTGCTTTATAAACAGCAAGTTTACAAAAGTAGGGGGAGGTAGGGGAGCTGCTGCAGACTGGGGACTAAAGACCTGGAAGTGCTGTGTGGAAGCAGTGGGATGGAAAGACCCTTGCAAGTCACAGGGACTGTCTTAGGCTTGTGCTAATTAAGGTACCTTGGAGAGGGCTTGGTGTTTACTAATAATGATGAAAACATGCATGTCTGGAAATTTAGTAATTATACTCACAGGTATAATTGATACAAATTTACATATGGATACAAAAGCTGCAAACGAGGGCTCACAACAGTATTTGTGACTGGCAAAGAATGAAAATAATCCATGCATTTATCACCAGAAAATTGACAGTGTGCAATCTTGTATATTGGGAGTTAAATGAACAGGCAGATGGACAGACACAGAGAGAGAGAGACACACACACACACACACAGAGACAGAGAATGAACAGTGTATTTTTTAATAAACAAGTCAAAGACCCAAAAGATTGCATACTGCTTGATTCCATTTATACAGTGCCTTAACTTAGAATCTCTCCAAAGGGGTGGTTATGGATGCTGACAAAATTACATATTTTTCTATTGGGGGAAATATGTAGCTTTTATTATAGTTCCTTGAATTGTACTCTTAAATGTGCTTTTCTGAATGCTTTCTAGATTCTAATAAAACTTTAAGAAAATAATATACAAAACATATTATTAAATATGACATGATTATATGACAATATATTTATATGTAATAGAGAAACTACATGTGTAATATATAAAAAAACATATACCTGAAATATTTCTGGTGGTCTTTAGTTTTATTGTTGTGTGTACACCTGTGTATATGAGCTTGAGTACATGTGTGCATCTGAGTGAGAGTACATGTATGTGTGTGCATCTGAGTGAGAGTACATGTGTGTGTGTGTGAGTGTGTGTGTGTGTGTGTGCATCTGAGTGAGAGTACAGGCTTGCACTTCAATGCCAATTTCTAGTATCTTTCTTCAATCACTGCACCATAATTTGACAGTGTCTCTCACTGACTTCACAGACTTAGCTGACTTACCTAGGCTGGCTGGTCAGTGAGCTTCAGTGATCCTCTGTCACTGTCTCCCCAGCACTGAGTTATAGTTGTGTGACATCATGCCCAGCATATTACATGGGATCAATTCAGGTCCTCATCCTGGTGACTGGCAACCCACTGGCTAAAGCATCTATCTATTCAGCGCCCCCCCCCCCCANCTTCTTCCTTTTTTAAAAAGATCGACCTTATGTATCTTTGTTTGCACTGAATGAATCTAAGGATGGGAACAAGGCAGCCATTATGAAGATAGTCACACTGGGTCTGGAGTCAGATGCATGTGTGTTTCAGTGTGTTTGAATGAGCAAGAACAAACCCTAAACATGGTTAACGATTTTATACTTTATGCATTAAACTACAAGGATAGGCTTTTCTTAGGAAGGACGGAGGGAAGGAAGATGGTGGAAGGGCCATTTCAAGAAGTGAATGTGTGTACTGCTCACAATGTATGCTCCCTCGTGTCTTATTAGTTGACTTAGTGATGCTCATGTCCTAGTAGTAAATGACTATGAGGACAAGTCCACAGTCTGTCAACAGAAGAAACAGGATTTTCTATTTTCTTTTGCCTTCATGGTTTAGCCCTCTCCTCCACTACAGTGGCCATTTAAGACTATGGCTAGAAGATAATAAATGCCATATGATATGGGACAGGAATTGAAAGTAAATGAGAAAAATATTTATACTAACAACCTGTATTTGTTTTAAAATCTCTTATTAAACCCATATGTAAGATACTCTATTAGTCTAATGAGAAAGCCCTATGTCAAAGCAAAGCATGACAGTTTTTTTTTTAAGATATTTTCTTTATTTACATTTCAAATGTTATCCTCTTTCCTGGTTTTCCCCTCTGAAAACTCGCTATCCCCTCCCCACTCCCCCTGCTCACCAAGCCACCTACTCCTGCTTCCTGGCCCTGGCATTCCCCTACACTGGGGCATAGAGCCTTCATAGAACCAAGGGCCTCTCCTCCCATTGATGACTGACAAGGCCGTCCTTTGCTACATATGCAGCTGGAGCCATGGGTCCCTCCATGTGTACGCTTTGGTTGGTGGTTTAGTCCCTGGGAGCTCTGGGGTTACTGGTTGGTTCATATTGTTGTTCTTCCTGTGGGGCTGCAGACGCCTTCAGCTCCTTGGATCCTTTCTTTAGCTCCTCCAGTGGGGATCTTGAAAGCACAACAGTCTTATAGTCAGTGGTAAAAAGTAGAGCAGTCCTGACAATGTACACGTGTCAAATGCTGACTGTCATGAATGTTTACTATGCTCTTTATTTAATAAGACTGCCTAAAAATAGATGCAAACATTGAGAAGGCCCAATGAGTTATTACTTGTACTCTGATACAACCATCTTTCCAGAGACTCAAGACAATGAAGAAGTAATTCATCAGAATGCAAGAGTAGAGGGTTTTATTTGGAATCAAATAGATCAGAGGCAAGCAGAGCAAAAGGCACTAGCTCCATCCTCCAGGCTCCCATGACAACATTCTCCCAGTGCTCTCCTACTTCATGGCTGATTATTTCTGGTTTCTCCTCCTGTGCCAAATGGTGAATGCTGCTTCTCCTCAAACTCTTTTAATACAGTCTCTCTGATATCCTACTCTTCATAGTCGCAAATGCATCTCAGCCCCGATGACTGCCAAGTCTAACCCTCTCTTTTGAGCTTTGGACTCATAGTTAATTGCCTATTTCCATGGTCCACCTGCATTTCAAACTGCGTGTGTCAGTTGTGAATTTTTTTTTTCTTCTCTCCAACCTGCTCCACCCACAGTAAAGGTTATAATCTACTCAGTTGTTTCCATCAGAAACTGAGTCACATGTGAAAATTTATCACCAAGTCTGTCCATTCTTCAGGCAGCAGCCATTGTGATCCCCTTCCAACACCAATAGTTAGTTACCTCTTAAGCACCTTCCGCTGGTTGCTTTGAATTTAAACATTTCTGATGTTTAGTGGGTGGTACTGGTGTCTGCCCAACCCACTTTCTGCAGTGTCTCTTCAATCTCAGCTCTATGGTCTGTTAGGCTCATGACCCCAGCTCTTTCTCACTTCCCGGCTTTTCTTTTGCAGAACACCATTTGATCATCTCCTACTTCTCCTTCAGCTCTCAGCTTAATGCCCCTTCCTCATGAAGGCTTTCTTGTCCCTCTAATCTAAATTATATTCCTCCATTTTCTCTTGTGTGTCTCCAGTTTGTTTGCTTTTCCTTTGTTGGAGACTTCTGGCTGATTCTCAAAATTCATTTTCCCTCTCTTCAGTCTAAATAGAATTCACCTGGGCACCTAGCCTGTTTCCCTCTTTAGTGCAAAGATGTATCTGAGTCCCAGCCAATGGGACATGAATGGACAGGATGGAGCACATGGAAAGGTTTCCCACTAAGGCCTGGGAACTACCATCTGATTACAATGTGATGCCAAAGCTTTCATCTTGGGCCAGAGGATGGAAACTTTGTGTTTGTTGTGGGAATTGGGAGGTGGGAGTGGGGGCAACTACTCTACAAGAGAAAACTACGCAAACCTATTTGACTAATAGACTTTTACAGACGTTTGTTACAGTGAAGAAGGTCACTGCTGGGTTTAAAGAGGATCAAAATCTCATGGGAGCACATGCAATGTAAAGGGTGCCCTGTTGGTGTTATGCAACCTCTAGGAACTTCAACCCTGAAGAGCAAATGCTTTAAAATACTTTTTGGTTGCAAAATAGAATGGTAACTTACAAGAGAACACACCAAGAGTGGGCAGGCCTGCAAAATCCAAGGAAAATTAAAACACAAATAAGGTATGCAAAGGCATATGGCCAGAGAAGAGGAGGAAAACCAATCATTGGCCTTGGAGGAGGAGCACAGTTGGAGTGACTTTTACAAGAATAAAATCCTCATACCTCCATGTATAAGCATACGTGTTTATGAACATTTAAATGAGCAAGACCGAATGACTTATTAAGAGCCATGGCTGAATGCCAATCTGTGTAGGTTCAGTACAGAGCCTGTCATTTGCTAGTGGTGTACACAGGTCTCCTGGTTTGTAAAAGAGGATAACTGTAACCCTGTCTACATGTGAATGCCATGGCGATTATGTGAATAAATAAAATTGAATGCACATTGAGCCAGGCATGCAGTAAATCCTGGGTGTGAGGGATTTTTGTTTTTTTAAGTATTGCTACTTGCTACAACGTATTTATCTTACTACTTAAGAACAAACAACTCTTCCAAGGGCAATAAGAGAAACAAGGATTAGGAGGAGGACAAATGAAATTAAAACAGAAGAAATTAGTTTATGAGATAAAGAAAGTGGAGCACATTTAGGGTGAACACAAAGGAAAAGTTTGAAGGATCAAGTGGGCGCAAAATATTTTGATGACTAAATATTCACAAGGCAGCAACATTCAGGAAGTCGCCTAATTATCAAGTGCCTGTGACATGTATGACGGCAGCAATTTTCTGTCTGAGAAATGTAGATAAAATCCACAGCTACTCACCATCATGTGAGCTTCAACAATAACTAAACAAGGACTTGCTCCTCTGTGTACCATAGAGCAAGTACATGCTATATCTGGTTCTCATCTACTGTCTGTTACCAGTCCCTCTTCTGCAACCTCACCTCTGGTTTGTGGCAGCTGGGAAGAATGGCACAGCTGAGACTGGGCAACTATGAGTCTTTCATCGAACACTCCACCTGCTTTAACTATCCTTTAAGTGTTAGCTTGGCCCTTCCGTCTGGCTTCTTGCCAGGTGATTTCAACATCTATCTTTTCAAGTCTTCCTGGGGAATGTTCTCTGGGGCAGCCTAAGTAGCCATGTATCTGGAGGCTAATTTCCCATATCACACAGACTGGTTACCCTACAGAAGGGTAAAAAAAGTGTGTGTGACAATGGTGTTGGGTGACAGATCATGTTTGCTTCATGCATATTTGTATTTTTAAAGAGATTTTTATATTATTTTTAAAATTATAAGAAATTTAAATAGGACCCAGGAGATAAGTTAAAAGCATTATGGTTGTGGGGTGGGGTGGGGTGGGGAATTCCTGCTCGTACAAAGCCAGTTTGCTTTCTGTAGGTCAGACACTAGCAGCCCCTCTTCCCAGATCTTCAGGCACTTTGCTTCTCTCTCTCTCTCTCTCTCTCTCTCTCTCTCTCTCTCTCTCTCTCTCTCTCTCATTTCCTTAATGCCTGGACAGATCAGGAGAATGCTTGCTTTCTTTGTCACTTCCTTAATGGTTGGACAGATCAGGAGAATGTTGTCTTTCATGATAGCCCAACTGGGAACTTGAAGAGCTTTTCATTTCCACACAACGCAGAGGGATCCAGCTGTCTCCAGGTCACACCAGAACAGATCTGTCATCCTTCGTACAAATCACCTTTATAATTTTCCTCTGAAACGCGAGCAGCCACCCTCTTTGTTTAACTTCCACATCTCAACATTTCAAGTGGCCTGTCATAAGGCTGGCATATTGACTGTAGACACTGTCCCTGGAAATTGGGGCTAAGCATCCAGAAACTGTGTATACTTTTTTTGTAAATAAGGGCTTCATATTTTGAAGCGTCGGGGCCTATAAAATGCTCTTTAGTAACGTCTTATGATGCAGAGCCTGGATTTTCTTCTACTTGTTAGTTAACTTTCAGACTCGTTTTGTAGCTGTGACAACAGATTAACATTGCTTACACCTATAGGATTCGATGGTATGTAAACAATGCTTCCCATATAAGAAACCAAAGTTCCTAAATGTTAGCTGTCATTATTGCTGGCTTTGTGAGAACAGGCTCTGGATTCTCTGCTCCCCATCACAGGCACGCCCATACCCTTGTCAAACCAAACCTGTACACAATCTACTTGCTTTCTGAATTTAACAAATAATACAGCTTAATTCTTAGAGTAACACCTGCGCTCAGGTCACCTCTTCAAGGTGCCATGTTCAGATGTTGTCTGGGTTCCAGAAGCTCCTGGAGCAAGTAATGTCTTTCTCCAAGCTCTTGTCTGCGGGGTCACCCGAGGACAGTTTACCAAGGCTGTGCCTAGAACCAGACAGCATGCATCTCATCAGCAAAGTTAGCTTTGAGGGTGGCACCTATTCAGTTCTGGAAAACTGATGGCTGTCACCACCCCTAAACCAGGTTATTTACTTTGGGCTTCAAGTTCCCTCCAACACCCCGAGTCTATCTCAGGCTTTCAGTGATTCGGGTGTAAAACACCGCTCAGCCAGAGCGCAATGGGGTGTGGTGGAATGGGGATGGGGCATCGCCCACCTCTTCACTCTTCAGGATGTGCCACCGCAGCCAGGCTGGATCCCGGGTCCCCCGGGCGGCCCCAGAGGGCGGGAGGCCGAGAGGAGGCGGCGGACGCATCCGCCGCCGCAGGAGGCGGAGCGCTGCACCTGGCGCCCGGTTCTCCAGCTCAGCCCTGAAACGGGTCCAGCCGGTCGGGAGCGAAGGCAGCGGCGGCGAGGCCAGGCCTGGGACCAAAGCGGCGAGGAGGAGCGGACGGAGGGGTCGCGAGGGACAGCGCCGGGCCACCGCCATCGCTCGCCCCACCCGGCCTGCATCCAGCCGCCGCGCCCGCCGCGCCCCCGGGAGAGGAGCTAGCCACCCAACCGACATGCCGCGCTCTGGCCTGCCCGCCGCCGCCCCGGCGCCCCGAGCGGCCGCCCCGCACCCCGGGGACAGGGCTCCCCGCGTCTCACGCAGCTGAGCGCCTCCAGGTGAGTGGGTCGGCGCCGCCCCGGGGCCCCGGATCCTCCTCCGTGCACCTGCCGCGGGGTGGGCGCCGCCCGGACCCGGAGCCTCCGAGCCTATCCCGCCCTCCCGGGTGCCGACTGTCATCTCGGGGTGCAGGACAGCGGCGTCCCCCGCGCCCGCAGCACTTCCGCAAACGTAATTGGAGTCGGGAAAACAAAGGCGCTGCCCGGGAGCCCTCGGCCGCCGCCCGCCCGCAGCTGTTGCAGAAGGTGGGGGGGCTCGGGTGGGCCCCACGGGTCCAAGCCTCTCAGAGTCCGGTCCCGGAGTCGCTTTGGAGGTAAACATCCCCGGGAGAGAGGGGGAGGCGAGCTTGTCTTCATGGCCCTTGACAGTGTCCCCCCTGTGTAGCAGGAGGAAACTGACATTGTTTGCCTCCCCCGTGGAAACAAATACAGGGGGTTGGTACACCTCTTCCCCGGGCTGCTACCTCCTTAGGAGAAATGCTTCAGGGTGTGCGTGCGCTGAGCACTGAGCTTCAACTCAGGCATGGGTCCCTAGCTTCACAGAGACTACCAGGTAGAGGAAAAATTCAGATGTAGCCCCTCCTCCTCCCTTTGCCCCTCCCCACGTGGTCTAGCCCGTGGATTACCACCCTTAAGTCTGGCACGCTGTGCGTTTTGATTCTCCCACACACCTGCGAAACCACAAACATTCCCTTTCATCAAGAAAAAAATTAATAAGCACTCCTACACCCACTGGGACATATAATACCTGCCAATCCATCGTAGAAATAACCTTGTGGAGTTGAAGTTTCAACTCCCAACCAGTGTCTAAGTAGTTTTGTGTCCTTGGGTTGTTGTTACATCATCCCAGGCTGCAGTTTTCTCACACAGAGAAAAAAGATGGACGGATAGTATACCAGTCAAATCTCCTTTAACCTTGGTGGCAGTTCACGATGTTGTGTGTAGTTGTGTGTGATATTGTGTGTGATATTAGTAAGCAGCATACAGGTTATGCGTTACCAGCAGCACAGTAAAAGAGGAGAACATTTGGTAGGTCCGTGTTCTGCACAGAGCATCGCTTCCTCGGGACCAGGCCCTTGCCAGCTAAAAGTGTATGCATTATTGATGGTCTTATGAAGAAAAGGAGGAGGATAAAAATCCTTTGCGCTGGGAAGCTTGGCTCTGACACCCAATACTTGTCATTAGCATATGTGGGAGATTTTTCATTTGATTGGTAATGAGTAAGGGTGATTGGGTGTTTTCACAGGTTGTGAGTAAAAATTCACAATATTAAAAAAATCGCTTAGGAAAAGGTTGAAACATTGTTACTACAATGCAAGACACATCTAGAAAGAAAAAGGGATCTAATTAAAACATGAATTAAAACTATTAAATATTTTACAGTTTCCCACGCTATCTATCTATCAAGGTAAATATAAAACAAGAAGGTAGACTAAAACAGAAACAAAACAGTACATGTTTGGTGGTCTGGGTATTGAATCACCAATTCTATGCATCATATATACATACACACAAACATATATATATATATATATATATATA
>NC_034594.1:32240904-32265861 GCF_900095145.1 Mus pahari | reverse complement strand
ATATATATATATATATATATATATAACTTCTGTATTATCTTATAGTAATATGGCACTTTTGGGATTCTTATGTTTTTAAAGGCACCATTCTGGAGTTAGTTTCCAAATCCCTGTACTAATGTCTAATTTTATGCACCATGAAAAAGAAGCTCAGAGAAATTATGCAACTTAGACCAACCACATATTCAATAAGAGGTGGAGTTAGAATTGACCTGTCCCTCTGACCCCAAACAAAGCACAGGAAACTTCCAGAAGGTACTCCTCCCAGATATGGACCTAGTCCTTCTCCCCACCTACACTGAAGCTTTTCCTTTGCTTCTTGCCTTTGAAATTAACTTTGTATCTACATGTATGTATTACACATGCTAGCATTTATCCATACAGAATGATCTACATATTGATAATGTATATAAATTAGTGGATGTATAATATTTTTACCCATTTATTTTTACATTTTTGAACTTACAAGAAATGTAAACCTAAGTGCCAAATATGAGTTGAGTATTAGACCAATGCAGGGGTAATTTTTCTTTTGACCTTAGAAAGTTAGATTTAGGTAAAAAAAAATTTGGAAAAGTGTATGTTCTTTTATTATATAAACTAAAAAGGGAAAAGAAGAAAGGAAAAAATTCACTGAAGAGAAAACTGAGTGCACCTAACCATAACATACAGTGAGGTTGTTTTGTTTTATTTTTGTTGTTGTTTATTGTTTTGGAAAGTAAGAGAGGGTCAGGGTGGGGCAGAGTCAGGAGTTTCAGATGATCAATTGTTCCCTTATCCAGTCATAGCTGTGGCAGTCTACAGCTTGCTGGGCTTCCTACAAGAACACTTTGGTGCACAGGTTTCCCTCTACGTCCAGGCTGGACCAGAACTTCTTTCCGTCTGTCTAGTCTTGCTTGCAACTGCAGTCAGGGAGACACTCATTTCTTGGTAAAGTTGATAGGAGGAGTCAGCTTGCTTGCTGTGTCATCTCAGGAAAATGTGGCATTACAGATGACTTCAGGTTGGCATAGTGTCATTTCAGGGGCAGCACATTATCATCAAGTTTAGTCTGATGTACGTATGTATTTAGTAACACTAAACACGGTTCCACAAGTCTTCCTACTAATATGTAAATGTAACCAAAATTAATGTGTAGAATTTTTAAAGGTCAACACATTTTTTCTGCTCAGAATTAGAAATCCAAAGGAAAAATACATTCAGACTTAAGATACAAGAAAACACACCACTTCATATGTGAAGAAAATCTAAATTGTCTTGGTCCATTGGAATGCAACTTTATTATAATGCAATCTGGCAGAAGAGGTCCTTATAAAGTTTATCTGAAGAGGAGGTTTTCTGACAGTTCTAGGCATCATGTAACATTTCATTTAAGGTTTTCATTATATTTCAGGTAGGTAGAAATCTGTGCAAAGAACTACCCTGGTTAAGGCCAGTTTGGGTAAAAGTTTCTTCCTTTAGAAAGAAACTTTCCTTTTTGGAACTCTCAAGGCATTTCCTAGGGCACAGTATTTTTAGGTTTCGATGTGAATTGGAGGCAGTAAACACACCTGAGTGCCTCCACCCGAGACATTGCCTCTGGGTTTTTGCAGTCCTCCATATTTAGCTCCCCAGAGTTAGCTGTGTTCACTGTTCTGGTCTTCAGTGTGTGAATACAGCTTTGTTCATCTTGCCTGATTTCTTGACTCCTGAAGAAATGAATAGCATGCCACCTAGTATTTAGACTAAATGATTTACTACCCTTTCTTTGTAGCTGTTTTGGTCTCTATATTTGAAAGATGTTTATTATTTTATAAAACAGCATAGTCTCAATTCATTAAGCAACTTTTGGAAGCTACCCATGTCCTTTGCCATGACAAATGATGCTTCATTTGTTGGTACAAAGGCAAACAGGAGAAAACCAAAATAAATATTTAAAATGTGGAACCCAAGCCTTGAGGTTGTGTTCACTATAGATGCTACACTCCTGGTTTTACTTTGTATCTCTAAGTATTGTGTATCGGGGGTGTCTGTGTGTTTCTGTGTGTGTGAGTGTGTGTGTATGTGTGTGTGTGTGTGTGCGTGCGTGCCTGTTGTGTGTTGTCTACATAGCTGTATGCTTTGGTTCAGGAAAGTGCAGGAGTGGCTGAGCCACAGTTAAACTGATGGTAGAGTTGAGGGCATTTCCAAGTTTGTCAGCATGAATGCGATTGCATTGTTGCCTTCGCAGGTGGCTCTGTTACATTTTAGGATGAGGTGGGATAGAATGAAACACAGAGCAGAGATGGAAGGAGTTCAGTCTATTAGAAAATTCACATTCAAGAGATGTGAAAAGAAATAAATTGGGTGGCATGGATACCGTTCTTGCCATGGTTCTTAGTTTGTTTGAGAAGAGAGAACCATCCAGGGAATATCTATAATTAGAAAAGAGGATACTCCAACTTTGAATGACTGAAGGAATGCATGAAAGTATTTCCATCTGAGAGGCAGAGCAAACTGGAGACAGAGAGGAAGGCTGGGAATCCCACAAGTCAGCTATGGCTAGAGGGTGGCCTACTGTGGCTTTGAGGGGGAGACAAAGGGGAACTAGAAAGAGGAACTGTTGCTGCCTGGATGAGCCTGATTTGTGGGTTAACCATGCCAAGGGAAAGTGACTGACGAGTCTGGACTGGTCGGTTGTTCCCTCCAGTGTGGGAAGCTTTCCCTCCTCAGCTGGGCGCTGTCTACTCTCCACATGGTTAACTGAGCACCCCTGATAGGGCCCAAGACAAATAAGGTTGCTCACACAGCCAAACACACATTCCCTGTGTTAAGCACAGAAGGCCAGAGTGGATATATATAGTGGCAACCCTACTTTCTATGACTCTTTAAAAGTTCTCTGTTCTTGGTGAACATGTTTGATCCTGAAGACTCCTACTGTAAAGCTCTTTCTTGGTTCTTTTCGCAATGATGTCATACTGGGTTAACAGAAAGCTATGCCTGAAAGCCACCGTTGTTAAGGAAATGTAATCACAAGACTTTATTTTCATACTTGAAAAGAAGAGGGAAAGAAGGATATAGATTTTACTATTTTCCTTATAATGATGTTCCCTATTAAAGGTGTAAAGTCTTGTTCAGGCGCAGAGTGAGTGCTGTGACAGGTACTTTGAGGGTCTCTGTGGGGGAGGAGAGCCACTTCTGAATGATGTACATCAGAGCAGTGTGGTAATTCCCTGTGCTCATCCATGATCTCCAGAATTAGGAGTGCTGCAAACGTCACTTGGGTGACTTGGATTTAAAGCAAAGCTTTATTACTTAGAATAGTGTATTAGAAGAGTGATAAATGTTTGTCAAAGAAAATCTAAAAATCTATATGGGGAAAATTATCTTTTAGGTCCTAATTTTGTTACCCATAGATAAATCCTTATAACAATTTGGTGTTATTTCTTCAAATATTATTCTAAAATATATTTCATGTGAAGATCACAAATTTACAGATTAAAAACTGACATAGATGGATGTTTGTGACATAGATGAATGTTTGTTCTATTTGTCTTTTTTTTAATGTTATATTTTGTTATGTTTTCCCATCATATGGATATATGATGCTAATTTTTCTTTTATAAGGATATGCCATAATTTATTTAACTGCCCATATTATTCCTGTTTTTCATTGTTAACTATGAAAACGATTGCGTTGTCTACACTTAAATCTTTGCTTTCCAGGAAATCTATAGTTCTGTTTTCAGTGAGTGAGCATGCTTGTTACCTTCATCAACATTTTACAAGGTATTGCTAGGGGTATATATTCAAACTTCTTTCTTTAATGTGCTAAATAATAAACTGTTACTGAAGGTAATTATATCATTATAATTGATAGCATTGATAAAATTCTCAGTCATCAGAACCTTAACGGCACAAGAAACAGCTAAGCAATTTTTAATGACATGTAGAATGTGCTAAAAGTACACAAACTGTTTTTTTTTTGTTTTTTGTTTTGTTTTGTTTTACGATTATACTGTATTTAGTGGAATCAGCTAGAAACGTTGGTAATAAGTTTGTGGCTATAGAAAAACGTAGTTTAAATCTTGATAACCATATTCTGTGTTTTTTGTGAGAGGTGTGCTTTCTTTAACGCCCTCACTTCTTTGTGTCAGTTATCAGCAGAGCCATATAATAAGAATCAGTCTTTTATTGAATAGCCATTTATTAAGAGTCCATTCTAAGTATACCATTAATCTATACCTACCATAGTGCTATGAATGGTTATACTACTATCTCTGAAGTTATGCTTTTACTTTTCAGTGTTCCTTGGTTTTGTGTGTGTGTGTGTGTGTCCCATAAATTTTTACCATAATTATATTGACCAAACTCATTCCTTCCCTGAAAATATTGGGATGGGAACTCTTTGTGTAAGTCTGATTGAAGGAATTAATTTAGCTAGTTTTCAAAAGCAACTCTCAGCCACTCAGATTGGACAGTACTTTGTCTTTTGAAAAACTAAATTTCATTTTATATAAATTACCGCAATGGTATAACAATTTTTTTTATTGAAGGAAAGTCTTCTGTAAAACCTTAAACAAATAGTTGTTTTCAATGTCAGCTCTTATAAGCACTTTCCTTTATTTCTATAAAAAAGATTTTAAAAATCATTTTATTGCCAGTTTACTGACAACCACATTTATGGTCATTGGGACAGAGGTGTGATTCTACTGGAGACAGCTGTCAAATAGCCACTTAGTCATGACTGACTATGGTGGTTAGACCCCATCCTCCCTGTCTTCCCCTCCCCTCTTACTGTTGCCATGAAGAAATGGCACCCCATTGACCCCATGACCACCAGTGTGTAACACATTTGTTTAAGACTTTCAGAGGCCCCTGGCCATGATCCTGTTGCCTGGAGGAGGCAGGTGGTAGAGCTGCAGGTCCCTGCTGAGTGGATGAGTAGAACGCTGAATCAATGGGGATGCCAGCGAGATGTGTTGCTGGCATCCTGGGTTATAAAGTAGGAGGGATTTTCCCTTAAAATTGCATATTCTATAATCTTTGGTCCTTAGTTCACTGGGTATTATTCTGGGTACTCCTATTCATATTTCCTTGAGGAAATGGTTTCTGAGCGTCAGGAATTGAAGTACGGTGGATACTGCCACCCTTGCCTTTTCCTACACAGATAACGTCATTGCCATCTGGCTAGGGATTGTGGTTGAGGAAGAGATCAATAAGACTTGCTTCCATTTCACAGAAGCTTCTGGAACACCTTTAAGTCCCTACATTGTATTTCTTCTTAACGAATAAATACACAGGTTCAGTGACGCATTTAATTCTCTTGAGCATCTATGACATTTTTCTTTTTGAAAAACATATTTATCTATTTACTTTATGTATATGAGTACAACACTGTAGCTGTCTTCAGACACACCAGAAGTGGGCATCGGATCCCATTACAGATGGTTGTGAGCCACTATGTGGTTGCTGGGAATTGAACTCAGGACCTCTGGAAGAGCAGTCAATGCTCTTAACCACCGAGCCATCTCTCCAGCCCCTGAAAGTTTTTATTGGAGAAATGTAAAAGATATATAAATATGTTTTCTTTAAAAGCTTTTCCATGCTTCCACTGGGCCTATTTGAAGATGGGATGTTTATTTGAAAGAAGATGATGAGATTCTGAAACTAGCTTCAAACTTATATTCTAAAGTATTCCTAGATACCTACCAGTAGACTAAATCAGCCATCTAAAACACATAGGCAGGAATCTGATGTTAATTGATACAGTCTAAAAGGCCTGAACTGTTAATTTCTTTTTAATTGACATTTGTTTCTCTGCATAAAACAAAAATGATGAACCACCTACCTGGCTCTTTGTTAAGACGAGCTATTTCTCTATTTTAAAGAAATGAAATTAATTTGTTCCTGTGACCTTCTTAACAGACTGGAGAGACACTTTAAAGATTTTAATCCTTTTCTTTCAGATTTGTGATGTTACTTGCAAATATACCAGTTGCTTCTTTTAACACAAGCAACCGTTTCTGGCTGAGAAATAATCCTTATTGCTCCAGTCTGTAATTGAGAGCCAGAGCCCCATTCTCACCCTCTTCTGGGATGGTGGCCTGGGATGCTGACAGAGCATAATCTGTGAGCATCATGGGTAAAATACCAGCTTAGTCCAGTGGGGGATGTCAAGCAGTTCTAGAACATTTAGTTCAGAAGAATACTTTTAGAATAATTGGGGAAAAAAAAGTAGAGCATTGTGGGATAAAAGTGCAGCTGCCACTTGACCACCACTAAATGTTCATATATTGCTTTTGAATGAAAATAACTGGTGCTTTCCTTCCATTGTTTCCCTGGAGTCCTGAAATCCTCTGGGAGTAGTTGGCTGGGGTTGTCTTGTTCGGTTTTGTTTTGGTTTTGTTTTGGTTTGGTTTTGGTTTTTCAAGACAGTGTTTCTCTGTGTAGCCTCAGCTGTCTTGGAGATTTTGTAGACCACCTGCCTCTGCCTCCTGAGTGCCAGGATTAAAGGCCTGTGCCACCATTGCCTGGCCCCCTGGGGGTTGATATTTTTTGATCCTCCTTTTACTGAGAGGACAAGGAGGGTTGAAGAGGCACTTAGAACCTCACTGTGCTCTTTTCTAAAACTAATCTCTGATCACATTAAATTTTATACATTTATCACGTAAGTTTAAGACCCATATTGCTATTGTGAATTGCCAAGTGACAGAATAAAGAACAATATGAGAAGTGTGTAATCCTCTCAGCTGTCTGTAATCTTGTGGGTATAGCGGAGGGATCTGTGAAAAGATTGAAAATGGGATTTCCTGTAAGTCCTGTAATAAATCCTACAAGTCAGGTGTGAGGACTGTGTGAAGTGGAAGTGGAGGGAGGAGAGTCACACCTTGTTACAGGATGAGTCAGGGTCCAGGTGTTAACAATGGCTGCATCAGATACAGTTGACAAAGTGCCCTTTGTCCTAAATCATACTGTCACATCTTTTATATCACCCTGTGAAAAGCCCCTACACTAAAATATAAGTTCAGATGGTAAGATGTTTGTGTACTGGCTAGCTTTGTGTCAACTTGACACAGCTGGAGTTATTACAGAGAAAGGAGCTTTACTTGAGGAAATGCCCCCATGAGATCCAGCTGTGGGGCATTTTCTCAATTAGTGATCAAGGGGGAGCGTCCCCTTGTGGGTGTGACCATCTCTGGGCTGGTAGTCTTGGATTCTATAAGAAAGCAGGCTGAGCAAGCCAGAGAAGGCAAGCCAGTAAAGAACATCCCTCCATGGCCTCTGCATCAGCTCCTGCTTTCTGACCTGCTTGAGTTCCAGTCCTGCATCCTTTGGTGATCAACAGCAGTATGGAAGTGTAAGCCGAATAAACCCTTTCCTCCCCAACTTGCTTCTTGGTCATGATGTTTGTGCAGGAATAGAAACCCTGACTAAGACAGTTTGTGAAATCCAAACTCGGGCATTCTGCTCCCTGCTCCACCCCCACAGCAGCTCTCCACTGCTCTGAGCATGTTCCTATACACACTCCGTGCTGTACAAAGCCCAGTATGCACTATTTCACTCTCACAGCTACCATGATACAACACCCCCCTTCTCATTTGCAGCCGAGGAGGAGATAAGACTGAGAAGTTAAAACATTCCCAGAGTTTTGACAGCTGAGATTCCAGTCCCTGCCAGTCTCAGGCCCCCAGATCATAATCCTTCCTCTCTCCTGAATGGCTCTGCATCTCATTCAGCTCCCTCAAGGAGCTGCCTCGCAGGAACTTCTGTACTTGCTTCTGTTTTAGCATTTGAAGCAGTATATTGGGACTTGGAGAACCTCTGTTGTCTCAGTGGTCTGTGGATTAGACATCACAGACTATATATGATTTTCACTGTGTGAACCGTGGGCCACAAAGTGCCTGTCCATCTGATGGTTGGTGGTGAGGCTAGATTAACCTGTTAGATTAAAAAGAAAATGGATGTCTGTATGTTCAGTCTTTAGTATCCTGTTTTGTGATCTGTTCTATCTGGCAACTTCACATGCTCCATAGTCCTGCTGGAAATTCTTTAAGGAACCGTGGTTCTCCTTTCACTTCCCATCCTGGAAAACTTGTTCAGGGGACGGGATAGCATAGGACATTTTGTTTAAATATTATGTATAATGGACTTTGACAATGCCTCCTCCTGCCTCCGTACCTTCCCCTTTCACCTCTTCCTGCTCTCACTTCCCACTTTCTTCCCCCTGACAAGAGTTTATGTCATTTTTACACGCACACAATTTTATGTGTCTATATAAAATGTAGGAGCCACAAGGAGTAAATGTGGTACTTATCTCTCAGACTGACTTAATTTACTTCATTATCTCTGCTGAGCCTATTTGCCTGACTATGACATGACTTCATCCCTCCTCATTGCTCAGAACTTTTTCCTTGTTTATTTATCCAACACTTTCTTCATCCGTTTCTCTGTGATGGACACCTCCCTTGGTTCCACAGCTTAGCTATTTGAATGTAATAGACACTGATGTGCACGTGTCTCTGTAGTGGTTGCCTTGAGTCCTTTGGGAGTGGTAGCATTAGGTCATATGGTAAATCTACCTACAGTTTTATGAGGAACTCCACACTGATTTCCATTGTAGTTAGACTAGTTTATATTCCCATCAGCAGTATATAAGGGGATTCCTTTTGTCCATATCCATCCCTGCATTGGCTGTTTGTTTGTTTGTTTGTTGTTTGTTTGAGACAGGGTCTCTATTAAGTCTATTATGGGTGTCCTGGAACTCACTGTGCAGATCAGGCTGGCCTTGAACTCATGGAATTCCACCAGCATCTGCCTTCTAGTGCTGGGATTAAGTGTTTTAATGCTGGCTAGGGTAAGATGGGCTATCAATGTGGTTTTAATTTACATGTTCTCTGATCACCAAATATTTTTCATTATTTATTAATTATTTGTACTTCATCTGTTCTTTTCATCAGCCCATTTATTGACTGGGTTGTTTGATTTCTTGTTTAGGATTTTGAGTTGTTTGCATGTCCAAGTTCCAGCCTTTCAGACTGTGTCTAGAGAGGACTCCCCCACTCTAGAAGCTGTTTTTCACACCCTATTATTTGTTCTGTTCTGCAGAGGCATCTTAACTACACCAGAATCCGTTTGTTAATTAGTGGAATTGTTTATGAAGTAGCTCTAATCCAATTCAGGAAGTTCTTTCTTGGTTCTTGTATCTTGAGGTGTTCTCCCCACTTTCTCCTCCAGGAGTTCAGAGTTCATGTCCTACATAAAGTCTGTGTTCCACTCGTAGTTGGTTCTTGTTTAGGGTGAGTTCAAGATCCGGTTTGATTTTTCTGTGTGTGGATGTTTAGTTTTCTCAGCATTATGTTGGTGTGTTTATCAAAACTCAGTTGGCAGTAGTTGTTTGGCTTATATCTGAATCTTGTGCTACATTCCATTGATCTGCGTGTCTGGGTTTTGTTGGTGGTGGTATTGTTAACGGTAGTGTGTGTGTATCTGTGTGTGTATCTGTCTGTGTGTACACATGCTAGTCAATACCATACTATTTTTAATTCTGTAGCTCTGCAATATAACTTGAAATTAGGTAAGGTGAAGCCTCCAGCATTATTCTTTTAGTCCAGGAATTCTTTAGTTTCTGCACTCTTCTTTGCTTCCATGTTCATTTTAAGAATTGTTCTGGTTTCTGTGAAGGATGACCTGGGATTTTCGTGGGAATTTTATTGTGAATATCTACATTGCTTTGAGTAGCATAACCACCTCTACAATGTTAATTCCTTCAACCCATAGTCATGGGAGTTCTTTCTGTCTTCTGTGTCTTAAACATTTTCTTTTTTCGGTGTTTTAAATTTTTTATTGAAGAAGTCTTTGATTTCTCTAGTTAGATTTATTCTATGATTTTTTAAAAAGCAATTATAAAATGGATGGATTGTTTTACTGGTTTCTTTTAATTATTAAAACATTTGTTTGTGGGTCTGGAATGATGGCTTAGCAGTTAAGAACACTTCAGGGGATCGGGGTTCAATTCCCATCACCAACATAGCTGCCTACAACCATCTGTAACTCCATTCCTTTTGGGGGGATCTGATTCCCTTTTTTGACTTCTATGGGCACTGCATGCATGTGCATATATATTCAGGCAAACACTCATAGCATACAAATAAATAAAATCTCAAAAAATATTTCAAAATCAAAAAAACCTGAGTGTGCTCTTGTGTAAGCACATTCATGAGACGGGGCAAGCATACCAGTGCATACAAATAAAGGAGGCCAGAGGATGACAACTCTTTGGAGTAACTTACTCTCTTCTTTACCTGGGTTTCAGGGATCAGACTTCAGTCACTGAGCTTGCAGAGCAAGTGCGCTTACCCTCTGAGCCATCTTGCCATGCCTTGGTGTCTTTCTCCATATGTGTGTTATTTATTGGTATGTAGGAAATCTGCTGAGTTTTGGATGCTGATTTTCGTCTCCAGCTGCTGTCTGTCAGACCTAAGAGCTTCCTGGTGACGCCTTTATGGTTGCTGATGTAGAGAATCATATAGTCTGCAAGTAAAAGGACCTTGCAAGTCCTTTGTTTTCTCACAAGCTTGCAAACTCTTTACTCAGAACTCCTATTGTCTATAATTTGTTACTGTTAATTTATTATGCAGTGTGATGTAGCTTCTATTTCATTACTGTTCTCTATTGCCACTTAATACTTTCACATTATTTAATGTTTCTTTGAGTTTAAGGACTATTTTACCTACCATAAAGCATGGCTTTGGGGCAAAAGAGTGTGCATCTGGCATCTTATTTAATAGCGACACAGTACATTTAGAAATAGCACCCACTAAAAGCACAGACTATCTGAAATTGAATCCCATTTATTCTGTTTATTCTGAATATGAACTGCAGCTAGCTCTCTGTTGTGCCTCAGCCTCCTCATCTGTACAATAGGAAAGTGGTCGTGTATATTCTGGGAACTGTTGTGAAGATTGAGTTAATCCTTATGAAACCATGACAGGTTAGTAATAATAATGGTGACGAAGCACTGTGCTTCTAACTAACATGTAAATACACCACTAGGAGTTAATTAACATACATATGCAACCAAATATTAATGGACCTCTTTGTCATCTTACAGTCCAGTTTTGTCAGGGGTCTGGGAAGGGCTTTCCAAGGTGGCAAGTTCTTGAGAGGAGGCTCAATTGCTGGGCAAGACTCTGGGGCAGCTCTGCAGGCCTGGGCACAGTGCTGAGGCCCAGGAGAGCTGAAAACTGGATTAGCAGAGTGAGAATGGGCATTGTCTCTCAGCTTGTCTCAACCCTCAAGGTCACCAAGCCTCAGAAGGGAGAAGATTCCAAAGGCAGTCAGTCATTCCCTGCGATGTGCTTCAGCGCCTTTTCACTGTGGGCTGCTGTCCAGCCGAGTTTGTATGTGTGTTTCATGACATTGGCTGAGTGGGTAGCAGATGCAAAAGCAATCCTGACCTTAAAGGATCTGCTGGATGGACACTGCGTGAACGCTTCTGCAATCAGCTCTCCTGGAGAATGCTAAGGTTGAGCTGACTGCCGGAGAGAGTAGTATATAAAAAACGCTAGGACTCTGAGTCGGGCTTGTGCTGTTTTCCCCCCCTTTTCTCTGCTGGCAATAAATTGCAGCAGTCAGGGGCCAAGTTCTGCTTTAGAATTCACCTTGCTTAATGGCATTCTGAATGATCAGTGACAGTGCACAAGGCAGAGCTGGCTCCCCAATTCAGGAAATAGATGTCTCTATTTCACTGCTGCAGCCAGGTTTCTGCGACATTGGGTTATAGTATCGATGGCGCAGGGGACACTTTGCTCCAGTCCTAACCAAGGATTGTTTACTCTCCTCTTTGATAGCTGTGCCACTGCTACACCAAGACACACTTGGTCATCATGTTCGTGAGTCTGACCAGTTAGGCCAAATAATGTCTCGGATCAGAAGCCAATTTCCTCTCAGAGGTTTTCCACTACATTCCATCCTCTTAGCATATATTTGTGGACAAAATACATTTAAGCCATGTTAATATAAATATCAAATGAAAAAACTATCTATTTTAGTAAGGATGATTTCACAGTCTCACATAATAATTCAGAAACCCCTGCTCTAGGAATGACTCAGTGTAGGTATTGGTAGGAGGCCTTTTAGGGCTGTGTTGTTGATTACTGACATTAGAATCTACCGGGTGACAAAATGCTTGGCTTTCTTCAAAATAAACAAAAGGTCATGCTTACCCAGTTAGAAGTAGTTGTAGACCTGTCCTGGAGAAGCTCAGACATTTCTGTGTGCAATGTCTAAGAAAGCAGTAAGAACAGATGTGCTGCATGGGTCTATGCTGGCAGACCACCGTCCCAGTATTCACAAGCTGCTGTAACAAAGCTCCATGTGTGTACTGGCACTGAGGTTAATTTCTCATGGTTCTGAAGACAGGGAACTCCCAGGTCACAGTGCCCAGTGAGGACTGCTTCCTGCCTTCAAGTCAGCTGGCTCTCACTGCATCCTTACAGGGCCTTTTCTCAGCAGGTGCTGGTGTTTGGGGAAAGAGGAACCTGTTTTGTTGTTTGCTAGGGATCTGATCCTATTTCAAAGGTCTTTCTCTCAGGACCTATGTCTAGAGACATCACAGTGGTGCCTATGGCTTCAATGTGGGCACTTGGCAGGGAGATGCAAACAGAAACAGAGTCTCAGTCTCTAAATAACAGAGTTGCCCCTCACTCTGAGCACACTAAGCCTCAGGCATTGCTAACAGTCTGAGTGTTTGTCTGGTCTGCCTTTGTAATGGATATAATCCAATTCAACAAAGGTACATTGGCTCTACTACATCTTAATTTTATTAAAATGCAGGCATCATTTCTGGCATGTTTCTTTCCCTTGGTCCTGAGGTGGCAGAGGTGACTTCATTTCTCCCTTGCTTCATCTTTGTTACAGCAGTGGGGTTCCATGGCTGGGTTCTGTTTCCTCAAAATCCAAATAGGACACGAAAATATTGTCTAAAACTGAATGTCCTGGGCCAGCCTAGTGCTGCACGCCTTCAACCCCAGCGCTCTGAAGGTAGAGGCAGGCAGATCTCTGAGTTTGAGGCTAGCCTGGTCTACACAGTGAGTTCTAGGGCTCCCGGGGTTATATTGTGAGGCCACATCTCAAAAACCAAACCAAACCAATAAAAACTAATGTCCTGAATTTAAAGTAGTTTATTGCTTATATTTTTAGGCTGACATTTCCAAGTGTGTCTTCCATACAGACAAAAGGGAATGCTCTGTAGTTATACAACACTTCCTTAGTTACTTGCAGTTGTTGATACCTTGTCCGTTTGTTGATGCTTGGGAACTAGTGGGAAAACTCAGAGAACTATAATAAAAGCCACTGGAATCCAGAGGAAAGATTGGCTTGGGAGTCACTCCTCAGGGCTGACAGAGGTGTGAGCTGCCTTGCTCTCTGTGCCTTCTTGCTCCCTAGCAGAGCTATCCTTTTCCTGTCTTCCTCAGTGTGTGGCTGGTTACCATGGGGACACATAGTGTATTATGATTGTCTTCCCTGCCCTGTACTTCCTACCATCTCATCCCAGGCTCTCCCTGGGTTATCTACATTTCCTCTCAGGCCCTGGTGAGATCTATTGGTGTTTGACTCATCACTGAGAAAGCAATAATGTTCTGGTTGCTTGACTTGGCCAAAAGGTCATATGGTTGGTGATATTCCTACAATGCAGTGTAAGGTCATTAAGTAGCCTGTACATCTCATTTGGCTCTGAAGAAAGGCAAGAAGTTAAGGTTATGATCAGACATTTTGTGAGGGAAATGGCATGGTAGTACATTCTCATAGTTTAAAAATTGGAAATTAATCAAAGGGGGGAAATTAATAAAGTGCCAGTGGCATATTTATTTAAAAAAAATAACATATGAATTTTACCTCAACTTATAAACCATTTTTTTAACCTAAATATCCTGAATTTAGAAGCTAGTGGCTATGTGCTACATCATTTTGGGGGTTAGAAGATAAATCAGCTTACTACACAGGTCTTATTAAATTGTGTTTCCAGATGTACATGATGGTGCATGCATTTAATCAAGAGGTCTAGCCTGGTCTGCAGATCAAGTTCTACACAGTGAGATGCTGGCTCAAAAAAAAAAAAGTTTCTATTGTCTGTCTAGGAACCTTGTAGAAATTTACATGCATGATTCTGCATTTTTTGAGTGTCAATTCATGTTCAGATCATGGCCTGGGGTGGCAAGTGAAATTGATGTTTCTCTCTGCTGGAGAAAGTGAAAGGATTGGAAAGGGGTGTAATGAACAAGCCTCTTAGCACCTGAATATTTTTACTAGAACTAGAGAGGACAAACTTTGATGCAAATACAATCTTTTGACTCTTTAGTCATTTCTGTAATAAAAGTTAGAGAAAGTTATGGAATGTGGCATGGTTTCTATAAATTTATACTAACGATGTATTGCTAATCTTTCATACAGAAAACACCTCTCTTTTACTTTATTACATAACATATGGTATATGGTATTTGACATTTTGGTGGTAGAAATATCCAATCTTTTGATACTGCAGCATGACTCTTGATGTTTACACATGTGTCTAACTGCATTCATAGCTATGCAAGAATACACATAGCCCATAAACTGCAGGGTGCATAAGCTGAGTACTGCATCGGATTATGTGTACTGAAGCTATAAAGCAGAGTTCAAATCCAGGCCCTGCCACCTTGCAAGGCCTCATTTTTCTTATTTGTAATGTGGACAGAATAGTAGGCACGTTGTGATTAATGTGAATTAATACATGTAAAAGACTTTAAGTATTGCTAGGTGTAGTAAGAGCTCAGTAAATGTTTTCTTTTTCTTTTGTATACTCTCAACTAGGAGAATGAATCCACATCTATTTCTATATGTGTGTCTTGCTAGAGACCAAACCAATTCAGGAGTCAAGTGTTCTACCATGGAGCTATATGGCAGCCCTCAAAAGATAGTACCTGGTTTTGGTTCTAATCACTTATACTCAGTCCCTAAGTGGTTGGTTAGAGCAGTGGTTCTCAACCTGTGGGTCTTGACCCCAGCTCCAATTAGTGGTCAGAAGAGTACTGCATTTTCAAAAGAGACTTTATTTTTATTTATATATATATATATATATATATATGTGCTCCTCCAGTGTGTGTGTGTGTGTGTGTCTATGTATGTATGTATGTATGTATTGTGTGTATGTAAACATGTGTATGTACCTTTGTCTGTGGAGACCAGAAGAGATCATTTGCTGATTTTATCTGCAGCTTGAAACTCCTCATCTCTCTGCGGACTGAGGTTCTGATTGTCATTGCTAAGTGTCTTTTACACTTCATTTTACAGATCACCATTCAGGATTTTGAAGGTCACTGACCCTAATGGTGGTGGTAAGCCATGGCTGCTGATGATAAAGTTGCTATTCTAACTGATGATGAAGAGGAACAGAAGAGAAAATATGTGCTTGCTGATCCCTTCAATGGCATCTGCAGGGAACCAGAACCACCTTCTAATGAAACCCCCTCCTCCACTGAGACTTCAGCCATTCCCGAGGAGGAAATAGACTGGATAGAGAAACATTGTGTGAAAATCAACAATGACCTTCTCATCTCCAAGGTGTTTTATTTTTTCTTTTACTCTGCCTATGGCTCTCTTTACCCTCTCCTACCTGTATATTATAAACAGCTGGGAATGTCACCTAGCCAGAGTGGACTGTTGGTGGGCATTCGATACTTCATTGAATTCTGCAGTGCCCCCTTCTGGGGTGTAGTTGCAGATCGTTTCAAAAAGGGCAAAATTGTCCTCCTCTTTTCGCTTCTGTGTTGGGTTTTGTTCAACCTGGGCATTGGATTTGTCAAACCTGCCACCTTGAGATGTCTACCAAAGATCCCCGCAACAGCTCACCCCACCAATGTAAGCCACCCAGTAACTGTCCTGCCAATGAACTCCTCCACTGTCAGTTTCTTTACCATACCACCAAAATTGCTCGAGAAAAGGGACGTGCAGTTGTTGTCTGAAACAGAGCCCAATATCTCAGACATAGATCTCTTGTCAACAGCCTTGACCTTGACCAGTGAACCCACACTGCGGCCCCAGACGGAGGCAATTACTCACCCTGTTACAGGCTTGATTTTGAACACAAGCACAGTGACTCTGCCTCCCACAGGAAATGTCACCAGGGAGACAACCATTGCTGTGGTCACCACCACCAAATCTTTACCATCTGATCAAGTCACTCTTGTGTATGACCAACAGGAAGTTGAGGCGATATTCTTGATTATCTTGGTGGTTGTCATAATAGGAGAATTTTTCAGTGCCTCTTCTGTCACGATTGTAGACACAGTAACCCTCCAGTACCTGGGAAAACACAGAGACCGGTATGGGCTACAGCGCATGTGGGGCTCCCTGGGCTGGGGCCTGGCCATGCTGTCTGTGGGTATTGGGATTGACTATACTCATATAGATGTGCTCATTGATGGGAAGGGATGTAAGCCCCCCGAGTACCGGAACTACCAGATTGTCTTCATCGTCTTTGGAGTTCTCATGACCATGGCCCTAATTGTTGCCACTCAGTTCCGGTTCCGCTACAACCACTTCAACAATAGTGATGGTAAAGGGAAAGAGGTGGAGATCCCACAGGTGGAAAGGGACAACTCCACAGAGTCCTCTGAAGAGACTCCAACTGCCGCGACTCACTCGCAGGCCTTCAACTTCTGGGACTTGATCAAGTTGCTCTGCAGTGTGCAGTATGGCTCAGTTCTGTTTGTGGCCTGGTTCATGGGTTTTGGATACGGCTTTGTGTTCACCTTTCTCTACTGGCATCTGGAAGACCTAAATGGAACTACAACCCTCTTTGGTGTCTGTTCAGTCCTGAGTCATGTGTCCGAGCTGACCGCTTACTTCTTCAGCCACAAGCTTATTGAGTTGATTGGCCATATCAGGTAAGAGAAAGCTTACTCTTGGCTGTTCCTCAGCAATTGAACTTTCCATTGTATAGCTTCTTAAGAGTGTTATGCTTTGGGTGGGGCTACATTGGGGTAGAGCTTTCTGCTGCTCCTCTTCCTCCTCCTTCAAACAGAAATAAAAGGAAGCAAGACACGGTTTAGCTGGATAATCTAAGAGAAACAAGCAGGAGGCTATAATAACCCCTACCCCCCCAAAAAAAATAACCATATAGGTATGAGGTTGTGTATTAAGGGACTCAGACAACTAATATTTCCAAGTATCAACATAGTGAACGCTGTTGTCTGTGGAACTTATGAAGGATGGTTTTAGTGGCTAATGATCGTCTTTCTCCAGCCTTTATATAGTCTCAGATACCTACTAATAATATAGAGCTAAGGACTATGGCATATAAAGAATGCCAGAGGCTGGGCATGTAGTGACAGAGCCCTTGTGAATATGAGTTTTGATCCTCAGAACTGCCAGGAAAATAAAAAAGAAAGAAGGGGAGAAAAAAATAACTGTTAATTCAATAAAAGTGTGATGTAACATACCATAGTCCTCTAACCCATGATTTTATGTGGAAGAGATTTTCATATAACATTTTGCCTGAATTAGCTTAGGTTTTAAAGTTTTATGTGCCTTGGTGACCTTTTACCTGAAGTTTCTTATGTTATCCTTTTAGTTAAAATAAAATAGACAGCTGCCTACCTTTTCTGTAGGATAGTCTTTTACCATTAGCATCTGTATAAAGCAGATCGAAAAGTACCTGGCTATATTGTCTTCCCTGCTCTAAAATGGGAAGTGAGCTACACTTAACACTTAAGCTGTAGAAAAGTACCACAGACCTGTCCATAAACTACTAAGTTGATCTCACTGAACACCCATGCGTTGTGTCTGCGATACTCTTTAGAGCCGCTTTGCCATATGAAATTTTGCAGGCATCAACAGTGGGAAGGCTTGGGAAACAGTGGTGCTTATTCACTTTAAGGCGAAGAGAATGCTCTCTCATTTAAAGCGTCACTGAGAACCACGCTTTCCCCTGTGAACTATAGATTTCTAAGTAGGGTTTGCTTGTTTGGTTTCCTTCGTGGGGTTGTTTGTGCCTTCTTTCTTTTTCTTGCTCACACCTTTGACTGTGAGCTGTCACTAAAAGCCTGGCAGTGTATGGATGGTTCCCAGATTTTGAGGCCCTGTGGCACAGGTAACCGAATCACTCGGAAAGGGGACTTAAAATTCGGGATTCTTGAGAGTGCCCCTCAGTCTTGTGTGAGCCATGCCTAGTACATTGCCCTTGATGAGTGTGTTCTCTGCACCGTGGATGTGGGAGTGGGCCTCACTGCTCAAAGTATCTTTTGAATCAGTATTTTATTTCAAAGGACATGTCCAGTTAGGTGTCAACAATGAGTGGAATTCCCAAACAGAGTAATTTAAGCAGCCAACAATATAGTTGAAAACAGTATAAAAATATGTACATTTTTCAAATAGGCCCTCCTTACATCTAGAAAAAGACACCTCTGGCTATATGTAATAGATATGTTCTTTTTACATTTTTTTTTGTTTATTTATGTTCTAGTACTGGTGACTGAGCTCAGGGTAAGCACTCTGCCACTGAGCTATCTCCCCAGGCCTTAGATACATATCTTCCATAATAAAATCATAATTAATTCACTGCTGTGTTTGTCAATTCAATGAGCTTACACTTATAGCCTTCCTTTCTAAACAATATCAGTAACTACTTAGAAATCTACAGTTCACATTATTTCCCTGGTTTATGTACCAAAAACATCTCCCTTTTCCTGCTTAGTGATGTAATCAAGAAGGGGGCTTCTGTGGTTTCATAGTTGCTCTCAAGAGAGCTTTGAGGAGCTGAGATTGGTTATTCCCCCATTTTGCTTTTAAATTCTGTCCATTAGAATACTAATTAGACTCTTGAGGGATGCAAGACTCCACAGGTAATCTGGATGTGGTAGTGTGTCTGAAATTCCAGCACTCTGTCAGAGGTAGAAGGAGGGGTGAGTTCACAGGCCAGCTTAGTCTGTCACACACAGCATGGAATCAACATACAGACCCTATCTCAAACAAGGCAGATGATGAGGATGGCCACCTAAGGCAGTCCTCTGACTTCACACACATGCGTAGCATGAGTGCATCTGCAGTCACAAACATACAGTCACACACATCACCAGAATTCTCCCTAGGCTGTAGGATGCTCTATGAGTCATCATCTAACCAGGGGAACAGGCACCAATCTGTCTTATTCTGAGTCCTTTGATGGAGAAAATGGAGAAGGCTGAGACTGTGCTTACTGAAAGCATCCTCTGAATGGCCAAGGGAAGTAAAGAGAGGAAACGTCCACACAGTAGATGGACCCATAAATTAGACACGCATGCTCCAGAGATGGTGTCTGATACAATGCAGAGACATCTTGAGTTGAAAAAACCTGATGCTCAGAGTACAGCAGTGGAATGACCTACTACAAGACCAGTTTCCCTGAGTACCAATTACCACAGGTATGTGTGAGAAGTCCTGCAGGCAAGGAAAGGACCACTTAGAAGGATTAAGGAATAGAGGGCCATGCTGCATATTCTGGAAAGGCAGAAAAATGCCCTGGATCTTTCCCGACTTCTTGTCAGCCATGCATCTCATTAGCCTAGCATTCTTAACCTTGGCTGCAGAGTGAAACTCTCTAGGGACTTTAGAAAATACACACCAGAGTCTGATGTCACTGATCTAGATGCAGCCTGGGTACGGGTAACTAGAAAAGCCCTCCTAGGAGTCTGCTGGGGCAGAACCAATACATTAACTGAACTCTGCTGAAGGCAGGGTGGCAGGTCCCAGGAAGCATAGCCTTGGGAATCAGTGCTCTTCAGAGGCATCAGATCCAGAAGCAGCAGATGGCACAAAGAGATGGGTAGAAACAAGGAAAAGTATGAGAAGCAAACAAGCAAATCTGGACACATAGAGAGAGGTCATATCTCTGTCTTCCAGGCTCAGTGTTCCTCCAATGAGCACAGTGTGCTGTGTATTCTTTCCAGAATCCTCAGTCAGGTGCAGTTCTGCACTTCCTGCTTGTCCTGGGCCTTCCTGCAGCCTTCCCCCCCCCCCCGGGAAGCCTGGAGCTCTCCTTCCTGTTGGTGTCATCTTTGCCAGACTAAATGGATAGCCTATAGTACATAGCTAGTATATTAAGTACATGCATAAGTGTCTAATACGTAGAAAAAAATGGGTAATATTTTCTTTCCTCTAATATTACATGCCAGAACTGACCTTAAATATGAGAATTTTGGGATAAAGTCATTGAGTAGATTTTCATATATCCCTTAAAGTGGAACTAAATTTAACTAGAATAACATAAGTGGTAGCCAAATACTGAGTAACAGTGGCATATAAATTTATAATGACTTACTGAGATTTATTTTCGGTCACAACCTACTCATCACTCTTCAAGTGTTCATCAAGGTAAGCATGCTCCTATGCTATCTTTAGAACTCCAGTAAACCATCCTTACATAAACAGGGTTAGAAATACACTTGCAGTAAATTCCAAAGTCTTATTATTTCAAATTTTAAAAGACTCTTTTTTTTTTAGTGCAAACATTAAGAACCATCATATTTGCCTGGCAAAGTTACCTTTCAAAGAAGGACAAAATCCAAGGCCAAGTTAGAAACTATTTATTCTGTGCCTATGTATGTTAGACTGTTGGAATTTTTCCTTGAAACCCTGTGTACAATTGTGGAACTGTTTAATTACTGAGTGGTCCCAAAGTAGATAGACAGTTTTTGAAAACGATTTTTTTTCCTGTGAAATTATCTTCATTATGAAACTATCTAAACAATCTGTGAAAACAGTGGACTAGTGGGACAGATCGGTCATCATGAAATACTCGTCTTTCAAGCATGAGAACCCGTGTTCAATCCCCAGAACCCATGTAAACAACCAGCCACATGCTTGTATTCCAGGAGTGGGGAGACAGACAGACAGATAGATTCCTGGACTCTCTATCCCGCTGGACTAATTGGCAAATCCCAAACCAGAGGCAGATCCTGTTTTAAGAAAAATAAGGAGAGCCAGGCATGGCGGCTGCCTCCTTTAATCCCACTACCCTGGAGGGAAAGACAGGTAGATTTATATGAGTTTGAGACCAGCCTGGTCTACACAAAGGCTTCCAAGTTAGCCAGAGCTACACAGAGAGATCTTACCTCAAACCCCACAGCCCACCCCCAAAAGTAAAGAGAAAAATAAAGGAAAAGAAAACCGAGATGAACGAAACCTAATATAGTCTCCACATGTATGCATACACACATGCACACCACATGTACATTGCACAATTTTTTATGAAGACATAGTTGTAACTATGTTAAAATATTTTCAATTTTTTAATGTAGTATTAACTCCAAAAACTCTCAATAGGAACCAAACAACAACAAAATGCACAGAAATACACCAGGAGCTTAGATTTATGAATCTGTATAGTCTAAAATTCTTAGAAAGATAATTCCCTAGGCTTTATCATGTACTGATAATTTTCCAATAAAAAGTTGAGTGGTCATCTTTACACACACATTTCAACTCCCATGGCTCAATAACCCCCTGACTAGGCTCTCAAAGTCGATACCAAGAGAAACAGCCCTTTCTTTGTCTCAGAGTGAAAGTGTGGGCTTTATCTTTTTGTAACTATTAGAATTTTTAAATTAGTAACATGTTTTGTGTATGACATAGAATGGAAGTCAACAACTTGCTTGTTTTTTCCACCTAGACAAAGTTTCACTGTGTCGTCCTAGCTGGCCTGGAACTCTCTGTGTAGAGCAGGCTGGTTTCAGACTTATCTGCTGCCTCTGCCTCCTGAATGCTGGGACTAAACGTGTGTGCTCCAGGCTGGCTAACTCACTTCTTGATTAAAAAGCAAGATCATGGTGGACTTTCAACAACCTCTGTTTCCCTTTTAATTTAGAAGAGCAGCAGTTCTTTTAAAAAAGCATTTCCTCCTGGGCTGACAAGATGATTCAGCAGGTATCTGCCACCAAGCCTGATGATCCAACTTTAGTCACCAGAACACACTTTAGGAGAAAACCAATTCCTTTGAGCTGTCCTCTGCCCTCCACACACACACCTATGCACGTCACCTCCCTGCCCCCAGAAAGCTAATAAGTAGGAAACAGTTATTAAACTATTTGATCACAGTAAAATGTTTTAAATGACATAATTAAGTTTGCAATTATGTTATATGTGCTCTAAATGATCAATTATTGGTTTGTAGTATTTAAAATAATCAGGGTAATTGTGTAATTTACTTGAATAATTACCAGGGCCTTGAGAATCTCAGATTAATTGGATGCAAGGAATGTGTGCTAAATGGGCTGGGAAAGACAAAGGCTATTGAAGGTCAAACCAATGCTGGCATGAGCAATGTGACCTTTCTTTGGTGGCAGATGGGAATCATAGCAAGGTTCAACGCGAGCAAGGTCTCATTTTTCACATGAGGTGACCACTACACTACAGAGTGTGGCCTACAGCCAACTCTGCAGTTGGAGCCTACAGAGAACATTCTTAAAGAGTCCCTGTGGGAGGCAGGAACTGTTTGAACTGCAGACGTAGCAGCAGAAATTGACAGACACTCGTTGGGGAGGTGAAACTGATGGACTGGACCAGTAAGTGGGAGGTTACAGACCCTGATGTGTCCAGGCAGGGTGTGGTAACTCTGAAATAGGAAATCCAGAAAAGAGAGAGTTGAAGAAAAGAGGAAATATAATGACCTGGATTTAATGTTGGGTTTAATTTGAAGTTGGAATATTCTACAGGGAGCTGTCAGGCTCACAGTTAACTACTCTAAACTTAGGCAAGCGTGAAGATTTGGGACAGTTTAAACCATAAACATAGATAAGATTGCTAAGGAAACCTTGTAGGCTAAAAAAGGTAGTAGGCTGTGGAAAATCAATTGCAGTTCTCTACAAGACAGCGTTGCAAGTCCCTGATGGTGTTGAAATGTTGGTCTGTGGCTTCTGGCTTCAATAAGAACCTGCATGCTGAGAGCATATAGTGTTTTAGGGATGTGCTATGGACTTTATGTAGCTTGTTTTCCACATCTGGCTTCAGAAGGAGTTGACCTACAAGCATCCTCCAGTATCATTGTGAGAGCCAGTGGCCTGGTTTATGAAAGGTCACTAGTTTCATTGTGTCTATGCTAGCACAAGCTGAACTAGGTTGTCCAGTTCAACCCAAAGCTGCCACTTGACAGCATTTGGCAAGTTAGAGAGCTTTCATGTCTATTATGTCCTCTGCTGATGGACATGAAGTTAGTGCCTGTCTATTGAGAGTGGTTTATGAAAGCTAGATGGAACATGGCAGTTTCTCATTGCAGTGACTGGTACATTGAAGGGGGTCAGCTAATGTTTAATTGTTGAGTTAAGTTTCTTGTAGCTGCTTGACACACTGTATCTAGTAAAAGTTCAGGTAACAATATAACATCAATAGTGTGTGGATCAGCAAGTTGCCAGGTCAAGGTGCACAGGGTCTCTCAAACAGCTGACATCTTCCTCAAACATCTTGTTCAAATCAAGATTTTTTTCTTTCTACTGATTTATGGTGATTGTAAATTGTCAGATGAAATGGTATTATGTTGAACTGGTAGAACAATGACTGACAAAACCTTTATATGGGAGAGGGAGAGGGAGAGATAGAGAGAAAATATGCACTTGCTGGTATGGCTAAAGATGCATATGAAGGACAGAAGACAAATACTTCAAGTTTCCTTCCTCGGAAGCCACTCACTTTGTGGGGAGTTGATGGACTCTATACTAGTTAATAAAGTATACTAACTTGGCAGTGGGAAAGTGATGCCCTGGGTCTCTCTGCCTGAGCAGTCTAGTGGTTGACTGGTCTTCACCATATCACAGAAGGCAAGGATACAGTGTAGTCAGAGCCGTAGTCTTGCTACAGTGTCAGTGTGGAGAATGTGGAATGATGAGTGGGAACTAGGTGTTTACCCCCAAGAGCTGAGGCAGGTGAATTGCAGTCAGAATAACTGTGTCCTTTGCCTTCTGTGTGAAGGAGACCCTGGAAGCCTCTATTTCTCAGCACTCAGTTTTGTTATTGTCATATTTTGTCATTTGTGCCATGAAAAAGTGTGGTGGAGCATTGCAGAGGACAAACGTGCAGTCACCATCTAATTCTTGAAACTGGTCAGTCAGCCAAACACGTCTATGAACTGTTTACATCGTATGTGCTTTTAACAGGCATAGGTTTGAAGCATTTGGGTGTGGTAAGCTGCCCAGTTCTTCCAGAAGTAGTTTCACAAAGACCATGATTTTGGGCAGTTCTGAATTCTGTCTGTTCAATTATTAAATTCTAAGCTTTTCATGATATTATTTCCCCCATTTTATATTATATTTAGATATATTAATTCTCGCATGGTAAGATGAACTAGATTAGAGATAAAATCGTTCAGGTCCCTCATTTAAAGACTGCCTGGCAACTTTGGCCTTGAAGCCTGTGCCAGCTTCCATCCTATGTCAGTTCCCCGTCCCAAATGAGACAATGTTGGATGTGCTGCTGGGTGTGCTGGGTATGCTGCTGGGTGTGCTGGGTGTGCTGGGTGTGCTGGATGTGCTGCTGGGTGTGCTGGGTGTCCTGCTGGGTGTGCTGGGTGTGGTGCTGGGTGTGGTGCTGGGTGTGCTGGGTGTTCTGCTGGGTGTGCTGCTGGGTGTGCTGCTGGGTGTGCTGCTGGGTGTGCTGCTGGGTGTGGTGCTGGGTGTGCTGGGTGTGCTGCTGGGTGTGCTGCTGGGTGTACTGGGTGTGCTGTTGGGTGTGCTGCTGGGTGTGCTGCTGGGTGTGCTGCTGGGTGTGCTGGGTGTGCTGCAGGGTGTGGTGGGTGTGCTGCTGGGTGTGCTGGGTGTCCTGCTGGGTGTGCTGCTGGGTGTGCTGCTGGGTGTGCTGGGTGTGCTGCTGGGTGTGCTGCTGGGTGTACTGGGTGTGCTGCTGGGTGTGCTGCTGGGTGTGCTGGGTGTGCTGCTGGGTGTGCTGGGTGTCCTGCTGGGTGTGCTGCTGGGTGTACTGGGTGTGCTGGGTGTG
>NC_034594.1:32163888-32240714 GCF_900095145.1 Mus pahari | reverse complement strand
TGTGTGTGTGAGAGAGAGAGAGAGAGAGAGAGAGAGAGAGAGAGAGAGAGAGAGAGAGAGAGAACCTCCAGCAGTCAGTTACCTCCTTCCACTTCTACTTGGGTCCCAGGAAACGAACTCAGGTCACTCTGGGCCATCTGCTACCTCAAGTAACTTATTTTCAATTTATCATAGTAGTAAGGAAAAAATATGTGAATCACCCAGTTTGTGTACTAGATAGGAGACTCAAATAGGTTAGTTCTAGGCTCCCTGCTTGCTTATGTAGTGTGGGGCTGTGCATGACTCCCACAGCATGTGTGTACAGGGCAAGCAGAGTTGGCTTACAGGAGTCAGTTCTTTCTGTCACCATGTGAGCCCTTGATGGGAACCTCATGCCCATCAGGTTTGGTGGCATGAGCATCTTGCTGACCCTAGGTGCCTTTTTCTAAGATATTCTCCTTTACAGGAGCAAAGATACATCATGCCCAGTTCAAAGACAAGCGGGGAGGGTGGGTCTACCAGACTTTGTTAACTGGTGTGCCTTAGAACCTTGAGGACACATCTTGTTGGTTAAAGTGCTTGCTGTGCAAGTCTGAGGACTTAAGTTCAGGTCCCCAGAAACCATACAAAGCTGGGATGTTAGCACATATCTGCATTCCTGGCATTCCCACAGAGAGATAAAAAACCGAGGAGGGATCCCAGGAAGCTCCTGGGCCACCCAGCCTGGTGTGTGCAGTGGGGACAAGGTAAAAATCAAGGACTGGCACCAAGATTACCCTCTGATTTCCACACATTTGTCAATGCGCGCGCACACACATATATACACACACATATACACACACACCAATATTCATTCATATGGAAATGCATATACAATAACACACACAGAGGACAGTATTTCATATGGAAATACATGCACAATCATACCCACACAATCACATACACACATAATCACACATACAGAGAGAGGGAGAGAGAGACGGAGAGGGAGAGGGAGAGAGAGAGAAAAAGATAGAGGTGGAGAGAGAAAGAGAGATGCTCCACCATTACCATAGAACACAAGAATGAGTTCAGTTCTCCAAGGCTGGTGTCATGACTAGCATGATCCTAGTTGCAAAAAGAGAAAGTAATTTGTTTCTTGTGGTGACTTACTGCATAAAATCATATTCCTATCTCAGTCTCTTCACTTAAAAAAATCCATTTGCAGAGTAAGTTGGGAAACAGTGATTTTGTTTTCACAATCATTATTTTAGAGGTGCTCATGGGGGAAGGGGTTTATGACTTCTGCCCCTGACTGTGTGGACCACAGGAAGGTGGTTTTACTGGTTTTTCTTTAAGCCATGGATTACAGAACTGCTCTCTTCAATTTTTCACAGGAGAAATTTAGAGCATGTATTAAAGACATTGTTGTCAGAAAAAAATGATATGTTATCTCCACATTTTATCAAACGGCGTAAACTTGAATATTTAAAAAAATGTTTTTGTAAATTCAGCTAACCCTACATGCACAGTCTCTCTCTCTCTCTCTCTCTCTCTCTCTCTCTCTCTCTCTCTCTCTCTCTCTCTCTAACGATGTTCAGAATTTTACTGGTGATAGGGTTGGGTGCCTTGTCTGACTTTTTTGGTGATGACCTTCACACAGCCAGATTGTGGCAATCTCCCTTGATGCAGGTGGGGACTCTGTAGACCTCTTAACTCCCTGACAGAGCATTCTACCCGACAGAAATACAGCCAGAAGTACCTTCCCGTGCGGAATCCTGCAGCTCCAGTTGTCACGGTTCCCTCTAGTTCCTGAAAAGCTAATAGAAAGGCAGTTCTAACCAATAAAAACAGTATCAGCTATAAAATTTGACGAGGCAGCTCACCAGGATCTGACTTTGAGAGAAAATTTGGCAATGTCAGTGATATTTCCAAAGTTGAGAGGGCAGTGGGATGTATTCTACCTATAGAGAATCCCGTGACTTACAGACCGAACCAGGAATTCCACAGTGACCAAAGAGAGGCAATCTGTAGCAGTTACAGCGCTGCCTGGCACTGGGGGCTGCAGAGGCCAGGGATCAGCACTTGGTTTCTGGGATAAGTGTGTCCCTGGCTCTTCAGCAGTGGTGGCCTGCTTCTAACACTGAGCTTCAGCATTAAACAGCACAACACAGCAAAAGACTGCATGAATTCTAGTTTTAAAGGGACTGGCGTTTAGAAAGTCTGAGGTTTAAGAAGCCTATTTTAGGGGACGAGGCTATGACGATTCCCAGGAGCTTGCTGGTCCATGTGAGCCACTGAAGAAGACGATACATCTTTACTGTATTGCCAAGAAACCCTTGTTTAATACAGTCCTGCTTCTGAAGAAACTAAACAGAACTACCCAATCCAAGTTCATGTGCATGTCTGTGTGTCTGTCTGTGGCTTATAGACACATACAAAGTTAATAGGTATTTTTACTTATAAAGTATAAAATATTAGTACAGTTGGGTGGATCTGAGATGGAATTCTTAAGAAGGTAAGAATTTTCTTAGGAATCAAAGTCAGTGACTTTAGATGTTTAGATTTGTTTTTATCTGTGCTGATGGGTAAGAAAGAGAAGATAGGTCAGAATAAGTTCATCACCAGTGGATTTTCTTTGTTGTGCAAACTGGAGCATTTTGAAATTAAAATAAGAGCAACTCTTGGCTGGTTTTGTCTCTCCAAGTCCAGTTTGTACATGGAAGACATACAAGCCAAGAAAGAAAGAAAATACAAGTCAAATTTGTTTATATTCTTTATAGTGCTCTCTCTCTCTCTCTCTCTCTCTCTCAGGTGTGTGTGTGTGTGTGTGTGTGTGTGTGTGTGTGTGTGTGTGTGTGTGTGTGTGACATACATATGTGTCTGTTAGATGACAACTTTTTGCTGCTGGTCCTCCTCAGTTGTTATCCAGTTTTTTTGAGACAGACTCTCATGGGCCTAGAACTCACCAAGTAAGCCAGGGTTGCTGACCAGGGACACAGAATCTGCTTGCCTCTGCCTTCCTAGTACTGGGATTACAACTGGGGCTGCCACACCTAGTATGTTGTTTTTATATGGGTTCTTGGGATTAAACTTAGGTCATGCTTCCAAGGCAAGCCTTTTACCAATCAAGCTATCAACCCAGCCCCCTTAGTGCCATATTTTAAGGCCTTGGAAATATAATATACACATTCAATCTCTGTGATAGCTTGCACACAGCATAATTGTAACTATTGCTATTATTATATTTATGTGAGTTTGTTTCTGTTTTTCAATTCCTTTCCAATTCTGCCTTCAGTGACATTCAGTATGGTGTACTCATAAGAAGGAATTGCATGCAAGAGGTAGACTAAGTATGTCAGCATTGAAGGCTCTCAGAATACCAAAGCAAAATTAAGTGGGTAAATGTCTGAATGCTACATTTTGATAGGATTATTGGGATATAACAATACACAAATATTAAAAGCTAAGCATTTTCATGGGTAAATGAATATATTTAGAAAAGTACTAAATGGAGAGACAGAGCATATTCTAGTTGTTATGAGACTTGGATTATTTTCTTTTTCGACAAGACGTAAGGAAAAGGGAGCAAAGAAAATCCACGCTGTATGGCAGTGTCCTGTCCAAGGAAGGAGGGAAATGGGTCCTAAGTTTCTATTTCTTGCTTCTCAGTGTTCTCTGCATTTTCTTTTGTTTGTATTTCCTATTGGAAAAAAATTTGAATACTTTGTCACCTTATAATGGACTTATGTAACCATTCTACTGTTAAAGACCCAAATATATATGAGTAAGTCACTGTAGCTATGTCTTTTTTTTTTTTGTAGCTATGCCTTAAAGAGGCATATCCTTCCAAATATATCAGGTACACACTAAGAAGTTTTTATACTTAGTTTGTTTATTACTAAGTTTACCCTAAATAACATAAGCAAAAATTATTAAAAATGTGCTTTATATTATAACATGGCCTCTGGCTCTATTTTTGTTTCTTTAATAATGAGACTTGGTCATACTTATACATCCAATTAAGAATTTATGTTCTACTGTGCCCATCAGCAACAGCCCTAATTTGAGTAGTAATTATAGTTCTTTTTTGTCAAAGAGAATGGGCTTGTAGTGAGGCTGTTGAGAATGTGCAAGGACCCAGGTTTGATCTCTAGAACAGGGGTGAGGTAGAGTAAGGGGGTGGGGACTAAAGCTCACATGAGGATATGAAAAAGCAAAGTAATGTCCAGTCTGAACAGCTATGTGAGTACTTGGTTCCTTCAGTGTTGGTCTACTTCTTATTAGACAAGCCAAAAGACTAAGTCATTTAACTAATTTTATTTCTAAATATCCATAGAAATATTTAAGGAGTTACAATTATATAACTTAGAAGAGAAGAGAAGAAATCCCTAGAGATTATTTTTTATAATATCTCTCTCCAAAGATTTTTTTAACCTAAGGAAGAAAAAGACATAATTCATTCTTATTTCTGAATTATTAAGAGCTATTCTTTGGTGACTTTCTACTGAAAACATGCCTGCCCCTGTAACAGGCACCAGTTACTAAATCTTTGCTTTCCTGTGGCTCTGGCATTAACAGTGGAAGCTTAACTTTTGATTATACCCTCTGGTTTTGTGTCTTTGGACCATGCTGCTGTGTGTTGTAGTTGCCTGTAGAGGTTGGGACTGTGGTTCAGTCCTGGGCTACCTCTGCAGCCAGGCATTTCATTTCATTCAGGAAAGTGAGAAAGAGTGAAATATGTCAGCCAGGGCTTCACTCCGGCTGCCAGTCCAAGCCCTAGGTGCTTGGGTAGAGTGGCAGTGGCCATGTTTTCTCAGTTTTGTGAGTTTCAAGTTCCTTGGTGAAACTGGAGCAACAACTGTACCTGAGTTCAGTGCATGTTTAAAAGCCAGTGAGATAATGCACAGTATTGACTTAAGTGCTCAGCTAGGAACAGGAAGCAGTATCATTACGTTATATGTTCACTCCTTGGGCAAACGTTTATTAACTCCACAGTCTTGGCAGGCACTTTTGTTGATTCAGGCAAACATGCAGTATATAACGTGACAGATGAACGGGCTTCCTGGACTAATGTTCTATTGCGGTGGGCAATAAAGAGTAAACATTATTTTAATTTCATGATATGTAATACATCCCAAATTAGCTAAGCCAAGGAAGTGGGTTTAGTCGGGGTAGGGATAGGTCTGGTGTGTGTGTGTGTGTGTGTGTGTGTGTGTGTGTGTGCTTTCTCTGAAGAAATGTCAGTTGTTCAGAGTCCTGCACATTAAGATTTAAGGACAAAGAAACTACAGGAGTGTGAATGATCTAAGTTGTAAAGAACAGTAAATGAGCAGAGCGGGCAGGAGCCCTGCGTGGCTCAAGGATCTCAGGAACAGTGGCAGTGCTCTTCTAGGAGTCCTGCGTGGTTCAAGGATCTCAGGAACAGTGACAGTGCTCTTCTAGGAGTCCTGCGTGGCTCAAGGATCTCAGGAACAGTGGCAGTGCTCTTCTAGGAGTCCTGCGTGGCTCAAGGATCTCAGGAACAGTGACAGTGCTCTTCTAGGAGTCCTGCGTGGCTCAAGGATCTCAGGAACAGTGGCAGTGCTCTTCTAAGAGGGATGGAATTTGAGCAGGGGACAGCGTATACAGTCTTTTCTTTCTCTGAAAAAAAAAAGTTTATAGGAAGACAGTATTTCTGTGTACATGTTGGTGTGTATGTATACGTGTCTGTGCAGGTATGTGTGCATGCATTTGGGGACCAGAGGTTGACATCTGGTGCTTTGCACTGTCACTCTCCACCTAATCACCTGAGCAAGGGCAACTCACTGACTGGCTGACTGGTTGTCCAATGAGCATCAAGGGTTCTCTGGCCTCTACCCAGCCCTGCGAGCTGGGGTTACAGCTCACAGGACCATTCTTAGGCTTACAAGGGTGCTGGGAAATCCAAACTCATGCTTTTGTGGCAGGCACTTTGCCTACTGAGCCTTCTCTCCAGCCTCTTTTCTTGTTTTGTTTTGTTTTGTTTTTTCAATAAACATCACTTAAGTATTTATGTTGCTATACATCCAGGAAGGTCCATTTTACCACATCTTTGGATTTCAGAGAAAATATGAATTGTTCTTTTTTTTTATTGAACTATAAGTCAATGTTTTGTGCTCTCTTAATTCAGTTGAAAATTTTTATTCTATTTTAACAGCATCAAGATTTCTGAATTTCCCTAAATTCTCGAGCATAAGTAAAATATCAAAATATGGTAACAATCTCTCACTGCAATAAAATATAATTATAAGACAAGACAATGAGTATAGCAGTGGCCATACTATCATTCTCATGCTTATTACATGCAAAGTGCTCTGCAGAAACGTGTTAGATGCATTAGCAACAGCTGTTAGGTGTTGCTATGTCCATTTTAAGATGAGAGTTGTACTTGTTAAATGCCCATGGTAGCACAGCTCATTAATAAATTGACAATATGTGTGCACCCAACTTCTGACATTGTGATATCACCTTTCCAACTATGTTGAGGAACTTCACTATTAAATTATAAAAATAAAGTTGAAAAGAAATCTCAGGAACACTTTTAGTAAGTCTGCGGTTTTATGACTTCTTGTTGGGGCATCCTGGCGATTCTGGGTTCCTGGTGGACATGCTGAAAACCATCAGACTTCAAAACCACACTCTCAACTCTAAACTTATACGTTAGCATGGCAAGGATTTTGTTCCTTTATAGAACCCATTCTTACTCTTTAATCATATTCTCTTCTTGGATTGAACAATGTCTGGTAACAGCTTTCAAATCTCAGGCACCTTTGAGACAGAGCTGTGCTGTAGAGGGCTGGGCGATGCACTCCCATGAACTGACCTGTTCGCACCTGATCTGTCATTGGGATGCCTCCTGGAGATGAAGCCTTTCCAGGTTCTTAGGCTTTCGATGAGGTCATAAACACATGGGACTAGGGCTTAGCAGGCATGTGCTTGTGTGCTCACTTCTTTTCACATTTGTTGGTTCCCTTCTTCCCTGACTCTCTCTCTCCCCTCCTCTCCTTGTCCCTTCCCTCACCATCTTACCTTTTCTGTCCATTTCTCCCCTTCCCTTTCCCTCCCTGTTTCTTTCTTCTTCCCTCCATTTTTCTCTGTCACATTTCCTGGAATAAATAGCAGCCTTTTACCAGATAGTGTCACCAAACACACCCATGAGTCTCCAGGTCCCAGAACTTAGAAGTAAATGTCTGCTTTTTTACAACCCAGGTGCCTTCTTATGACAGCCTGAAGTAACCTCTACGCCTCTACATAGAGGCAGGAAGGAAAGCCTGAACTGTATGTAAAGAATTTCCAAATACTCTCACAGCCAGGGGATGCTGTAGAGGAACTTATGGCTCAGCATAGCAAAATAGCCAAGGAATGAGTCCAGCAGTGGCAGACCTTTCTTCTGCATGTGTGTGCCTTCTTGGTGACATGTACATTGGTTTAACAAACCTACTGTGCAAGCCTAAAACAAACAAGCAAACAAACATCAAACCAGATTTGTCCATAGCCTCCCCTTGTTTGGGAGAAGAGTTAGACTTCAGTCCAGGTCATCTGATCATTTACACATGTCATATATTATTGTCAGTGTAACCATTATAGATAACATTATGATTTCATTGCAATTAATCAAATCACTGATAATGACTATGACTATTTTCTTACTAAGTTATTATTGCTAATTGTATTATTATATTATTCTGGAGTTGTATGATATTTTTTAGAAATCAGTTTCAAATGTAGGCAGAACATGATAACACATACTTGTAAGATGAGATTTTAAGGCAGGGAGAGGTGTATGTGTGTGTATGTGTGTGTGTGTGTGTGTGTGTGTGTGAGAGAGAGAGAGAGAGAGAGAGAGAGAGAGAGAGAGAGAGAGAGAGAGATCCTTAAAAGATTGATGGTGAGAGGAAGGGCTAGGATTAGATTTAAAGATCAGGTTGAGTGCTCTGTGCTGAGTGCTTGTGTTGAGTGTTCTGTACTAAGTGCTCTGCGTTGAGTGCTCTGTGCTGTGTATTCTGTGCTGAGTGATCTTTGTTGAGTGCTCTGTGCTGAGTGCTCTGTCCTCTCTGTGGCTTGTTCCTACCTCCCTTCTTCTCTCACCATGTAAGCCTGTCCTTGGTTTCTGTGACTTACATAGCTGACAGGAGACTTCTGAGCCTCCAGTAAATAAGGAACCCTCCTCACCTCGTATCCTGCCTCCACTGGATGGATGCCTGTGTTGTCTCCAGCTTCCTCAGTGAAGATAGCTCCTTTCTTCCCAGAACACCATTTGCTTCTGGGTAAGCTTTTATTGTGATCCAGAATCTTGGACCGATGCTGAGTGGCATTTACTTTTCTACTTTTCTTCTGCCTGCTCTTCTCATTGATTCGTGAACGTTTAAAATGTCAGAAAGCTTTCCAAAGCCAACACAAATACATACCCAGCTTCCTTAATCTAAATGCTCAGCCGTGTCCCAAGAAAACACATTAACATGCCAAGCTACTGTCCAGGGACCCACCCTGCAGTCGGAAAACAACATGTGGCTGTCAGTCTAATAGTGACTCTCTGCTGGATCCCTGCCCCCACCCCACCCCTCTCTTTGCTCATCTGTGAATTGGGCTGCTGGAGTAGCCACTGTACTTCTTTTAGTTTGAACTATGGGTCTACTTTATGCTGTGATTTTGAAAGCAGTCACCTATCAGACCTCCCCTTCCTGGATGCCCTTATCCTTTATGTCCCAGGATGCTCAGACTGTGAGTAGTAGGACTCTGCAGGAGACAGTCACACAATCCTATCTGTCCATCCAGCCAGTGATGGGTATGTGGGCGTGTGACTTAGAGCGGTACTGCTGCACCAGACTGATGTTCTTCAGAGCTATGTGACTTCCCTGGAATTTGGAACCTAGTCTTTCGGGTTTGGGCAGAATTCTCAAGGCATCAATGTTCTTGCTGAAAGCTTTGCATTTTACTTAGTGTTGGCTTACACACTTTATTTTCTTTTCCGTGTGTGTCTGCGTGGGAGGATGCATGAAGTGCTGCAGCACGTGTGTGGTGGTCAGAGAACAACTTACAGAGTCACTTCTTTTCTCCCACCAAGTAGGTTCTGGGGGTTGAACAAAGGTTGCCAGGCTTGGTGGCAGGCACCTTTACTGACTGAGCCAGTTTTTTCTAGCCCTACACTTATTGTTTATAGGATTATTTGATCTGTTCAAAAGTGACCTTAAAAGGCCACTTCACGTATGCCTGCCTGGATATAATCCATGTGCTCCACTGTGCTCCACACTGGCTAAGTGTACTTATTAGCAATGTTTGTACAAGCCTTTCATTTTATATCTACCAGTGGAAAAGTAAATGCCAATCCCCCAGCTAAAGTAAATGAGCAAATATGTCTGAATGAGGCTGGACAAAGTACTCACAGCCCTTCTCATAGACCCAGCTTCCTTCTACCTCGTCCTTCCACCCAACTGTAGAGTCTGGACACCAGCACTGACCCATTGTTCATGGGGAGGCTGTAATGATACACGCTTGGAAGTGAATGTTTGTAGAGGTGGTTAAATTAACATGAAGGCATTTTTTGTTTTGTTTTGTTTTTTGTTTTTTCCCAATTTTTATTAGATATTTTCTTCATTTGCATTTCAAATGCTATCCCAAAAGTCCCCTATACCCTCCCCCTGCCCTGCTCCCCTACCCACCCACTCCCACTCCTTGGCCCTGGCATTCCCCTGTACTGGGGCATATAAAGTTTGCAAGACCAAGGGGCCTCTCTTCCCAATGATGGTCAACTAGGCCATCTTCTGCTACATATGCAGCTAGAGACACGAGCTCTGGGGATACTGGTTAGTTCATATTGTTGTTCCACCTATAGGGTTGAAGACCCCTTCAGCTCCTTGGGTACATTCTCTAGCTCCTCTATTGGGGGCATTGTGTTCCATCCAATAGCTGACTGTGAGCATCCACTTTTGTGTTTACCAGGCACTGGCATAGCCTCGCAAGAGACAGCTATATCAGGATTCTTTCAGCAAAATCTTTCTGGTGTATGCAATAGTGTCTGCGTTTGGTGGCTGATTATGGGATAGACCCCTGGGTGGGGCAGTTTCTGGATGGTCCATCCTTACGTCTCAGCTCCAAACTTTGTCTCTGTAACTCCTTCCATGGGTATTTTGTTCCCAATTCTAAGAAAGGGAGAAGTATCCACACTTTGGTTTTCCTTCTTCTTGAGTTACATGAAGGCATTTGTATGAATTCTCATCTATCCTGACTGCTGTCCTTATGAAAAGTTACCCAGACACAAACAACCACAGAGGGAAGACATTCTTCACAATGACATAGGACAAGACAGTCACTGACAAACCAGGGTGGAAGGCACTTGAAGAAATCAACACTACTGGCATCCCCTTCCTGAATTCCAAGCCCCCCAAATCCTAAGATGGTAACTGTCTATTGCTTAAACCATTCAAATTCTCTGTAGTATGTGCAGGGGTAGACCCACAGGACTGGCTTCATCCTGCTGTGGCCTCTAGTCCATGGCAGGTCACTACCTAGCCTTGGTTTGGCCATATGTAGTGATGTAGAACTTGCTCACTCATAAGGCAGCTAACATTCGTGTCACATGGGACATGGCAGAAAACCTTACTCAGAGAGACTTAGAAGAGGGGAATATATTGTATAGCTGAAAAGCCCAGCCAATGCCTTAGGTATAGTTTTAAGTAGGTCTCAAGTGATGCCATCAGAACCTGGGTTCTTCCTTCTACCAGTCCTTTGGTGACAAGCTGAGCCATACAGATGCTGGAGATCCCAGGCAGCTCCAGGGTCAGTCCGTCCAGCTAGAAACTGAGGAAGGCCTCAGACAATACTCTGCTGTACAGACTGTACCTTTGTCTGCCTTGCACTTCCTCTTCCAAAGAAGGGGTACCCACCCGCTTCAGTGTCCTTGTAGCCTACTTCTCCAGTTCCCTTGGCTACTCTTCCACATCATCCATCTTATCTGGGATTTTTCCATCCCCTTCATTTTCTGGCTTTTATTTTTTTTCATCTGTCTGATTTGTAAGTCATGTCTTCAAATGTACCATTACAAGCACAAAAGCAAGAGGAGCAGCTATGGACTTGGTCACCATTCTTCTTTAGCTTGAATTTTAATTAACGTTTTGAGTTCTCTCAAATGTCACCTAGAGTCAACTAAACTTTGGATGCCTTTCCCAAAATAACCAATATATCAAATGCCACTGATTATGCTCTGGAAATTATAGCATTCATACCAGGTGGCTACCTCCGCCCTATTAGGAAAAACTAAATAATAGTGTGTGTGTGTGTGTGTGTGTGTGTGTGTGTGTGTTCACTTAGCTTTTATCTATTTAGAAAACATAATACCTGAGCAGAAGTAGATGGATCAATGATAGTCGTATTCACTTTTGAATATTTTAATTTCCTTCCTGGATAAGTACAGACAGGTAAAAGAACAATAAAGAAACATAAATAGGACCATAGACTCGCACTACAGTGACCTTGCCGATGGTGGCTGTCATTGTCCTATTAGCTCCTTAGCCATCTAAGAGGAGAAAGATCTGACAATAACAGGGAATGACTTGGTCCAGCAGTGACCTCAGACTCTGTTAACTCAACTTTTATTGGTATCTGCAGAAGACACATACAGCTAAGATGATCATTGCTTCTCTCCCACCTTCTTTTCTGATGCGGTGGTTCGTAGGCGCTGTTCTCCAAGGATGGGTCAGTAGCCCAGGATAACTCTTGGTATCCTCCAAGAGTTTTTGGTTGTCTCTTCAGCTGCCTGGTGTCCTCCAGGAGGTCAGGCTTGTCCCTTCAGCTGTTCTATGGGAACACTACTGGATCTTGGAGCTCTGTGGCTTACATGTTAACAGTTCTGTCTTTTAGTGAAACAAGCCTCTAGTGAGCAGAGCCTTGCTGTCTGCTTCTGCGCATGTGCTGGCTTCCGTTGTACAGTGTCTCAGGATGTTGCCCAAAGCCACTTCTTGTCCCTATGCATTGAACTGTTTACATCTTCACAGAAATCATGTTTATCTTCAAGCTTAGTCATAAACATTGTCAAAAATGTTGCCAAATATGGACATCTTTTTTAACCTTCCTGTTTCTAAGAAGTTAATCAATTTCTTCATAAACTATTCACTTATTCCTATACTTTAACCAGCTATCTGGAAATACACACTTATAAACATAACATATACATAATGAGTATTTATATCCTATTTGCCATTGTACCCATAGTATATAGTGTAAATGTGTTTACTAAATATTTATTAATCAGTGTTTGATTTAAAGTATTCATAATTCCCACCAGTTCGTAACTATTTATTGAATACTCATTATATCAGGCAGTAAGTATAAAATGACGTGATCCTAATATCAGAGAGCCCACCTTCCACTGACAACATGGTCAGCTTATAATGTATAGTTACTATAAGCTGACTGTTGTGCAGAGTCACATGGTGTTGTTATCGTTTGCAAAAGGAATGGCCCTCGTATGTGATATAGCGGAGTAAGACCTGAAGGAGCACCATCTGGACATAGGGATGGGGTGGTGCTGCACCAATTGTTCCTTCAGCATACATATGGGCTAGAGGACACAGTGCTGGCCTGGGTAGGCTGTGTGAAAAATGGCTTTTAAAATAATATTGGTTTGATTTGAATGTCCCCACTACATTCTGTATGCTTTCTGATATGACTCTGAAGCAAGCAAGTAGACAGACTTAAGGAAATTAAGTCTGTCTCTACAGAGCACCTTCTTCTCTTCCTCTTCCTCCTCCTCCTCTTCCTCCTCTTCTCCCCTCCCTTCCTCCTTCTCTTCCTCCTTTTTTGTTCAGAAAGAAAATAATTGTGGAAATACTATTTCATGTTTTCAACTTTTTAGGCAACTATGTGGTTTAGTTACACCCAGATTCTCAATAAATTAAAGATATAGGAACAATATTCAGTAGTATTTCAGCTAGGACCCTGTTATTTTTTTAATTTTACTTTTATTATTTTTGTTTAGGGGTGTGTATGTGTGTGTGTGTGTGTGTGTGTGTGTGTGTGTGTGTGTTTGTGTGTGCCACAGGTGTGTGGGTACTTGTGGCATCCGGAAGAAGGTGTCAATTTGGCCAGAGCTAGAGTTTCAAGCAGTTGTGTCACCTGACAAAGGTGCTAGAACTTGAGTTTGAGTCCTCTGCAAAAGCAGCCAGTGCTCTTACCCACTGGGCTGTCCCTCTGGTCCCTGCTATTTTAAACTGGAACAGAAACTCAGGTCACAAAACACAGGGGCCTGGAGATATAGATTGGCTATGTAGAGACTTGGTTGAGCATCACAGGATGAGCGTAGTTAGACTCCCTGTTTCCGCATTTGCTGTCTCTGAAATACTTTCTTGAATAAGTCTGGATGGAGAGGTTTCCTTGTTCCCCTCTGCCCTTATACTTTTTACCCTTTTTATAACTTTTTCAATACAGACTCTGTCCATCTTTTGCTTTCTGGTTAATTTTTGTTCCCTCTGCTCCTGCTGTATGTAATGAATGCTGTTTCTACTTTTGCTGGCTTTTAACCCAGGCATGTCTGACCCAATATGGGTAGCAAGTGTTCCCATACCTCTTTGTGCATGTGTCCTTGTTTTAGCTTGCTTATTGACATTGCTTTCTTCTCAGCGGACTGTCATTTTTTTTTTAAGACAAGGAACATCTTCTGTTTGTTTTTATTGACCTTGAACCCAGCAGTATGCAGAGTGCACAGTGATGTCTTAGTTAGTGTGCACTATTAAAACACACGTTTACTGTAGTTTTGTCTGGCTCTTGGGAATGGGCACTCCACTGCATTACAGTTGGTATCCTGCTCACATATGCTGTATCAGCAACTCCAAATGACTTCACAATTCTGTGCCTTCTTTATTCAGTACCACCAATTGAAAACAATAACCAGCTTTACTGTGACCATCGGTCACCCCAAAATTGCTGCTACCATGAACTGTGGTTATATAAAAAGTTAGAGTCTCATAAGCACTTTTCTCTGACCTTCACATTTTGCTCCAATTTAGGTTAATCTGACAAGTTATTTGGCTTTTTGCTATGTTTACACATCTTGGTGAGTAATGTCACATACACCAAATACTTGCTCCAAACCTGCCTCTTTCTTGTCTGCTTTTCTTACTGACTCCTGCTACGAATAGAAAAGAGATAAAGTTGTTGCTACCCTCACAGCAATGATTTATAGGTTCCTATCCACGTTTGCTCCCTGAGAAGTGTTTTATGTCACTGGTACCATGGAATAGTCTAAGACCCCGAATGTAACTTTATGTTCAGTGTAAAGACTTGGTCTGTCCAGAAGAAGGCCTAGTAAATACACAATAACTCGGAGTAAATGCACTGGCTTCAGAGCTGCCCTAACAAAATACTCGTGACAGGACAGCTTAGGATACTTGTTTTTCTTCAAAGTTTTTGAAGCTAAAAGTCTAACATAAAAGTGCCTCCAGGGTTAGCTTTCCTGAGGGCCACTCTTTGGCTTGCCTTCTTCTACTATCTGTCCCTTCATTCTCTCTTCCCCTCATCTGAAGATATAAGACATTGGATTAGGACCCACCTGTGTGACCTTATTTGATGTCACCAAATACATTCACATTCAGCCTAAAAAGGGGATATTATAGTTTAGATATCCTGTTCAAACACTCAAGGGACTCTTGGGTTTTGCTGAAATACTTTTCAGTCGGTAAGTGTGTCTAGCTTTCCATGACTATAACAAAATACTAGAGACAACATTTAAAAGGAGGAAGAAATGTTTGGGCTATGATTTCATTCCAGGTTAACTTAGCCTTGTGTCTCTGGGCTTGAGATTGGGGAGGACACTGTAGTATGGAATGCATGGTGAAAGAAAGCCTCTCACCTTGTGGTGGTCAAGAAGCAAAGAACCAGGAAAGGGGTGGGGTCCCAATATCCCCTTCAAGTACCCGACCCCTGTCTTAGTTGTTTTTCTCACTGCTCTGACAAAATATCCACATGGCAACTTAAAGGGAGGAAGGTCCATTTTTTACTCTCACAGTTTTAGGCAGTACAATATGTTATGGCGGAGGGGGTAGGGTGGGGGGAAGGGCAGTGGCTTGTCAGTGAGGCAGGAGCTTTGTGCTGTGGCTCCTTCATTTACAGCTTGGTGACTTGAGAATCAGAGGGTGGGACTGACATGGCAGGGCCAGCTATCATCTTCAAAGACCTACCAGTAGCTCTCCTCCACCAGCCAAGCCCACAGCCTCCCAGAACAGTGCCCGCCAGCTGTGACCTCCACCGGCTTCTCCACTGCATTCCAATCGCACACCCATCTGGGGACCAGAGCTGCCACATGTGGACTGTGGGGGACACTTGAAATCCCACATCTAAGAGGGTCCCTCGGGAATCCTGGAATAAAGTTTTTTGTCAGAGAATAAAAAATTTCTTGCATCTCCCCCTCCCCCCCCCACACACACTGTTTTAAGTAATGGTAATGCCATCACTTATCAAGTGCTTGTGTTGTGTGTGATACAAACTTGTGGGATGCTGTGCTATTATCGGCATTTGATATGTGAAGATCCTGTCTTAGAGAGACAGAGAAAGCTGTTCTATTCTCATTTTTCTTTTTATGGGACTCTTTTTGATCCAGCACACTATCTGTTGTGAATTCGGAACCAAGGGGATGAAGTAATGGTAAATTAAATTCATAGCAACTAAGCTGGTTGGTTTCAGTGAAGACCAAAGAGTCCCACAAGGTACACGCCAGTAACTCCACGTACGGAGAACCTGGAGGTCACAGTATAATGCGACCTTTAATCTGGCTGCTTAACATTGTGCTACTTGAAGCTGAGAGTTTTGTACTGTGTCCTGGGTCAAATAAAGTTTCACAGCTCAAAAGCATGGTTAAAGATGGGCAGTATGAATGTTAGAGGTGATGAGTAATTTTGCTTAGGGCATGCTTATGGGATATCACTGGAGACACTTGGGAGAAGCGTGCCTGTGTTTCTCTCAGCATCAGAACAGCCTTGGAGGTTTTTAATGTACCACACCTGGGCTTTACCAAGAGCGCTCTTTTTTTTGATGGGTCCTGACACACACGTTTAGAAATTATCAGAGCAAATTTGATCTATAGCTAAGGCTAGCAATTAACGAGCTAGGCCAGTGGTCAAGGTTGTGGCTTAAGGGTCAAATCTGGACTACATCCTGTTTTTTTTTCCCCTTTGGTTTTTTTTTTTTTTTTTTTTTGTATAGTTCATGAATTTTTTTTTAATCTACATTTTGAAAGTGGTTGAGAAAAAGCACAAGAAGAACTCATGAAATTTATATTAAATTTAAATTCTAGTGCTTCTAACAAACTGTTGGTATGGCCACACTTATTCATTTGTGGCTGCTATCACACTGCCACAGTGGAGTTCAATTGCAATAGACTGTAGCGCAGAAAGCCTAGATTGTCTACTTCATAGGCCCTAATACTGATCCCTAAGTTAGGCTAAGTGGGAGCCATGAACAGGGCTGCTTTCCAACTTAAAAACGAAGCAGAAAGGCCTGTTTCTGTATAGGGGTTTATATCTTAATTTTCTGTGTCATTTTTTTTGTAACAGAGAGAGGCTGATAGATTAGTAGCAAGTAAAAGTAATTTTTATCAAACAAGACTAAAATATATGCATTTAATCACTAAGCCACATAAGTATGAATATACGATCTGTAGAACTAGATGGCCCAGGCCTCTCTCTATGGAAAAAACTTCCTTGAGGACCTCATAAGCTCCTTCTAGTAGTCCCTGTCCCTGTCCCCTGTCTCCTGCACCTCCCCACTTTGACTTTGTCTTTTCTTGCATACTTATGATCACGTCCAGCTAGAGGCAGTGTTTCAGAAATGTAAATATACAGTTGTGCAAGATGAGAGCAGACGCCAATTGTCCTGTGGGTTTTCCTTCACTCTGGTTTTCATCCACTTAGAGAGCTTGGCATGCAGGCTGGAGGGAGGCTCGGTGGCTATGACCACTTTCTGTGCTTCTAGAGGACCTGAGATTGGTTCCCAGAACTCAGAGCAGACAGCTCGAAACAGCCTGTGGCTCCATGTCCAGGAGATACGATGTTCTTTTCTGGTTTCATGTGTACCTGAATACTGCACATGTTCTGCCTGTCTGTCTGTCTGTCTGTGCCTGTCTTATAAAAGCCTCAAGGTTAAGAAAATTATCAGAAGATAGAAAATAGGGATGGGGGCTGCTCCTGTCGCCATGAGCTGAGAAGCAGCCACAGTTGTATTCAGAGTGCTGCACAGCCTTATTCTATGCTCATTTTGATTGACTTATATTTTTGGTAGTAGTAATATGAGAGATTGCTGTACACTTATCTGTTTTGTAAGAATGTGATATCACAGGTAATTTTAAAAATGACAAACATGAATCAGTTGTACTCCAGAGAAAACATATTTGATTTCCAGTTTATGGTTTGTCATACTTGCTTGTCTTCCAAAGATGTGAATTTTATGAAATTCTTTGGTGACTTGCATATATATTCAAGGCTTAGGTTCCCATTTTTACACTTCCCCCATCCACTTTAACCTCTCTACCCATCATTGTGAAGTGACTATGGACCCAGCCATGTTTAGGCTCCAGCCACCTGGAAGGAAGCCAGTAATGTCATTTTATTGCTGGCTGTGAGCCCAGACTATCTGAAAAAGCATCAGTTTTGCCACTAATGAAGTTTTTAGGAAGGGTGATGCTGGTTTTGACATTAAGCATTTGGGGACATTAAGCATAAGGCAGCAGGCAGATAAGATAGGGACAGTCTCCTTCCTACACTGTTGGTTAAGTTTTTCCATGAGGTATCATGTTCCTAAGTTTGGAACATATCCGTTTAATAGTGAATGGTTTGGAGAGTGATATAAGTAATACTCACAATTTGTGTTTCACACTTGACCCTCAACTTAACACTACTTCTTTTTTTTTTTTTTCTTTTCCAGGGTTTTATACATTGGCCTGGCCTGTAATACAGCTCGCTATATTTACATTTCCTACCTGGAAAACGCCTGGACTGTCCTCCCTATGGAAGTTCTGCAAGGTAAGCTGACAGCTAGCAAGGGAACAGGCTCTTTGCTGCTCCTGCAGTGACCACAGTGGCCCTGGGACCTGACCTTCTGCATCAGGTTCTACCCCGGAAGGAAGGGAGGGTCCACCCCCGGCTCTGACTGCAGAGGCTGGCTCTTCAGCTGCTCTGAATGCTGTCTTGTGCTGAGCCAAACAAGGCTGACTGTTTTCCACACCCTTGTTTAAACAAAGAAAGAGGAAGAAATTCGGTTGTAGGGTCCTCCAAAGGTGGTTTTAAAATATAAAAGGATGTGTCTTTTAAAGGCTCTTCTGTTTTTTTTTTGTTTGTTTGTTTGTTGTTTTGTTTTGTTTTTAGGTTAACTGTACATATGAGAAAATATGGCTCTAATATTTTATCTCTTAGGTTATTTTTATTGCATCTGGTGGTTTATAATGAAACCTTGAGGGTCATGTTACTGTTTTGCCATGAGCCACCTAAGTCTTTGCTCAGACAAGCTCTTCCGATTTCATTCTGTTGCTTCAGGGCACTGCTTCCCACCAAGATATAAATCTGAGAGACTCTTAGCATGCGGATCAAGAGTACTAAAAGCATTGATCTTGTTTAAAGCTTCTTGCCGTGTTAGTGTGCATGACCCTATCTAGATTCTAAAACTTTGCTAGCCTGTATAGTGATTGGCGTTACAATTTTGATCGTCAGGATAAGAATACTGGAGTAGAAGCCCCGTAACAACCTGGGCTCCTAAATCACTGTTCGAAACATTCTGTGATTGCATAATTTCATTAGCTTTCTTAGGTGTTGCTGTATCATTTCCTAACTTGAAGGATGTGAGTGTACTCTAGCCAGGCAAATGTCCTGTTGTGACTCAGATTCACAGTTATTCATTTAAGTAGACTGTGTAAAACACATGCTCATTTACTATAGTCACTGCCCACATGAAAAAAAAAAAAAAAGAACATGCTGAACTAAAGAATATTTATCATTATAGTCATGTAATTATGTAATTCAAAAATAGGCACTCTTTAAAGGTGCTTTTCTCAGATCTGATATAATGTTCCATTGGTAAGAGAAAATGTGTTTACAAGTATATATACAAAGTTGGGTTATATAATAGCAAGTTATTGTTTGTTAAAAGGAAAGCTGTTGTCTGTAACTATTAGAAATCTGAAAGGGTTTTACAGTGAAGCACGCATCTCAGCATTTTGTCACTTAACAATCATAGACAAAGTATGGATCAGAAACTGAAGGAATGGCCATCCAGAGACTGCCCCACCTGGGGATTCATCCCATATACAGTCACCAAACCCAGACACTATTGTGGATGCCAACAAGTGCTTGCTAACAGGAGCCTGATAAAGCTGTCTCTCCAGTGCCTGACAAATACAGAGGTGGATGCTCTCAGCCAACCATTGGACTGAGCACAGGGTCCCCAATGGATGAACTAGAGAACAGACCCAAGGAGCTGAAAGGGTTTGCGGCCCCACTGGAGGAACAACAATATGAACAAACCAGTACCCCCAGATTACACCACCAACCAAAGAGTACACATGGAGAGACCCATGGATCCAGCCGCACATGTAGCAGAGGATGGCCTTGTGGGACATCAATGGGAAGAGAGGTCTTTGGTCCTGTGAAGGATCAATGCCCCAGTGTAGGGGAATGCCAGGGCCAGGAAGCAGGAGTGGGTGGGTTGGTGAGCAGGGGAAGAGGGAGGGAATAGGGGGTTTTCTGAGGGGAAACCAGGAAAGGGGGTAACATTTGAAATGTAAATAAAGAAAAATTATCTAATAAAAAACAGAGAAATGCACTGCAGAGAGAGAGAGAGAGAGAGAGAGAGAGAGAGAGAGAGAGAGAGAGAGAGAGAATCATAAAGCAGTAAGCATGAAGATGAAGAGCAAGAGCTCTCACATAAGGAAAACCGAATCTGTGACATTTCTTACTTCAAGGGTCTGTTCTTTCGTCTTGCTTAATTGTAATATCTGTTGATATATAAGGAAATTAAGACTCCATAAAGAGATCTGTGTACCTACTAAAAATGTATGTTGCTATAAAAATATAAAAATGTATATTGCATATTCACTAATATACTATTTTTTCTTTAAATTAGATATAAATTAGATATAAAAAGACAGTTTACATAAAAGACTCAATAAAAATAGCATTGGTGAATTTGGGCATGCTGGGTCAGGCATACGTGTTCTCCCAGCATTTGAGAGGTTGAGGGAAGACAATCTTGTGAGCTTGAAGCTAGCTTGAATGCAGCATGAGATCCTGTCTATAAAAGCCAACACAAGCCAACAACAAAAGACATTCATGGCGTGATTAGAGGAACAATCCAAGAGTTTTAGAAGAGAAGAAAACAAATGTTCTTAGTTGTCAATTTAGAAATCCTTTTCTGTTATTTAGCAAAGATGTCTAAAGTGAACTGAGACACTGTTTTAAAATGGGCTCAGGTGCTAAGGTCTTGCTTGCTCTAGAAGCCAGACACACACAGTGCACGGATGGACGGAGGAGTGTGCACTTGCAGTGAGAAGCTCATTAGAGCAACTAACCAGACTTGTGAAGCACAGAGTAGAGGCCTGAACATTTTATTGAAAAATTCTTCAAGGTCTGATCTGAGCTGGCATCTGAAGGGCCACAAGTGGCCGAACGGGAGTAGACACCGGCTGTGGAGCAGCACTGTAGACCAAAGAGTAGATGGCAAAAGCCACCCACACTCAGGAACACAAACACTGTGCTATGCTCAGGGCTGGATGGAGTGGCCATCACAAGCTGCTGATCTGGGACATAGGTCCTTATGGAATTCCCCTCAGAGTGTGTCAGGTGGGCCCTGGGCATGTTCTGGATCGAACAGGAATTCTTCCTGAGGCCAGCTATGGCTTACATTTCTATACTTTGTTTTACTCTCTTTTGTGCCCATGGAAATCAGGGCTGATCTGCCACAAGTAAGAAAGGTCCATAAATGCCTCCAGGTCCAGCAGAGGGTTCTGCAGCCTGTTTCCCCAGAGATCCCTGTTTCTATGCTGAGGACGTGGCTTCAGTCCTAGGCTGGTATTCTGGCTGCACAGATTCCCCTTCTTTGATATGTGGTATCCCCAGAAGGCTCACACAGATGAAACCGATCCACATCATATTACTAAACAGGTTTGTTTGGGCATCCTTGATTCTGGTGTCTGTATAGGCTTGTCCAAATGACCTTAGGATCTGCCCTTAAAGGAGATAATCTTAGTATATAGTCAATTCAGGAAATAGCTATAAGGAAATCCTGATTGTGGGACAAGCCCACGCGTCATCATGAATGCCTATTAAGGGTAGGGGTATAGCTTAAGGACAGTATTTGCTTAACATGTATCAAGCCCCTGGGTTTGAGTCCCAGCACTGCAGAGAAAGAAAGATGTCCTCCCCCTGTGTGTATTACATTAGTGTACACACATGTGCATGCAGCAGCAGCATATGTTGAGAAGTTACAGTATAACTTTCAGGAGTTGAGTCTCTCTTTTGTGGGTTTCAGGAATCAAACTCAGGTCCCCACGCTTTTGTGGCAAGCACGCTTACCTGCTGAGCCACCCAAGAACAGCCTCTTTAAAAAAATATAAGGGAAGTCTGTCTATAGCTGTAGGCTTTTCTACCCATGGCCAAGTTCCAGAAATAATGACTCTGAGACTGAATTATTTATAAATAAATGCCTAGGCCTAAAGCTCTGGCTCATTCCCACTAGCTTGTAACTTAATTAACCCGATTTATTCTATTCTAAGACCTGCCACATGGCCAGTGACCTCTCCTCAGGTTCGTGTGACTGACCCTCTCCATCAACTCTTTCCCCGTGTGGTGGTCAGTGCTCACTTGGAGCCCATCCTTTGAGAAGGCCAGCTACTGTTTTCAGCAGGCATCTTGGCAGCACCATCTAAAGAATCAGGCTTTCTGCTATGGTGAATCTGCAGTGATTTAAGAGTGGGTCTGAGTGCTGGCAGAGCTGTTGGACGGTGGTAATACTGGCCAAGATTATTTTTATTTTTCACAATTACTTTTACAAGGAACATTTAGATACTTGGGATTGTGACGTTTGATAAAGGTCAAGATCAGATGTGCTATGCTCCTTTCCTGTGTAGAGGTTAGCTGTAGCAATTCACAGAAAGACTTGGCAGCAGATGTGATCACAATTATTCTTGGTATTAGTGTGTATTGATGACGTGAGTTCAATTCCAGGGACCCACATGGTGGAAGGAGAGAACTCTAGCAAACTGCCGGCTGACCTCCACACTATCACATGCATGCACCCTGTCCAACATATAAAGTAAACAAATACGTGGTTTTGTTTGTTTTAGTGGAGGCTTAGCAGTTAAGAGCACTGTCTGTCCTTTCAGAGCACCCAGGTTTGATTTCTGGAACCCACATGGGGATTCACGACCATCTGTAATTCCAGGCCTAGGAGATCCAGTGCCTTCTTTTGGCTCCTGTGGGTATCAGGCATACACACGATGCACAGACATGCATCCAGGCAAAACATCTACACACATAAACAAACAAAAAAACATATTTAAGGAGAATAAACCAGACAGGGCTGCTATGGTGGAAGAGCTCCTTTTGGAAATGTATTTTTATTTATGTGGATGTGTATATGTGAGTTTATGTGCACCATGTGTATGTATGTGCCCACAATGGCTAAAAGAGGGCACCAGATATCCTGGAATTGTTCTACAATTCCAAGTGGGTGTCGGGAGCCAATCACAGGTGCTCTGGAAAAACAGTCAATGTTCTTAAGTGCTAAGCCATCTCCCTAGCCCCTGAGGAGGTCCTTTTGAGTTACTTGAGCTAATGTTTCCAGGACTGAAAAGTGAGAACTGGCCAGCTCCTCTGTGGGATCTAAGAGAGGAAGCAGAGCTTAGACTCTATGAGAGGTGGCTTTTCTGTCAGTAGCACTGGCCTTGGTCTCAGTCTGTCTCATGCAGTATGCTAGTCAGGGGGTAAGAGTCCTGTTTCCTTCTCATTATGTTCTGGAAGCTCACAGAAAAGCTTTATAAGACAACTAGCATCCAGGCTTTATCTGACAGCAGAAATTCTATTCTAGACATGATTCCAACTGTTAGCACCCATATTGTAAAAGCTCTGCCTGGCTTAATCCTTGAAGCACGTGTAGCTTGCTACATGAATAACTGTGATAGACAAGTCCAGTTAGTAACTGGTTATAAAAGTCAACTATTTCACAGTCACTGAATGATTTTTAAAATGGTTCCTTCAAAGTAGAATTGCCTTGTCCATCTGGAATGCTTTCTTGTCTGAAGGCCTCCTCTGGCAGTTGTGTTCCACTTTAGCTCTTTTAAAATATTTTCAGCCACATGAATTTCTATAATTTCAGTTATATAGTTACGTAGGACTTAGCTGCTTCCTAATTAATTTCCAAATACTAGTTTTGTTTCATAGTGTAACCCCTTGATTAAAAAAGTCCATGCCTTTACCATTTGACTTCTCCAAAGACCTACGTATATACCTACGTATATACCTACGTATAGAGATGCGGGTTTTATTACCCTCTGTCTTCTGTAGTTGCTATTTTCTAACTTCGAAATGCCCTAATTAAGATGAAATAGTTCTTAAAAATGTGTAAGTATCAAATAAATTCTGAAGCCTGGGCCAGTGTAGTGTCTTCCCCATGAACAGCTGTCAAGACACTGACGTGGGACACTCACATACTTAAACATTCATCTTTATGTTAGTTGAGGGAAGTTTTTAAAATCTGCAATAATTTTGAAGTTATAAAGTAACATTTGCTTTGCCTCTTCCCCTGCCAATAAGCTCTGCATCTTTGTGCAAAAGTCTCACAATCTGGAGCTAGAAGAAGAGACCAATAACAAGAATCAACCAATCAGTGCAAAGTATTAATGCAGTATATGACCATAATTATTGTCCAGTTAGTGTTAGGTAACATAGTCATACAAAGGTAACGTTATTAAAATATAAAAATCAATGTCAAGGAGAAGATATTTTAAAAGAGTCCCTTGCTAGGGGCTGTAGAAATGGCTTCATGGTTAAGATCAAGCACTGCTCTTCCAGGGATCTAAGTTTGATTCTCTGTACCCATGTCTAGAGGCTCACGACCATTTGTAACTCTAGCTTTAGGGCATTTGATATCTCTGGCTTCTGCTGGCCTGGCACACTCACATAGAGACCCACATGCACATACAATATTAAAAATGATAAAAAAATATATTTTAAAAAAAGACTGTCTTCCACTTCCAAGAGAATCTACTGTAGTTATATCTGCCATAATCTGGTTCTGCAGCCTCATGACCAAAGCATGTGAGAATCATAACTGGTCAGTGCACACTGGTCTTCAAATTACCTCTGATGGTGTGGTAATCTTATTTACATTGAGAAAAGTCATTTTCATGGCTGCATGGAGAAACACAGTAGACTATATAGTACTGCCAAGTCTTGACATTAAACACATTCAGTTTTCCTTGACACTACTAAAACCTGCTGTAAGATAGGCAGAAGGCAGAATGTAAGATTCATGAGGTTCTCAAATGTTGGATGGGGTTTTGTAGAGCTCACTGTTTTCCTTTATGTATATAAATGAGATACAGCCAGTGTTTTTCCCCCTATCCTCTTTTGTTTATGTATGACACTGGGACATTTTCTCCTGCTTTACCCAGAGTGTGTTTTATCCACAAACACTTCCTTCTTCACTTTCCATCATGAGACCCACTGCCTGCCTAGCTTTAGGCCATTGACCTTTTACTGAGTATGAAACCCTGTGCTGGGTGATACGTTCTTCAGGGCATTAATGGGCTCTTCTTTCTGGTAAATCCTGTCCCCCTTCACCCACTGCTGTGTGGCACACCATGAGCTGTGATGGCTGGAGCCACTTTTTGTCTTTTGTCAGTTGTAACATGCTATGTGGCACATAGTAAGATACCGATGCACGGATACACAAAAGAGATTCTGACAGTGCTATATATTGGTAAATGTGGAGACATGGACCCTTAGCAATAATTGCACTTTATAATTTTCTTCCCCCTCCACCACTACCTCTTCATCCTCTCCTCTCCTCTCCTCTCTCCTCTCCTCTCCTCTCCTCTCCCCCCCTCTTCTCTTCTCTTCTCCTCCTTCCCCCTCTTTTTTCTTCCTTCTTCTTCAGAAAGTCCTTTGTTGTTGACTCTAAGTCTGGCAGGCTTGCTCTTCATATTGTTTTCATTTCCTTGTGGATGTACAGCTTTTCCAGTCTGCCTTACAGTTAGTCATGTCAGGCCTGTACAGAAGGAAATGCTCCCTCTCAATCCAGCCCACAAGACTTCCCATATGGCGTCATTCCTTCCTAGCTCGGATGCTGAACGTTGGGGTAACAAGGCATTGAAGAGGGCAGGGTGCAGTTGGATCTGTGAATGTCTGTGTGGAGCAGAGCTGCCGATCCTCTGGTCTCCTGCCCAGTGGACATCATGTAAGCATGAATATTACTATGCAAAGCCAGGAGTCTGAAGCCTGTTTGTTATGACAGTCTCATTGCCTTAGCCATTACAGTTACTCTCTACTGCCTGCCTGGGGGAGGCCTTTTTTAGGAAGAGAGAAAGCACTCTCTTACTGAGGCTCATCGGATTGATCTTTCAGAAGCACGTTTGAAAGGCACTCCGGATAGAGCGAGTGCTTTGATTTTTCAGCAGCAAAGGCCTGCCACCGCTGCTCTTCTGAAGGTTACTGTGGAGGAGCTTTTATCATGTTCAATGAGTGGGCACAGACAGCAGAATCAAGACGAACAAAACAGCCCACCTCCCAGTGCTTTGTCAGGTCTCACCCCTCCCGGCCATCATGATTTGGTTTCCCCAAGTCAAGCAGCATTGTACAAAGGTATCTTAAGAAGGGGTCTTTCCCCCTAGTTTGTACATTCTGTTATTGCAGTAGAATACTACCGTGGGCCAAGAGAGAACAATTTTGAAGTGCATGTTTTGCAATATTATAAGGTAAAGATTCCCTGGGTGCATGAGAACTTTGGAACATGCAATTCCTTAGGAAAGGAACAAGGTAATAATACTCATTTCTTAAGAAGATAAATGTTCAGCCATGTATGATACTATCGGCAAAACTCCACAAAGCAGTTTAACTTATGCCAGTCCTCAAGGAATTATTGTGAAGTCATACCACTCCATTTATATACACTTCAGTTCTGAACACAGACACCTGAGATTCAGATCCCTTCTGCTGTTCTGTTGTCCCTACTGACCTTGAACAAGGCTAATCTCTCAGTGCCTGAGTTTTGTTTTGGAAAATGTAGAAAAAATATAGTTTCTATGGTTTGGAGGAATAAATGGAAGGCTATGTAAAATAGCATAATTCTATGTAGAGAAAAATGCTGTAAGGATGCAGCTAACAGCATTCTTATTGTTAATTATGCCTCCAGGTAGATACAGTTTGAATAGTATAGAAATGTTTCATTCCATGAGCCTCAAAGCTAATCCTGACTGAGCCCAGTAAAGCTAGGGGGGACTGAGACACTTAGACTTCATACCTGTCTGATCTTTGGAGAGTCATTCATTGTCACTCAGCATATTTATCAAACATCTACTTTGTGATTTGATGACAATTACTACCAAGGAACCTCAGTACATTTATAACAAATAGTTGAAGAAGGGTGAGCATATGCTCTAACAGAGTCCATGTGGGGGGACTAGAGGTAGGAACTTTACTGTGTGCATTACTGACTTTTCCTTCAGTTAATACCTCCAGTTGACTTAAAGAACATAGTTTACTGCTGGGCAGTGGTGGCACACACCTTTAATCCCAGCACTTGGGAGGCAAAGGCAGGCAGATTTCTGAGTTTGAGGCCAGCCTGGTCTACAGAGTGAGTTCCAGGACAGCCAGAGTGATACAGAGAAACCCTGTCTCGAAAATTATCTAGTCTATCTGTCTTGCAATTATCTATTAATAACACTCCCAAATAGAAATCTAACTGCACAGATTCTTTTATAACTGCCCTCCAATACCAGCCAACAGATTCTAAACATATTGTCAGTATCATGTTCAAGTTATACTGCTGTAAAATACTTTAATTTCCTCATAAAATAAAATTTTAGAAAACAGTTTTGGAAGAGGAGAGGGGTGTAGAAAGAGGGAAGAAAAGAGGGAAAGATGGGGAGCAGGAAGCAGTGAGAGAGATGTATATACATTATTATTCAAATGCTTTTGTGTGTAACAAAGCCCATATACACAGGCTAATTCAGGACTTAGATATGATCTAAACCCCAAATATAATGTAATGTTGTGGTCACATACATAGCCACACCTATCTACCTCTACTTATAAATCCTACAACTGATGGCGTAGACAGATTCATCAATGAAGTTAGCCTATGGCTATTTGATATGGTTTTCTGGCATTGGAAATCATTTTTAAAGATGAATCAATTTGAATTCTACTATTGAGTCTAATTAATTTTGTTTCTCAGTATACTTTTGAATTTTGTTCTAGTATAACTCATAAAAATAATATAGGTATCTGAAAAAGAAGTCAATATCATCTTATAAATATAAATGAAAATATTCTCACTGTATACTACTATGTCAACATTTATAACTAGGGCTCTGTCTAGGCATTATTTGATTCTGAAAAGACTGACAGTGTCTACAGTGCTGCGGTTGTTTAACCAGACAAAGCAAATAGTTTATTTGACATCTGTGGAAATTAATTAAATGTGCATGCTATTAATAACTATTCAGTCCATATTTGTAGTTAAAAAATAACCTAGATTTGTTCAAGGATGCAGTTCAGTGGTAATATTTGCCCTGTGTGTAAGAAGGCTGGATAACCTCAGTACTGCCAAAGACAAAGCAAGGCAAACAAATTCCATAAAACCTACTTCCTTGAAATTATGACTGAAGCACATATAAGAAACAGGAGAATGGATTTAATATTTCTAAGTTAATGACAAGGCATATACTGATGTGCACAGTAAAGATAAGGTTTATTCCTTCATGGGCCTCCTTGATCACAGTCAGGCCAGGTAACTCTGAATTAAGATTCACCTTTCCTCTGCTGGATTTATTTGTATTCCTGTAAATACAATTTGTTTCTGAGATATAGTTAGGTAACTTGGAAACAGTACAGTCCTTCTAGGTTTCACTTTTATGGTTGCTTATGTGAGGCCAGATCAGGCTCAGTCGAGGGATAAATATTACATGAGACCCCACAAACCCCTCTATTGTATATTCCTCTAATCCCACAGACGGTGTGTTTTTCAGTAGGGCCAAGAAGAGGACTCAACATTTCTCCAAAAATATACAGATAGCCAATAGCGCCCTACAGTGCTCAGCACTGCTTGTCAGAATTGTAAGCCAGAACACAGCAGACACTGTTTTGCCCAGAAAAATTTGGACTGCTATTATTAGAAGAAAGAAGTTTTTAAAAGTTCTGGTTAGGAGAACTTGTAGATTTCTGGTGTGTGTGGTGTGTGAAATGGTACAGCTGCTGTAGTAAACTGCTGTTTTTAAAAACATGAAATATAATGAATGCAATGTGACTGGAAAGTCCACTTCTATCTGTATAAACACCAGCATGTATTTACTTGAAGATACTGAAATATCAATATTTAATCAATATTATTCATAATAATCAAAAGGTGTAAACAACTCAGATGTAATCAACAGAGGAACAAAATGTGATATATATGTTTTCTATATGTGCAGTGGACTATTATTTAGTCTTTACAAAAACAGAAAATCATTTTTATATTAGTCATTTTTGGTTTTGACCATTTCATGAATGTATAGAATGTATTCTGATTATGCCGCCCACCCTGTGGCTCTCAGCTTCCTCCTATCAAAACCTCACCTCTATTAGCCCCTTTCCCAGGTTTATGAGTTTTGGTTTGGGTTTTGTGACCTATTGAAATTACTTAGGGCCATCTGTGTGGCCATTGGATTGGAACGATACGTTTGAGCCTGGGAGGCTCATCGGTGGCTGCAGAGCTGCAGTCAAGGATCCCCCTCTGGCAGGCTCTTGCCAGGAGCAAGCCTTCAGGAGTAAGGGCTGGACTGTCTGAGCCCTCTCCTTCCATTCCCAGCTGCTGACAGGTTTCACTCCTGTCAGACGCATTGTATTCATTGCTGCTGTGAGTTCACGATCACCATAGCTGTGCCTTGTCCAGAAGAGAGCATTCTGCAGCCCTGTGCACTACCATCTGCCTCCACATTCTTTCCCTCCCCTCTTCTGTAGTGTCCCCTAAGCATTGGCAAGGGTGGTATAAATGTCTTATTTAGAGCTTACCTATCACTTAGTCTCAGCACTTCTTACAGCCATAATCTTCAGTCAGTACCATTCACTGGAAAGAGGTTTCTCTGATTAAGGATGATAGTAGCATTTCTCTATTGGTATAAGTATAAATATTTAGAACCAGGTTGACACTCTATCAGTTTAGCTAAACAATAGTGTTCAGTTCCCCACTAAGATCTAGGATCTTCCCAACCATGTGTTGTTGGTTTTTTTTTGTTTTGTTTTGTTTTGTTTGTTTTGTTTTGTTTTGTTTTAAACAAGGTTCCCCTTTTGGATAAGGTCTTGAATCCAAACCAAAAGTAGTTGATATCCTCATAACAGTGGTACCACTGTTGCAAAAGTAGGCACATCTTACTGAAAGGTCAGACTTGTAGATCATAGAGTTCACAACCAGGTACAACTATTAACATTTCCTCTCCTAGCAACTTGTACAGCACCCCCTGGGACCTGAAAGGGCAGGGAGGATGTTTCCAGCTCCATCACAGCTTGACTTCTCTATGCTTGCATCCAAGGTGTGCACTGAAGGAGGGGAGAGGCAGAACACATGCCACACTATGGACAAACCTTAAAGACATCACACTAAGTGAAACAAGCTAGACAAAAAAAAAAAATACCGTTATGATTCTACCCATATGAGACGCAGAGCAGTCACATTCACAGAGATGGGAAGATGGTTGGTTGTTAGGGAATAGCCTGGTGGGGTAAAGGGCGATGCTTTTGTTTAGGATGATAAGAAAGTCAAAGATGGATAATAGTGATGGATGTTCAACACTGTGAGTGTGCCTAATGCTACAACACTGTCACTGTCCCTAAAGCTACTGAACTATATGTTGAGAAAAATAGTTAAAATGATCATCAGAAGTACATTGTATGCTTGAATGAAATTCTCAAAGCAAAAAAATATATTGCAGTGGCTTAAATGAAACATTTGTTTTATATGTTTTATTATAAAATATATACATGTGTTTACACGTATGCATAGTATATCTACATATTATAATAGGTCTCTGGTTTAATAAACAATTCATGCCACAAAGTAAGTGTTATCCAAGGAGTGCTGAGCAGACGCTGAGGCCCACCTGCCCTTCTTCCGTAGGTGTCACACACGCAGCCATCTGGGCAGCATGCATCTCTTACCTCAGTGCAGCTGTTCCACCTGAGCTGAGGACTTCTGCACAGGGAATCCTGCAAGGCCTTCATCTGGGTCTGGGGAGAGGATGTGGTGCCATGATTGGAGGCGTGTTAGTCAATTATTTTGGTAAGAATGATTTTTTCTTTTGGTCGTTTGGGGAAAATAGTTTTGGTTTTTTTTTTTTTTTTTCCAACTCTACCAGTATTCCCATCCTCCTCTTTTTACACTGCATGGACATCATAATTGTAAAGCACATGCTCAGGTTGTGAAGATGTTTAAAGCCATTTAGGTCATTCTAGGAAATTAGGTTGTAAAGATGTCCATAGTCCAATCTTCTGGCAAATGGCTTGATGAAATGCTACATAAGCCTCAAAGGAGCCACACAAATGAAGAAGCACACTCACACGCTTTCAGTTGATTCCTGTACCTCACACCTGACGTAATAATAATAAGGAAACTGAATCCATTATCCTTACTTAGAAAGGCCTCCCTATTCACTGTTCTTGACACTGGGTCTTTGCATCACAGCCAGTCTGCCTCATTTGACCTCTCCTTGGAAATCTGATGGCTGAGACAGTCAGTCATTCTGGGATTTTTTTTTGACTGCTTGGTCTGTGCAAGGCACCCAGGGTTGTGTGAATTTATAGCACTATTTAAGATCTGCTGCCCAACTGCAGATGAATAGCACTGTTCCTTAGCAAGCTGGCCGACCGGCATCATGAAGACAGCACTGAGTATCATGTCGGGATGGATGTGACTGAGAACCGGCACTGGGGTCTCCTAATACAGGCAGCCAAGGAAAGGGGCGTGAGTCACTGCTCAGTGAACCCGTGCTTCCTTTGCCCCAGTGTTAAGACTGTTTAGGGTAAAAGGTTGCTGTATTTCCTGGAATTACAGTTTGGCCCTTGCTTATTTTCAAGGGGCTGCTGCAACCTTCCGAGGGATTGGCATGGCTTGCCTGGTGATCCTCCTCCTCTTTGCCCTGATCCAGTGGCTGGCAGTACCAGATGAGGAAGAAGGTGAACATTTCCTTTCCTTTCATCTTTGGAGGTGAGCGTAGGAGGTTAAGGGTTTGGGGCCAGGCTTCTTCTACATGTAACCTGGACTGGCCTCGAGTTTGCAATCCTGCCTCTTTCTTGGTGGTTCCCAAGAATCCCACCGTTCTGTGAACAACTGGCCTGCAGGCATCATGTTCTCAGTGGTGTCCTGGTAAACTCACGATAGAGATGACATACCTCCTATAACAAGAAGACTGGCTGCTGAGCTGATTGCAGTTTCTTGGTTTTGTTTTATGTAATAGTGCAAAGTGCTGTGGAAGTGGTAGTTTCAAACCTCCCTGGAATTCTTAAGAGATATCAGATATAAGGCAAATACATGCAACTGTGTGGAATTTACTACCAGTAACATGGGGTGCCCTTATTAAACTGTATACCCTTACCTTCATTAAACATATGTCTGTGGATGCTTCTGCTGAGAGGCATGGCCTTTGTTAAAACTGTCATGCAGCTAGGCGTGGTGGCGCATGCTTTTAATCCCAGCACTTGGGAGGCAGAGGCAGGTGGACTTCTGAGTTCGAGGCCAGCCTGGTCTACAAAGTGAGTTCCAGGACAGTCAGGGTTATACAGAGAAACCCTGTCTCAAAAAAACAACAAAACAAAACAAAAACTGTCATGCAAAGGGTAGGGCAGGCCCGTGAAACAGGTCAGCAGGTAGAAGCAACTGCTGCCAAGCCTGACTTCAATCCCAGAGACCCACACAGTGCAAGGACAGAACCAATGCCTTCAAGTCGTCCTCTCCGGCCTTCACCTGTGTTCTATGTCACTCCCACAAACACCACACACACACACACACACACACACACACAAAATAAATAAATAGTACAATTTTTTGACATCTTAGTTGTGAGCCTAGCCTTTAACTTCTGAAATATCTCTCTAGTCCTGATTTAAAAAAATTAGTGGAGGGAGGTTATATCAAATGTAATATGTAGATGACATGAGTCAGGTGATATAAAACTTTTGGTGAAAAGTGTCAACCAATAGAAGGCACATGATGTTGGTCACTCTGTGCCAGCACAGAGCTGGCCATCTTGGATTCTCAGTCCTTCAGTATTCTCAGTCTTGGGGCCTGAGGTGCTTCTAGTAAGAGAGAACATTGCTTGTTACAGAACCTCAGAGGAACATCTCAATTTCACTGACCCAGCACTGGACAAAGAGTATAGGGTCCTACCATGTCTCCTTCACCTTAGTTTGAAACATGTAGAAAACTCAAAAAGTCATCTTAACATTATTTTTCTCTCTAGACAAGACAATGTTGGCAGAAAGGATCCCTGTTCCCTCTAGTCCTGTTCCCATAGCAACCATCGACCTGGTACAGCAACAGACAGAAGATGTCATGCCACGCATTGAGGCCCGACTTCCGCCCAAGAAAACCAAACACCAGGAAGAGCAGGAAGATGTAAATAAACCGGCCTGGGGGGTCAGCTCTTCTCCTTGGGTGACCTTGGTCTATGCTCTCTACCAAGTTAAAGAGCTAATGCAACTGACAAGAGACAGCCGCGCTTCTGAGATACAACCTTTACAGGTAACCCTCTGCTGGGCTAGCATGGCGTCTGCACTGGTACTCCCTCTTTGTTCATCAAAACACATGGGAAACAGAAAAGCAGGCATGTTAGCAAAGGATATCAGTGGTCTGGGATCACTCTGTCACAGGAGTATCTACCAGGTAGCATAGGAAGAGAATGTGCTTTATGGAGATCAGAAAGGCTTCACAAAGGCTTTTTTTTTTTTTTTTTTAAATCAATTACAGCTTTGCATACTACAATTTTCAGCCAGAATATACAGCTCTTGCTTTCAGAAACTGTGTTTACTAATCTCTATAAATCAGAATTCCAGGGGGACCATTACACATACCAGAAGTGCAGTAAACAGCTGCTAAATTAACCCATTAATCTATGCCTCATATGGCTCTGTCTGGTTCCCTATTCAGTAAAGTCTGGTTATGAGAGACCTCACTTGGGAGGTAAAGGCATGTTCTTTTTTGCTCCCAAAGGTTTTCCTGAAAAAAGTCAAATGGTATTGATGAAATCAGCAATTATAGAAATAAAGTCGTACCCCAACTTTGGAAAAGAAATGTGCCTTCTGTGAACAGTTTGGTCAAAGCCATAAATCTACTCCACTGTTAGATTAATCTTTCCACTTTCTTGATAAGTAATGTCAGCTTTATATTAACAGTATCTTAAAAGGACCCAGAGGAGGGCAGGCAAGATGGCTCATTTGGTAAATACACCTGTCACCAAGCTTGATGACCTGAGTTTGACCTTTGGAATCCAAATAGTTGAAAGACAAAACCAACTCCCACAAGTTGTCCTCATACTCCCATACCCACTTCATGGCACACTTATTCCCACAATAAAAACAAACAAACAAAAAAACAAATAAATGTGATTTTTAAAAAGGGACTCAAAAGGAAAAATAAGAGGGAAAATAAAGAGTAATTTCTTTTTAAAAATTTTGACAAACTACTGGTGATTGCAGAGATAGCCCGGCAGTTGTCTGCTACTGTTGCAAAGGACTTGAGTTTGGTTCTGAGCATCCAGGATGCGCCTAGCATCACAGTTGTATGTACCTCTATCTCCAAAGGATTTAATGGTGCTCGTGTGCAGGTGCCCATCCACCAACACGCATGCACACACATAATTCAAAATAAAGACAAAGCTTCATAAAAAGAAAAAGCAAGTTTGTCAAACTACCTTAATTAATCCCGGCTTTATAAACTACCTGGAAAGTCTTTGCATAGTTTTACTGAACTGACACTTCACTGATAGCCATATTCGTGCCACTCTGTGCATAATCCAATTTACTCACTCATCAAGCCAGGACTGGACTGAGACAGAGGAGCACTCAGAGGCTTCCATAGCTTAAAGCAGGAAGGAGATGCAGGGAAAGGATGCCCCAGTACCCAGGAGAGGCAATGCTTCAGTGCTTTGTGAATTCATTTTTCCAGAGGCTCAGGAGCCTGTGCAGCATTAAAGTTTGCTTTTCTTCCCTCTGGTGTGAGTTAAAATTAGTAATAGCTGACAGGTATGTTATTGTATTGTTGTGAGGTAATTACATTTCAGAATCAGGGGAATGAAAGAAAAAAATTTTAGTTCAACTACAGGAAATAGAAATGAACATCAATTCAGAAGAAAAAAAAAACTGAAATCATGTTCCCTGGTTTGTACAATCAATGTAGCATTTTACGAATGGTGCTGGTGTGTGTTCTCAGATCACGCCCATTGGCTTCACAAACTCTGTGTGCACTCCTCCCTGCTCTGTCTTGCTTAACTATTAGTACTCATTTTGAAATCCTACGTGTGCGTTAGGACTCTATCACAGGCACTCTTTGCCCAGATATCTTGAGGCCGAGGGTCCTTGTTTACAGTGTCTCCTGGCTCTTGAATACTGTGGTCTTCCCAATCGCTAGTATTCAGGTATCCCATGGCTCTTGCCTGGTGACTTGCCACAGGGCTGGGGTACTCTGTAAATATTTGCAACGTATACGTAAATGTAAAGTTGTTTGCCTAGCAGTGACAAGAACACAGATACAAATGTTCCCTCAGCCATAGGTATGTCTGCTTATAGTGTTTGTGTTTTTCATGCGGCTTTGGCAGTTGCACATAGGAAAGGACATGAAAGGTAAGATGTCTATCCTATTCCTTTATGCGTTGGTCCCTGAAGTGGACCACATATTCACTGTGTGGAAATATGTATAATGGTTGGATTTGTTTTTTCTCGAACACCATGGAACATCTGTTTTTCCTTCCAGGGGACCAGTGAGAATCGGGAAGTCTCTCCAGCTGGTGGAGCCCAACGTGCCCCACGCGAAACTCACTCTGCCTCACCTAGAAACCAGCCATCCCCTGACACAGCAGCATCTCAAACGCAGTCCAGCCCTGCTCACCCCAGTGCTACTCCACATGGACAGGAGAGTGGAGAGAAGCAGGCTCAGCCCACTGTGGGAGAACACTGAGGGTCATCTCATACCCTGCATGGCACTAGGCACCTCAGCCAGGACAGAGGGCGAGGCCCCAACCCTGACCATGCCTCTGCAAGGGGGTCACTGCAATGCATAAGCTTCTAAATATCTAAACTCATTACTGTGGAACAACACACACACACACACACACACACACACACACACACTCACACTCACACGCACGCAGATGCACAAATGCATAGGCACACATGAGTACATGTTGGCAGGAAAACAGAGACTGCCACAGTCCTGTAGAGACACAGAGCAGTGTCTCTTGGTTAGTTAGGTCTGGCCTAACTTCTCCACCAAGGTGATAGGGTGAGAAGCATAACTCACACCAAGTTGGGTGAATGAAAGGGCCACAACGTGAACAAGGACTTCATCTCCCTCTTCTGATTATTTATTCTAAATATTGGGTTCTTAGTGAAAAGTGAGAGGAAAAAAGTCTATCTCTAGTTTTATTCATCTTGAAGAACTTTAAAAATTGTAAGACATATTGAAAAGGGAACCAGATGGAACCTAGTAGAACATATGCTTTTTTGTTGTTTAGAAAAGTTCAAAGTTTCACTGAACTTTGTACATCTCTAGCAAATATATTTTTATATGCATATAAGTATATAGTGAGCATAGTTCTTTGGGAAGCAAAGCTGTTACTGACTACTGCATACTGAGTTGAGCTTTAAAATGTCTTTGATGCAATGGGCTGTGAGAATGACCAGAAGTGAGAGAATATCTCAAAGACTCCAACCAACCAGTATCCTAAGACATGACACACAAGGCCTTTCTAAGCAGGCCCTTCTATAGCAGCCTCTGTTGCTGTATTTTATTTAATTAGACTTGGGTTCTAATTAGCTAATGGAATTAAAAACCAACTCACTGGATTGCTAAGTGTTAAGCTAAAGAGTACTCTTTACAAAGAGCAGGATAAGATTTAAGTGCCTGGGGAGGGACATGATGTTTAAAACTTACATAGTAGGTCTGTTTTGTTTGTAAGGGAGTAAGTAGGGAGCCAGGAATGGGAATTCTGGGAATAAGAATGACTTTCTAAAGACTTAAGAAATGAATCTTAGCATATTCTTCTCCCCCAAACCATAGTCATACACTGAAAACTCATGGGATTGGGCTACAAACTATACCAGGTACCACCACAGATAGAGGATGTCTGGGTGACTGCATGTAGAGCTTGCTCTTAGAAGGAAAGCAGTGGCTGTAAGAAGCCTAGGGGTGCCTGCCTGTGGAAAGGGGGATGCTGCTGTGGTTGAATGTGGGTCAGTCATATTGTGGATGGACACCAGAATGGTTTGAAATGGAAGCTCACCCTAGCCTCTAACCTAGGAGACATGATCGGCTGTACAGTGGAGGCTTCTGTGTGACAGTTCCCCTACCTCTGGAGGGAACATTCTACACCCGGATGCCTAGCTTCACCACAAAACACAGCTTGGAATGATGGGAACAATTAATCTAATGGTTACTTTTGCACTTGAATAGTACTGCACTGTCAACCCCCCAAGGCTCCTTTTAAGTGACCTTTAAAATCAGATGTATTTATTATGCTTGTGCAATTACAGAAATGAAGTGGGAGACAGACTGAGCCCCACCTATGAATGTACAGTATGTGGATTGTGAAACTGACTGTAGGGAATCAGAGCATTGTTTCTCGTGTTTACAATTCTAGTTGATTTCTTTGAAAAGCTGCGGGGGGTTTGGGAGATGCCCAGTTGGATGTATTGGAATAAAAAGTCAATACCATTTTTAAATATTTCTTAAATGAAAAACATGTGACCAAACAAGGGAACATCCTCTGCTCTGTAATGAACGACACCCAATTCAATATGCCTTCGTTACAAAATGTTTACTGTGAGCGTCGATCCAACACAATGCAGTAATTTCTAGCCTTCTGAGCTGACACCTTCACGAGTTTGTGGACTTTGTGACTTTTTCTTCCTGTTCTTACAGTGCCATATGTCACTTGACAAATATTAAAGTGAATTCCAATTAAACTTGATTTGAGAATTTTATAACCTCTCTTGAGATCCTTGGAAATACTCAGGGATGTCAAAACAGGCTAGTAATCACCACCATAGTGATTTGCCCTGCTCCCCTCTGCCTGAACAGTTATGTTACACTAGAGTTCTGTGTGGACCCACGTTGGCTCGCTGCTATTAACTCGACTATTTTCAAAGCCTTAAGCAGAGTAATAGTACATCCCGAAGGCCAGCACAGCTAAAGAGCCAGAGTCATAGTACGGTGCTACTTTATCATCCTAGTGACCTTGCAGTGGCAGGAAGCAGGCAGGTGGCTAGCACTCCCGGGGATTTGCAGCTTGCTCATGGGACCCCGAAGCAACATGCCTCTCAGCCTATCAGTTAAGTAGAGCAACTGCAAAAAAGGGAAGTTCGTCCATGGTTAGATCATTTGTTTTTAAAAAGCCCTACCTGGTATGCATAAACTTCCTCATTGAAAATATGAGGATTTTAAAGCCAATAGGGCCTAAGTTATGGGATCATGGTCAAAGCCAGGACACAGACTCAACGCTTGCCAACACCAGAGTCCTGTCTACCACCTTTCCATCCTAGTGGGAGGGAAGGCTTCCACTGTGGTACAATACATAAATAGCCCAGCATTGAGTTCTGTGTGCCTGAAACCTATGTGTGTTTCTATTCTTGATTTCTAGACATTCTCTAGAACCTTAAATCAGCATCCCAGGCAATAGCCTTACCAATAAAACTTCCTGGATAGATTGAGGGTTCTCTGCTTTGGTTGTCCCAGTATGAATGCTGTGAGCTGCCTGTGACTCTCACAGTGGATATGTGCCTAATGTGTCTCTGAGGATTTCTGTCTTTTTTTGGTTGGTTAGCTTTTTTGTTTGTAGAACATGATTTTAGTATTTTCAACTGTTAATATTCAACAAACGGAATAATTATTTTAAGATATATTTCGTTATATGTCTCCCTTTTCATTTCTGATTTTATTCATTTGGAAACTGTCTTTGTGCCCTCTGGTTAGTCTGGCTAAGGGTTTATCTATCTTGTTGATTATTCTCAAAAAAACAGCTCCTGGTTTTGATTCTCTGTATAGTTGTTTTTGTTTCTACTTGGTTAATTTCAGCCCTGAGTTTGATTATTTCCTGCCATCTACTTCTCTTGGGTGTATTTGCTTCTTTTTGTTCTAGAGCTCTCAGGTGTGCTGCCAAGCTGCTAGTTTAAGTAAGCTCTTTCCAGTTTCTTCTGGGAGGCACTTAGAGCTATGAGTTTTCCTCTTACAACTGCTTTCCTTGTGTCCCATAAAGTTTGGTATGATGTGTCTTCATTTTCATTATATTCTAAAAAAGTGTTTCACTTTTTTTTTCTTTCTTGACCAAGTTATCATTGAGTAGAGTGTTGTTCAGCTTCCATGTATATGCGTGCTTTCCGTTGTTTTTGTTGGTATTTAAGAGCAGCCTTAGTCTGTGGTGATCTGATATGGTGCATGGAATTATTTCAAACTTCTTGTATCTGTTGAGGCCTGTTTTGTGACTGATTATATGTCAATTTTGGAGGAGGTACCACGAGGTGCTGACAAGAAGGTATATTATTTTGCTTTAGGATGAAATGTTCTGTAGATACTGTTAGATCCATTTGGTTAATAAGTTCTGTTAGTTTCACTGGGTCTCTGTTTAGTTTGTTTCCCTGATCTGTCCATGGCTGAAAGTGGGGTGTTGAAGTCTCCCACTATTATTATATGGGGTACAATGTGTGCTTTGAGCTTTAGTAAAGTTTCTTTATGAATGTGGGTGCCCTTGCATTTGGAACATAGATGTTTAGAATTGAGAGTTCATCTTGGTAGATTTTTCATTTGACCAGTATAAAGTGTCCTTCCTTATCTTTTTTGATAACTTTTGGTTGAAAGTTGCTTTTATTTGATATTAGAATGGCTACTCCAGCTTGTTTCTTGGGACCATTTGCTTTGAAAATTGTTTTCAAACTTTTTACTCTGAGGTAGTGTCTGTCTTTGTCACTGAGGTGCATTTCCTGTATGCAGCAAAATGCTGGGTCCTGTTTACATAGCCAGTCTATTAATCAATGTCTTTTTATTGGGGAATTGAGTCCACTGATGTTGAGATATTAGGGAAAAGTGATTGCTACTTCCTGTTATTTTTGTGGGTTTCTATCTTTAAACCACTTCCTGTGATGCAAACTGGCATATAAGACATCTCTTATGGGAAGTCTCAGGGCCTCTACTTCCCTAAGTTCTGCAAGAGCACTTGGACCCAAGTTAGGTGACTCTGTGAAGGTGGGAGTATTGTTATGAGAGATGATTACTGGAAAGGGAAAGGGTGATTTCCCACCCAGACATCCTTCAGTGCATTGAGACAAGACACAGGCTACCCTTACAACTCTAAACCACTCACGTACTGTTTATGCAAAAGCTTTAAAAACTCCCTGATGCAGAACTTCTAAACCAATGGGCATCTGGGAAAGTGATGCTTATATGAGGACAGGATTTGGGAGGTGAAAGAAATGTTTTTTTTTTCAAATCAGAAATCATATAGCTTATGCAGGGTCAGCTGTGGCTTATAAAAGGGAGCAACTTGCTGCTGTCTGGGAAAATGTGAGCCAGCCCAGGTGAACATCTCATCTGGTTCCCATCTGCCCTGGGCCGCTAACACACTTGCCTTATTGCAGCTCAAGATTTGACCCAGATTTCACAGGGCAGCTTGGAGACTTCATAGAGCTAGGGTCAAGAATGTGGGCCTGGGGCCAGAAGTCTGTCTGGACTGAAGTGTCAGCTTTGCCAGTCACAGTTTATATGGGCCTAAGGCCTCCTGTATAAAACTGAGGTTTCAGTGAGACTTGACAGTACAGAACCAGGTAAATGCGTCTGCTGAGATAGAATCTGCTGGTCATGTGAGTCTCAGTGTCTTTATCTTCTGCCAGCTGTTATACACTGCAGACTGGCTAATGGGAAGACAGGTCTAGAGAATGGAAGTCAGGTATGAGACAGAGGCTAAACCGGCACCTCATCTATCCATGCAGTGTCACCCAAGTGGGGAATCTGTGAAGGTAGCTTGCTCACGGGGTCATCTGAAGACACCTGTCTTGCTGCAGGCTTCATCAGACAAACATCCCATGTGATTTATGTGTAGGATTCCACTGCTGGTTAGACAGGAAAATCAATCCAAAAATTACACATCTAATTGTGGGGAATCCCCAAATAGAGGATAATGTGAGATCCTATTTGGGTGGTTATTTATCAACATCGCCTCTGGATCTTAAACTATGTATATGTTCAGATATATTGATACAATTCATCAGATATTCTAAAATCTGTAATCTTTTAAATTTCTAGATATCTTAAAAAGACATAAATTCAAATATTTTCCTGTCACATGGATACTCCTCTAAAATTCAGCCCTGAGTATTATTGGCAAGCTATATAACTAATTTACAAAGTGTCTTTGTGCTTGTAAACTGTTTTAAAACCCTTTAAAACTGACATTCAAATGATATGATTTTTAAACCATTTAAGTATGGCCACCTATACTGCTTCTCACCCACACATTTGGTGTCGAACAGTCCAACTTGCTTCAAACAGGATGCTGTTGTGAGGCATCTGTTGTAAGCAAGGGCACAACGAGGGTTCTGCTGTGTGTACATGCATGTCTGTGAAGGTGTGAAACATAGCTCCCACTGAAGAGCGGACATTGGCTGCTTCAGAAAAGGAAGGAGGAAGGTCAGAAGGGAAGGACTGTACACTGTTTGGTGGGCATTAGAAATGTCACTGGTATTTGTCATACACACCGACTCGGAGCCCAAGGAACATTTCACCAGAAATGTTTTAATTGTTTAGCTTCTCACAGCTCTCACAGAACAATCTGACAGATCCATGATTCTTTCCAGAAATAAACATGCAAAGCAGCCATCCCGAAAGATGGCCACTGTCTTCATTGTGGGTACACCGGCTTGCTGGTGCTGGGAGCTGCAGCTTCACAGTGAAGTCCCAACCGTGGGGCTGTCCTGGTGGCTCAGGGGGTGCTAACATGTCAGTCACACACAAACACATTCTATACTAGACAAGCTGCGTAGTGAGAGGTGAACATGGCAATGCACAAGCACTGATACAACTGACCTGTTACATACAACACCCATAAATAAAGTTACTGAAAAAGAAAACCAGATTAAGCTGTGGCAAAATGTTACAACTCCTGTCTATTTTTGCAAAATAGTTGCCAAAATGAATAGAAGCACATTGTTACACACAAGTGTTCATGCCTGTGTTTATGTGCATGCAAACTCAGAGGAAGGTATGGCACTAGAGTTATGATGGCTGCAAGCTGCCATGTCACTCATGCCGAGGACGGAACTCAAATCCTCTGTAAGGCTCTTTTTAGCCACTGAGCCATCTCTCCAGACCCCATTCTTTGACGTTTTAAAGTCAACACGTAAAGGCACAGATTGACCTGAGTGAGGTTTCTAAGAAAAGGAAAAAGACTCCTGATATCACTACATATGTCTGTCAAAAAGCAGAGGCAGAAACACTGACATGGAGCTTCAAAGAGAGAGCATCATTTGAGAGTGACTATAGAAAGTTCCAAAGTCAGCATCACTCTCAGGGGATGACAGTGACCAAGTCTGTGTCTTGTCCCCCTCCTCCTCTCTCATGCTTTGTGTTTTTGCTGTTGTTTAATCATTACAGTACATAAGATAAAACAAGCTGACTTTCATTCTCAGAGGATCAAGCAGCGACCTGTTCACAGAATGTCCGCCACAGCCAACTCTTAAGGCTATTTCTGCCCCTTTCCTTGGGCCCAAAGCCCAGTTTGTCATTCATTTAATCCTGAAGTTTATCATGGATCAAGAAACAAACATTTGCTCTCACTAAACAAGCAAAACAAAACAAAACAAAACGAGATATCACAAATCTATTTAGTGGGTATTAATTGTAGACATATATAATCAGTTTTAAAAAAATAAATCTCAAAATGTCACAAATGCTTCCATACTTTCAATTTCATATATAAAAAGTACAAAAATCATTTTTAATATGTCTGCATATAAAATCCTGTCAAAACACCAAATATAAGCCTAAGAAATGTTTCTTTTTAGTCACAGTTATTAAAACTAAACAAAAACAACAACAACAAAAAACCTTGGGGCACCACCTCGAGACCAAGGCTATAGGGAGACAGCCCTGAGCCTGCATGGGAAGAAGTTTATACCTGAGTCCAGATGCACCAGGGACTGCCAAGGCTGCTGACGACGCTTTTGTTCTAACTCTCAAACCTAAATTCCACCATCAATAGCATTTCCAAACATGAGTTCTAAAGATTATAAGTCTCATGAAAAATGGTTTGTGGTTAGTAAGTTAGAAGCCCTGTGCATGATGTCTGCCTTTTAGGAGACCCACAATGCCTTTGTAACATTAAAGACCGAGGAGCCTGCAGAATGTATGACTCTGAGTTAACCACAGCCAGCATCAGAATTCTTTCAACAGCACTTCCTACTACCATGTGAATGGCACCTTAGAAAGCACTGATACTGGGGAACCGGTATGGGGGAGGGGAATGACGGAGGGCAATAACGCAGCCTTTTGGGCCAGCTCCTGGGCATCCAGAAGGGAGTTAGTGTCCGGTGAAGGGAAGGTAGCAGGTTCTGTTCACTGGTCCTAAAGAACAGGTTTGCACTGTTTCCGTGAAGGTCTTCATTCAGGGCATGTGGCAATGACACTTTCAGCCTTTACACCACCACGGCAAAGCTCTCTTGCACAAATGCAAAAGAGTTTTTCCTTATTTGCATGGCTTGATTTTTCTCTGAGGTGCATGGGTCCCACCCAGCTGGAGTAGGATCTTGGCCTTTTACTTGCATTCCTGTTCAGAGTGAAGTCAACATGCAGGTAGACTGTCAGTCTGCAGGCTAAAGAGCTGCTCTTCCAAGAAGGCCCCTCCAAGGCCATACTGTTTTTCATGTGTGCTGACTTCCTCTGGTGACAGGTGGCTGGCTCCGAGAACAAACTCTGCAAACCTAAGAAAATTTTGTTTTAAACGGTTAATTTTGTCACAGAGGTTTATCCGAAAGATGATGCATGCCTCTCCACTTATCCCCTTTAATTAAATTTGAATTTGCGTCAGCTGAGGATAGCATTTAAACCTATACAGGGGACAGCGTATGTGACTTGTCTGTAGACTGCCAGGGGGAGGTAGAAATGTGGGCAGGATTATGCATCACACAGGCGGGCGTACCAAGCCATTCCTTCAACTTTCCCTGTTCCTTCTGAATGGAGTGGAGTGTTCAGAATTCACTGTCAATGCCTCGCTCAGACCCACATGGCTCCTAAGACCCCAGCAGCCATCCTGGCAGGCCAGAGCACCCAGGAAGTAGAACTCCCACAATGCTGGTGTAAGGTGTAACCAAGAGGAATGGTTGCTTCTAAGCAGAGATGTATGCTGCAGCTACTACGTGATTTTCAAATCACTTCAAACGTGAGCTGGGACTTACTTTTTAGGAGCCTGGAGTCTGGAGACAGCCAGCCAGGAAGGGAAGTCAGGCCTGCAGCAGGCTTGGCGTAGTTCCTCGAGAGCGCTGGCTGTTTCAGCTTCAGCTTGTTCCCTGTACTCGTCGTCCGTGAGGTGCCTCGCCACCTGAGGTTCTGCTGGGAACCACGGCCTCATTTTCCTAAAACACATGACACGTGGTTGCCAGATTCCTGCCCAAATCAATCCTTGTAATACACAAAAATACGCACCTTACACACCAACAGTCATAGCTGGGAGGTCCTTGTATGGCAGCTGCACTTTCCAGAGTCCTGCCATGACTGAGGGGTAAGGTTGGGCCCAGTGAGCCTACTGTGCTTCACTCTTCTGTCACTGCCATAGCAATGGCCTAAGGCCTTAGAGAATCAATTTCTGATTGAGATGTTGATTATATTTTTTTTTACTGATTTGTATTCAAAAAATTAGACAAAAAGTCTGGCTTCCAGCTTTGTCTGCTGATTTTCTTTGGCAAGCTTTCAATGTGTCCTTTCATTAAGACCAACAGGGAGGAACACCACTTACTACAGTATGAAGAAGCTGGAATTGTGGGGTATCACTCCCACCTAGTGGTGGTGCCTCTGATTAACCTGACACAGAAAGGAGGAGACTCTGCAGAGGATCCATCAAGGAAAGGAGCTTGAATTAGTTCTTCTTTGGCTGCATACACATCAAGAGCTCAGAGGCTGGATGTTGTGTTCCAGTCAGGAAAGGGATAAATATCATAAAACTATAGCAATCTGTACTTTAGGAACTCGAGATGCTAAAAGAGACATATGGCACCTGAACGAACGAACTGGACTGAAAAGTGATATTGATTTTTTTTTTTTTAAATTTCTCTTCTCAACAACTAGTCAGGTTTCCTACAGGAAAAACCCAGGCTCTGACCCCGAACACTGGAGCACAACCCAGTTTGAAGGTGACCTCACTGTCTGAACTTGGCCAATCCCTTCCTGGTTCCACCGCACTGTGTCACATGGAAAGGACAGCAGAATGCTTGCCTCATCAGCCACTGAAGAGATGAGATGGGATATTTACACAAACTGCTCAGTCGTCATCAAAAGAACAGCTATTATATATTAACATAGACACAAAGAGCACTTTGCAAACTAGAAAGTGTGATAAGAAAGTCAACACATTCTTTGTCTGGTTTATTTATTTAACCTGTAGGCTCCTACTTTAGTCCCTACTTTCTCATATAATTATTCCCTACCAATGTGCAAAGTAGACTGCATAGGAGTGCATATGGATTGCTATAGAATGCCCCACAGACACATAATGGAGCCATCGTGCAAATGAGAACACACTTGCTACTGGCAAGACAGTTGGGTAGCTAAGGGAAGGAGAAAGGAGCTCTGTGTTCCTTGGGCCACAAGCCTGGCAGGCTGTGCAGTGGCCGGCCTCCTCCTAGTGGAGGGGCCTCTTCTCAGATGGGGGCCAGGAGAAAAGCCCCTTGGTCTCAAGGCCTCCCACTTGCACTTTCATCCCATGACTACCTCGTACTGTCACTAACGGTTTACCCAAGTGATGCTGTCACACGCACAGCCACCAGATCCAGAAACTACCTGTCACTGTGGAGTCTGCTTCCTCATAGCCAATTACCAAGCATCTATTAACTCCCTTTGCCAGCCTTAACCTCACTTTCATACTCCAAGTCTCTCTCAGTGTCTGCCTGGACCACAGCAATGTCTGAGAATGCCTTCTACTGTGGGGACTTCCCTGTTGACCCTATGCCAGAAAGCAGATGGGTCTACCCCACCAGCCACCAATTACTCGTCTCTAGTATTCCCGGTGAAGTTTACTTTGCATTAGGTTAGCTGCCAACACTTTCAGTGAAAGAATTACATCTAAGTACCAGTCTACACTTACAGCTTCCCTTGAATATCGGACCTGAAGGCAGAATCCCCATTTTTTCAACCATCAATTCCTGCTAGTTTTAAATGCTGCCTTTGTGATGGGGGTGCGGTGCAGAGTTTCCCATAGTCCTGTTGGCCTATGCCTTGCTCCCACCTGGGCCCAAACTTTTGGACTTATACCTTCTGCCTAGACAGGAGTCAGTGAGCGAATGGAAATGCACAGTGCTGAGCCCCACACCAAGCCCCACATGCAGAGCCAGGCTGGACTCCTCAGTGAGCCCATCCAGTGCAGTTGAGCACACCTCACTCACTGTACTGACAGTGCTGTTGCCTGATGATGGCTTTATAGGGGGCCTTTTCTCTGTCAGGAGTGCATTCCACATCTGTTCAAGGGTTACTCTAGGTCATTACTTAAGAGTCAACCCAATGATATCTCTTCCAGGAAGTCCTTCCTGGGTTAACACTTTAGTTCCCGAGCAAGCTGTTTTCATACTTAAAGGATACATAAGTGTTAGGGCTAGAAAGATGATTCGGTGGCTAAGATTCAAACTGCTCTCCAGAGGACTGATGTATGGTTCCCAGCACCCACATCAGGTGGCTCCCAACTATATGTAACTACAGCTCCACAGGACCTTCTGGCCATTCTGAGTACCCATGAACATATGGCAGACACACACACAAATACACACACACACACACACACACACACACACACACACACACCTTTTAAGGCAGCTGATATATAATTGCATGCCCACATCTCTACAATATACATCATCAAGAGCGGGACCACCTCCATCTGTGTGCCTGACACAGCCGCAGACTAAGGAAACACAATACACTACTGTGTCAGCATAGGTTACCTTATCTTTCTGTATCTTCTCGAGGCTAAATTTAAAACCTAAAGTGACCTCTTACTAAAAATGAACTGAGTAACTCCTTCCAATCATCCAGGATACATTTCCCCCTAATTCCTCTCTTGGAAGCACAATTAATATCACCATGTCAACATTGGCTCTAATGAAAAGAAATGTATGATAAAGGTAGAAACGTTATACAACCCAGAGCCCAAGCAACTTCCTCACTGATTCTAGCGAGCTCTAACCTCAGAGTAATTTGTGTTAAAACTCAAAGAAGATGGAGCAAACGCTTAGAGCTCTTGATGCTCTAAGAGAAGTGAGATTAAACATAATTATGTGGCTGGGCAGTGGTGGCTGCACACCTTTGATCCCAGTGCTCAGGAGGCAGAGACGGGTGGATCTGAGTTTGAGGCTAGCCTGGTCTACAGAGTGAGTTGCAGAATAACCAAGGCTACACAGAGAAATCCTGTCTTGAAAATCCAAAGCAAACCAAACCAAACAAAAACCAACAAGGACAAAAAAAAAAAAAATCCCCCAAACAAACAAAAACAAAACAAACAAAATAAACAAACAAAAACCCATAACTACTTGTAAGATGTAACCAAAAGTATCTCTTAAAATAATAAATTAAACCAAAACTCAAAATGTCAGATTTGGTATCCATAGAAAAAAGATACCCACCACCTCAGATAGCTGAACGCTCTCAGTAGATAGTGCAGACTCCAGGAGAACAGAAGGAGGGTCAAAACAGCATAGGCAAACTGAGGCGCGGCCACACCAGTATAGACCAGAACCAGGGAGAGGAATCTCAGTGTCCACGTGAGAAGGTCTCTGCTCCCCTCATCAGCAAGAGGCCCGTGACTGTAACAGGCGGCAAAGCTACAAAGTCCAACAACCAAGACATAGCCTAGAGACACAGAAGAAGGAAGGGCAAGCGTTTAAACCAGAGCTGGAAAACTGAGGAAGAAACCCTGACAGAGCCCTGGCTGAACAATAACATCTACCAGTTAGCTTTGATTTCAAAAATTAAGAAAATAAAATCTTTTCTTTTTTCAATAAGGTTTGAAAAGCATATCTTACAGCTCATTAGTCCTTGATTTGAGTGAGCGCACAGGCTGGCTTTTAAAGATAGATCCTTACTGTTATCTGTGTGTGTGTGCCTGAGCAAGTGGTAAAGTCAGAAGACCTTCAGACACCCTAGAACTGGCTCGCAGGCAGCTGTAAGCTAACCAGCCCAGGTGATGGAAGCTAAACCCCAGGCCTCTGGAAGAACAGCAAGCACCCTAAACCACTGAGCCAGCTCTCCAGCCTGACACGCTAGCTTCTGTAATAATTTAAGATATATGCTGATTATTATGATAATAATAGTCATATCTGTTTTTAAGTCCAGTGTCCTGGGTGGACAAGTGGTTTCATGGTTGCTTTGGTTAAAAGTAAGCCAGTGGGTATCATACTTTGCTTATAAACCCTAGATTTAATTTTTAACTTCTAGTCACTAAAGGAGAATGTAATTTTACAGAGGACCAATCAGGTAGCCATTCTTTGCTAGCTGTGCCCAGTCCATCATTACATCTGATACATTGTTCCCAGATGGGAAGTATACAGCACTTCTAATGATTTTCACCGTTAAGTGCTTAATTTGTTTCTAAGCAAATCTAAGATTCAATTTTTTATTTACAGTAGATACTAAGGAGGAATAAATTAAATTTAAAACGGGCCCCACATCAATCTAGAAAGTGGAACTTTCACAGGATGCCTTACTTGGCTTCCCTAGCACCTCTGTGATGAAAGAAGCTATGATGGGGCTATTACTATTGTCTGGCCTCAGTGGGAGAGGATGCACTTAATCCTGTAGAGATGTGATGCCCCAGGGTAGGCAGATGCCTGGGGGGAGGGGGACCCTCTGAGAGGCAAAGGGGAGAGGGTAAGGGGTGGAAAACTCTGGGAAGGGGAACCAGGACTGGGGGGCAACATTTGGAATGTAAATAAATAAAATAATTAATTTTAAAAAGCTATATGTAATAAAACTAAACTGTACTTGGGGGGGGGGGTAGAAATTATGGTGGATTGGTCATAGCAGAAGGTTCAGCACAGCATCCAGGTTATATAGTCAGCCAGCACAGGTAACTCAAAATCTAAATATGACCTGTGTAGTAGGTGATTCTATGCAATTATGAATCTTTAACATCTAAGAGTGAGGTTAAGGATAGAACTCAGTGGTTGAACAGATGCTGAGTGTACATGAGGCCCTGGGTCCAATCCCCAGCAATAACAACAATAAGTAATAGTTATTCAGTTATATAGAAAAATGCTCTTGTTTCTTTAGAGACAAAAAAGTAACTTATAGGAATATCTCACGTTATGAGTAAATTATAAATACTTAATATAATAGGAAAATAGGCTAAAAATAAAGTGTTCAAGGATGAATTGCTTTTCTTTTAGCAACGGTATCCTCATATGTGAAATCTGATGTTAATGGGTCTGCAATTACCATTATTTCCTAACAAAATGGAAATTTGTAATATAAAACAAGAAAATTAAATGGTATTTTTATCCTCTCTGTTTCTGAAAAGTCAAGTTTCATTAGTAACAATCTCCCACTTTTTATACAGAATACATAAAGAAAGAAAACTGACAGATGAAGAGAACCAGCTTTTAAAGAAGCTCCTGTTGTACAGCTTAGATGCAGTTCAAGTTCAGCCACAATTCTCAAGTATTTTTATTCTTTTGATGATTTGTACAGACAACTAAGAATGGTTATAAAGGAAAATGAGATCTAAATGAGTTCAAACACCAACTATGGTAATGAAATACTGTATTATTTTAATAGCACCTTTCCTTAAATCAAACGAAAATGTGTGCCCAGAAGCCCCCTGCTCGTGCGTCTCGGCCGGGCTGATAGACAGGAGGTTCTTGTGTGTTTACCTACCTAATACATACATTCTGTTTCCATACCACAGCCACTTCAGATCTTCCATCAACTGGCATAGAACATAAACTGAAGCAAACCAACAACCAATCATTAGCGCCCCAAATGTGCTATACTGTGTGCGGGAGAAAATAAACGACATAATATACATAGATAGATATATATTGGTTCATTCACTCTCATAAAAATAGAAGCACACAAAGAAATAATCTACGCTTAAAAGGTCTACGTCAAATCTAAGTCAAGTATTGATCTAATCCAGAGTCTCTCTGTTCAAGGATGATCCTCTGGGGAGGAGAGCCATTTTCACACAAGAGCTTAATGGCAGGCATGCAGGCTCAGGCCTCCCCTGCTAGAATCTACATCCCCAGCTGACTAGCAGGCACACTGAAGCTGAAGAGAACTACTAGAAAGTACTTAGTTATCTCAAAATAACGCTGCTATTTAGTTTTGATCAGAGTAACCATAAAGTTACCATCATGAATTAATATTTATCCTTTGGAACACTATTTTATTGAAGATATAGAGGAGGGACAACAAGAACAAAAAGCCCAGATGTAGGACCGCTCATATACAATGCCCTGAAGATTCAGGATCATTCTTCCAAGATACATTTCACAAACCAGTACCAAAAAAATGTCACTAAACTTAATGTAATCCTATGCATTACTAATAAATAAAAACTGACTTTTCAGAAACAGACACATTTTAAGACCAATTTATATAGCAGAGGAACACATTTGAATTAGGTAATTTTTCATATCCATAAAATCTTGGTTCCCATTTTGTACTCATTTGCATATAAGAGACCTACCTTTGGGATGTGTTTCTTAGCCATCAGAAGGACAAAGACTAATGTCATTAGGATACCTAACACGGTACCCGAAGAGTAATAGAAAACAGGGCTTCTGTCAAGACAGAGAAAAAAGCCACATAAACATCAACCAGCAATTTCAGCAATAAAACATGAAAAAAGTTCATAATGCTCAATGTGGCAGTAATAGCCAGTAAGGAATATTAAGAAAGAAAAACTCTAATCACATCTATTATAGTTAACACTGAAATTGGTATTTGAACATTTCAGTAAGTAGACTGTTGCGGAGTGTCTAGCTATCTTCTATAGTCAGAATGTCATCCAATAATGCTATGCGCTTGTCACAAGTCAGACACTTGCCTGAGAACTCCCAGATACCCACAGCTAAATCAGAGGAGAAAACTGAGATATCAAGAGGTTAAACGACTGTCATGTGAGCTGGCTGCTGGAGGATTCAGAGCGGCCACCCAGCTCATCAGCATGCAGGGCCTAACTTCTAGGCTTTTCTCTTCCTGCTGTCCATCCAACACGCAGTCAGAAAAGCTGGCAGATAACACTACACATCCCTGATGGTACCATAAAGAAAAGTTCAAGAGTGAACAAAGACAAGAACGATGCAAAAATATTCTTATTAAGAAGCCTGGGCAAATTAAAAAGTAAATATTGAGAGGAGAGGTGGGGTTTATAGGCTAAGTTACAGGAAACAAAATATCAGGATAACGGGTTTATCCAAGAAGCAAGTATTTGTCATGTCTAATATCCTACACCAGAGTCACCAATCTAGGAGGCAAATTAATTCAATCAACAGCTAGTGCCTGGTGTCAGAGAACACGAGCAAACCCCAGCACTCAAGCCAGTGACGATGGCTGTGGGCTCTGTAACCAAAAATGAACAGCAACAGAATAAGTTCACATGTGTGTATATATGTAAGATAATGTAAGCAAAAGTACTCTGCACCATGTATGTATCTGTTATACAATTACTTCTGTCTTTAAAGTTGAATCAAATGCTACCTTCAGACCTATCACTTGTAAATCCTAGAAGAACCACAAATGCAGAACAGTGCGCAAATACTCAGCACAGAGTCACAGACAACCTATAGGCTTTTAAATCAGAATTTAAATTCAAGTCACTACAAATATAAAAAGGGGCACTTACTGGCTCAAGGTCTTTGCGTAAAAGAAAAGGAAAATGCCTGTCACAAACACAAGGAAGAGTTTGAAATCCACAACTGGAAAAAAAAAAAAAAAAACACAACCAATGTTTTGTGTTAGTAAATAAAGTTGCAGAAATAATAGGAGAGTCAACTCATTGAATGTCCAGCTAATTATAATGAAAACAGACTTACTGTTTCGATTCACGCTTACTGTGTAGGGAAGTAACCTCCCGACAGGCTTCACAGAGAAGCACACAGTTTCTCCATATGGACTGAAGATTATGGTTATCTCCTTAGCCTCCTCTGGTGCCCAAAAGTTATGAGTCACACATTTGATAAATGATAAAATGCTTTCTGTGTGCTGGCAATTATGACTTCCTGTGATATATACAATATTGAGCAGGCCCGGGCTGGTTACTGTCACCTACAAAACAGGAATGGATCAATCCAGGCAGGTTCAAAACCTTCCCTTTGGCACCTCAAGACACAAACAGAGGAGTAAGATGCCAGAACTGGCTGATGAAAATACCATGATACACAAGACTGGGCTCTGGTTCCCAGTGGCTGGGACTTCACACACCTGCAATTCAGTTCACAGATGTTTTGAGGAGTGGATGGCTTGCCAGGTGTGGTGGCGCACGTGGCTGTAGTCCCAATTCTTGGGACTCTGAGACAATGGATCGTTAGTCTGAGGTCACATAGTCAGTGACATGGAAGTGCTAGAGACCTTGGTTAAGCAGCTTTAAGTGTGAGCACCTGACTGAAGAGAGAGGGAGACAGAGCATGGGAGACCTGCAGGCTGCAGACACCAACTTGAAAAGGAATTTTATCAGATTAAAAAGTAGAAGAATCAGCCAGTGCAGAGAGGACTGCTGCTGGGTGGACCTGGGCAGGCAGAAGTGTGTGCGATCCAGGGCACAGTCGAGGCCTCAGACATAAAAATCTCCTCGGTGGCAGACACTTCATCCTAACAAGCAAGGAGCAGAGCGTGTGCCTACAGGTGCTGACACGTGGGCAGCTGGTAAGAAAAGAGCTAGTTCACAGTCATTTCCAATTGTTTTTCCATTTTTTTTTTTATGACCTCAATCTTTATTTTGTTTTGTGTTGGCCATCTACTGCTGGACATGGGGCCTGCCCGTAAGTGTGCTTTGTATACCAGTAACCTTTCACTGGAGAAAACTAACTTTTCCTTTATGAAGCTATCAATGGGAGGCAGCTTCTCAGTTAGAGAGGGGGGCTTGTGTTCACTTCCCTTCTCAGTGCTGGGACTGCCTGCGCTTGGACCTGTGAGGGCCCTGTGCAAGCCGCCTCAGCCTGCAAGCTCATCTGACGTGCGTCAGTGCTGCTGTGCCCAGACAGTGCTGCTGTGCCTGAACGCTCTTGTTTCCCTGGTGCCTTTCAGCCCCTGTGGGTCTTACAGTCTTCCTGCCTCCTGCTCCTCTGAGGATGTTTCCCCCACTTTTAAAGTATGTTTCTTCTATTTTAAAGAAGTAAAGGAGCATCGGGCAAGAATGAAGATGGGAAGCAGGTGCTGGAGTTATGAACTCATTTGTTGAACATAGAATGAATGAACAGGAGTGTGAGATATGAAGGACTGCAGCTTTCATGTCCCAAGAGCTCCGGGCAAGGTGGCACAAGAAACCACATAAGCCTCAAACATCTTATTTTCGGTATGAGCTGACATCCCGTCCTGGACAAGGTCAAACTTATCCCTCAGCACACAGCACTCTTCCCCAGGCAATCTTTAGATAATTCCCATCACCGAAGACTGAAATGTCCCATTCTCAGTGAGAGGTGCTCTCACCACTTTTAATTACTACCTTAGATCATGTCCCTCAGAGGTCAGCAACCCTCCAGTACTGCCTGGTTTTGTGTGTCAACGTGACGCACTAGAGTCATCAGAGAGGGAGGAGCCTCAGCTAAGTAAATGCCTCCATGAGATCCAGCTGTAAAGCATTTTCTAAATTAGTGGTTGATGGGGGAGGGCCCAGGGCATTGTGGGTGGTGTCATCCCTGGGCTGGTGGTCTTGGGTTCTATAAGAAAGCAGGATGAGCAAGTCAAGAGAGGCAAGCCAGTAAGCAGCACCCCTCCATGGCCTCTGCATCAGCTCCTGCCTCCAGGTTCCTGCCCTGCTTGAGTTCCTGTCCTGACTTCCTTAAATAATGAACAGCAATATGGAAGTATGAACTGAATATACAAACCCTTTCCTCGACAACTTGCTTTTTGGTCACGGTGCTTCAGCACAGTAGTAGCAACTCTAACTAAGACCCTTGTGACCCCCCCAGCCATAAAATTATTTTTGATGCTACTTCATAACTGTAATTTTGCTACTGTTAGGAATAGTGATGTAAATATCTGTGTTTTCTGAAGTTCTTAGGTGACCCCTAAAGGGGTTACAACCCACAGGCTGAGAACCAGTGACTTAGATGGTGTATTCATTTGGAATGGTCAGGGGAGGGCCTAGGTAGATATAAAAAGGAATTAATGTCCTTTCCCACATAACTTCCCCTTAAGCCACTGTGTGCTCATCAAATTAGCTTTTATCTTGATATATTCACTTGATAAATAAAGCCATATAAAATGTATATTTAAATCCCAAAGTGGTACATTTTAATTCCACATTTTTAAGTCATGATAAAAAAAAAAAAAAAAAAGCAGGCCCTAACCTGCACAGTTGACCACACGTGAGTCCACTGGATTTGTGAATGTTGATTGTAGCAATAGCAGTCTGACATAGAAGTTTTAATTAAGTCCATTTCCTTCAGAGATTTACATCTGGGAACTGAAAGATAAAAAAAAAAAATGAAATAAACGGGTTACCTAAGTATTTAATTTTCCAAAATCCCTTTTTAAAAATGTGCTCAAAGGGAGATTTTCATAGTTTTTAGTATTTTATGACCAAAAATTCTTCTCCATGGTGACCATGGTCCTTTACTCTTCCCTATCTAGCAGGTGTCTGTCGGCAAACAGCCCATCCAGAGTCAGTATACAGTTAGGCCGCCTACTGAGCAACACACATGCACTGATGTCTTTGGTCCTCAAGTGATGGCAAGAGCTAAGGGAAGCTTCCTGGAGAAGAAACTCTAGCAGAAGGCTCAAGAATAAGTCGCAAGCATAAGACAGCATCAGGACTGACAGATGACAAATGTGCATAGTATTAAGATGAGCAAAGTCACGGTGGCTCAGCTTAGGGACATCTGGACAGCTGCAGCTGGAGGTAAACCATAACCACTTCTACATAAGGAATCTATACTTCACCATGAGAGCAGAGCACAAAAACACTTCAGGGAAGAATAACAGACTCAGTGGGAAAGAGATGACACTAAGAAGGGCTCAACTAAATTGCCTGGTAAAGTGTGAGCAAAAGAAGCACCAAGTACCAGGCAGAGGCACGGCAAGATGGGGCTTCTATCAGCCAGGCCCCACGGTAAGGAGTGGACGCCGTGCCTCAGGCTATGAACCGAGGAGGGTAGAAGAGTGGATTCAAGAGCTCTTAGGAAGACCAATCGGCACACTCCGGAGCTTCCCTGGATGAAGGAGATGAAGGTATCTGGCGAATGGGGAGATGGTGAGGCACTTATCCAGATCTAAGCGCTGATGCAGAATAGGAAACGAGCATGGAGTATTCACAGGTACAAAGAGAAATGAGCCTTTTGCCCCATTCAAAGTACAAGAAGGAAATCTGTAGACAACCCTGAATTGAAGTTAGAGCAAACTGTTATAACAAAGTTGGGTAAGGGCCGGCAGCCACTAGTTGGTCATTATACTGATTTAGAGAATAACGTTGAATAGGCTCAAAAGGTACCTGCCCTAGCCTGAAATATATTTTGTGACAGGCTGAAGTGAGGACAGGCACAGTCCCTCCTTGAAACAGCTGAACCAAAGTGACAGCTCAGTTATATAATGACCCAGGATATTCTACTGTGACAGATGAATCCTTTCATTTTTTTCCTCTTAGCACAGTGATGAAACGCATACGCTTTTAAATTTATCAACCATCTGAGCTGAAAATACAAGAATCTAGGTCAAGAGCCAGATTTCAAAGCAGTAAGAGGATACTTGAGAGACTCTTAGTTAAACACAGGATACCAAAAATTAAAAGTGCATTCCATCATGGTACACCTATACACAAGAACCCAAAGTGCTATGAACACATAACACAGCCCAGGCAGAGGCATTCCTGGGTTTAACTGAGATGCACACAGCTCAAGGCCAAGGGCAGCATGCTGGAAGGAACAGTCTTTGGATGTCTAATACCAGAAGTGAGCTTTAGGGCTGGAGAGATGGCTCAGTGGTTAAGAGCGCTGGCTGTTCTGCTAGAGGTCCTGAGTTCAAATCCCAGCAACCACATGGTGGCTCACAACCATCTGTAACGGGATCTGATGCCCTCTTCTGGTGTGTTCTGAAGACAGTGATAGAGTACTCATATAAATTAAATAAATAAATCTTTAAAAAAAATAAAAATAAAAAAGGAAGAAGTTAGTTTTAGAAAAGAAAGAGGTCAAAGAAAGCAGGCAGTACTTGAGCTGCTGTGAGAATACAATGACACACCCTGGAAGCCCTACCTGTTGAGCCACAGAGGAGAGAATGGAAGGTCTCAGGCTGGCCTTCCCATATCGCATGCTCTCTCTCCTGCCCGGCTCTGAATGGGAACCAGAGCTAAACTGGGCAGCCAGAACTGGAAACTTTGTACAGTGAATCCTTCATAAGGGATCCATTTACCACTGGAGAAGAGCATGTCCCAGCAGGAAAGGTGAAGGGCATGGGGCCACAGGTTCACAACCCTAGTGTCCCAGAACTTTATACAAAAAAGTCCCTGGCAGTCTGGCACTAGGTGCACTTCACGCGAAGGGGGCTTTTTTAGATGCTGCCAAGGGTTCTCCCTGTAACTCTCCTAGTGAGCCCCACTATTTAAGGGCTGAGCCAACTCCCACATAAAACTTTGTGTCCATGTCCTGCAGAAACATCTCCTTGTGAGGAGTGAAAACAAAGGCTACCGTCAAACGAAGGCTTTTCACAGGGTCCCACGGCCGTTTCCTAAGTCACTGGATACATTTAGCTCCTAAAAGCAGGATGAAGGCTGTGAGTATAGTGCCATAGCATAGATGTAGGAACAAATGCCTGTTAGTGCAAGCCACATCCGTTTTGCACTTAAGCTTACTCTAACAGCCTTCTAGGTGGTCTCCCTTCTTCCAGAAATACCCCTAGGATTCCCTCACCACCATTCTTCTAAACAGGCACACAGATCCTTTGAAAACTTCACTTGGGATCCATTCTATTCCTCTAATCGTTTCTGCTAACACCAAGACAAAAAATCTACCCTCCTTTCAAAAGGCCCGAGTACCTCTATAACGACTTCTTCCTCTCTCTCTTGCTTGATGGCTCCAGACAGATCAACCCACCAACCCTCCTCAAAGTACCAGCTTACTCCTGCCTCAGGTCTCCTTGGATTGCAATTTTCTTCCCCCAGATCCTGTGGAGGCTTACACCTGTCGATAGCTGGCATATTTGTTTTCTCTTCTCTGGAAGGCCCTGTCTGAGCCATGTCTGAACACGCACACCCAACTACGCTCACCTACTTTCTGCTGACTACACAGGGTCCATCTTACACATGCACTTCTTACCTTACTGTCTTTATATGGAGTTACTAAATCCTGCAGCATTCAAATACCTGTCACTTGCGTGTGTGTTGCAATCTGAGAGGATTAGAGGATTATCTGAGCAAGAACTGCCCAGCCAGTGAAAATATAACCAATTTCCCTGAAGAATTGCCAGCACAAGAGGAAGTGCACTGAGCCCTGCCTTGAAACCTCCCCAGCAGTATCCCTCTGTGTTCAGCCTGTCCCACGCCATCCACTCCAGAGCCCAGGAAGCCAGGGGCATAGACTACACCCCTCTGTACTCTATCACCAGTACACCCTAAACTAGAGGGTAAGGCTGGCTACACTTAGCCTCTGGCTCAGGACTATATCTTTCTTGTTCCTCTCAGATGAGGGGGCCAAGAAGTGGCAAGAATTTTGGTTTTGACATGAGTGTGTGTATAAGACACTTCCTGGTTAGAACTTGTTCTGGATTTTCCCTATCTTCAACAGATTAAGGAACATGCAGACGGAATTAATCACTTATATTACTAAAGGCCTCAAGTCAGGTTTATGTGAACCAACGAGACAGACCCCTCAGTTCACCTTAAATATCATTCAGCTTAAAAAATTCTGTGGCTATTATTTTCTACTATCTCGGTTATTTTGGGTCAACCACGATCCAAGTTATTAAATAGAAAATTCCAGAAATAAACAATTCATAAGCTTCAAGTAACTGCTGAGTTTATTGTTAGTACTGTTGTATTATTAGTCATTGTGAATCCTTAACCGTCCTAACTTAGACATTGTTTCAGTGGGGCAGGAAGGGCACACATGGGGCTCAGTGCTCTGTACTTGGGGGTCTCAGAAGGGACAAAAGGAGCACTACTGTACACATTTTTAAAAACCCTTGTATTTCCTGCTTTGTTAATAAGTCAAAAGTAAATGGCTCCTTAAATGCTTTTCTTGCTATTAGCTTCTTTAATGTCTCAGTATATTTAGCTTAGAGTTGAGTCAGACATATGGTAAAAATATTTAGTCAAAACCTGAGGAGCAGATAGTACTTAAACCTACTAATAGAGTCTTCTAAAAATGAAAACTACAAGCACTTCTCAAGCCTGAGCAACTACTTCCCATATAAAACCAAACAAACACAAAACCAAAAACCACCCTTCCCCTCTGGGAACCTAGCCTTCCACAGTCTGCACACCAGGAAAATGATCCTCTAATGCGACCAGAAGTAGAACACAGCAAACGCTGCCGCTGTCTTCATGAAATTGGCTCCTTCTTCCTTGTGGGAGTTCAAGGATAATGAATGGGTCCAGATGGAGTTACTATCTTTCTTGGTATTTAGTTTAATTCACATTTTTTTCAAAGATGTAAACTACATAAGTAACATCTCTCTTGTACCAGTTTGTTGTTTTTAACCTAAATATAAAACTTGATTTTTATTTCTCCAGTGTCATGAGAATGGAATTGAAATTAGCACATCCTAACTAACACGCATACAGGTCTGATTCTACCTTTAGACATTTTCTTTTGCCACAGAGGAACTTCAAATGACCTCTTGTTGGGGTGGAAGCATGGGAAGCCATTCCAGAGCCTCATCTGAAGGAAAGCTGTGTTCATGGATCTGACCTACTGGTTTCATAATAAGAGTCATGCTTGATTTGACGTTTCTCTTCTATGACAAGCATCTGCCTTTTCTATAAATAGGGTATCAGAGGGCTGGCCTTGGAATGGGTGTTCTTCGTGCCATGGCAGAATGTAGGTGCCCAAAGCAGATTCTCAGGGTTGGAAAGGGTCTTAGGCATCATCAGAGGCAACCCCCGCCCCCCAGTCTTCCATTATACTCAATTTCACTTGCTGAGGCTTCAAGTCTTTGTGTTCAACCAAGGTCTGAAAATATTAAATGAAAACAAATCTCTCAAAGTACTAATATGTAAGCTCAAATAATTTTCCCACAATATTTTATTGTAATTAATTGTAATAACTATCTCTCACTCTGATTTATAATTATAAATCTCTTGTTCTGATATATAATGTATATACACATATACACATATATACACACTGGGTGGGGGGGGGGACATGTAAGGTTCGGTACTGAGGTTTCAGGCAGCCACCTGCAGTGCTTTTTTAAAAAACACATTTCCTGTGGGTGAGAGAGATTATTATCCAGCTGTCTCATCAGAGGCCCTCATAAGACCATAGCTTTTACAGTAGCAGCAGTTCTTAGACCTAGCCAACCAAGGGTTCCCACGGTGTCACTCAACACTGCAGGACAGTGATCCCCTCCTATGTGAACTTAGGGAATATCTGGAATGGCAAGACAGAAGTTGCCATTTTTTCTTTTTCAGCTGGGAACTGGAATTTTATCATCTCCTGGGTATCTTACACTTCTCAGACAGAAAGTCCTGGTGAACACTGACATGCGTCTTTAACACAACTGAGGACTATTAAGCCAGGTGCAACAGTACAGCCCTGTAAACCCTTCACCTGCGAGGTAGAGGCAGGATTGTTGTACAGCCAAGGCCAGCCTGGTCTATATAAAAAGCTCCAGGTCTGCTAGGGCTATATGGTGACCCCTGTTTCAACAGCAGCAAAACTTGAAAAACTGAGTTCCTTGAAGCAAATAAAAGGAGAGGAAAATATTGAAATCTCATTTTACTGATGAAAAAAATCTGGTCTATAAAGAATACCTGTGTGGCCCTGGAGAATACGACGCCTATAGGTTAAATCAACAACTGCACTATAGCCCAAGGTTCTGAATGCATCTCTATAACTACTTCTATTCCTCTGCTGCCACGCCCAGGAACCCTCCTCCTCAAACTGTTTTATATTTTCACAAGTATCTATTATATTTACTACTAAGTCTTTGTTCTGTAGCATGTAAAATGGGCATGTATGAATAATCAGTACAAGACAATGCAGTTAGAGCAATTCAGCCCTGCATAGCACAAAATAGGTAATTAACACATTCCTGTTCAATGAAAAGCTGACCACAGACAGTCCCTAAGGTGTAATTCACTGCAAGATACTGGTATGGGCACAAGGTGTGACAGAAGCTAATGACTGCTTACTGAACATCCATTCTCTCTTTCTTAGACACCCTACTTTCTGTTGGTGTCGGGATATTACCCAATTAAAAGTCTATATCTTGACAACCTCCCTAGAGTCTATAAGTGGCCCATGAGATGAAGAATACAAACAAGCAATCTTTTAAAGGATGTAGTGAATGGCAGAAATAAATGTTAAACTCGTGGAAATGGCGTTTTGCGGTTACAACTTTCTAAGCCAGAATCTTAAGCACCCCAAACAGTAGCTCCCAGAGGGTTGCTATGCACCAGGTTCAATGCTGGAGCATCAACAGTATTTTGCATATGACCAGCTACCCAGGTCACAGCAGCCAATCAGAAACAGAATTCCGGTTTCTTTCTGAAGCCTTTATCCTTCTCTAGCCCCGAGTTTCCTGAGATTTCTGAAGACAGATAAAATAAGGTTTCAGACATAAACTGCAGACAAAGGGCCAGCTGTGCGGGTGTCCGGCGGTGTGATCCTGAACAAATCAAAACACTGAAGCATCCGATGCCCGCAGACAGGGGCGGGGCCTGCCCGCGGCCGCGCGTGACCCTGCGGCGCCGAAAGGAGGCCCCCCCCGCCCGGAGCCGGGGTTACCTGACATCGCTGCCTCCTCGTCGCGCACCGCGCCTGCTGGCAATGTAGCCAGGGGCTGCAGCCAGAGCACCAGCCACCACAACCTGGACGGCATCGCGGCCGGTGCGGCGGAAGTGGCGCAGCGGACCACGGGCGGGAAAGCGGAGGGAGGGGATGGCGGGGGCGGAGCCGGCTGCGGCCCCGCCCTTCCGCGGTCCGCCGGGCCGCTCTCCCAGTGGCCTCCAGGGGGCGATCACCTGCCTTCCAGATTCTTGCTCCGGCGCCCGCTTGCAGAGTTGGCGGGCAGTTTAAAACGCGCCTGAGCCCGGGCAGGGTTCTCAGGGCTCTGGTGCGGACCACTCAAAGGCAGGCTCTTTGACATGCACCCTCTCAGAAATAAGACCAGCGAGCCCCACTTAAACAAAAGCCCTGACTTGTTTGTTTGTTTGTCCCTTCACCTCTTCCTTTTTTTTTTTCTTTTAAAGCAACAACAAATTGAGAAATTTGGTGCTTAAATAAGTTGTGTCTAAGCTCATGAACACAGTACCTTTCAAAAAGGGGGGGGGCTATATAGGTTCGCTACTAATAAAGTGTCACCTTAATAGAGATCTGGAGGCTGGAGAGATGGTTCAGTGCTTAGGAGCACTTACTACTCTTCCAAAGGACCCGTGTTTCCCAGCGTGCGCATGGCAGCAGCCCCGACCATATGTAACTACAGTTTCATGGAATCCACTGCCCTCTTCCCAATTCTGCAGGCATATGGTACACAGACATACACACAAGCTAAACACCCATACACTTAAATTAAAAAATAAACCTTCTTTTAAAAATGAGATTGTATTTTTAAAAATTCAAAGATATAGTGAGTGTTCTAAACATAACCAACCTGGCAGAGATGATGGTTTCTCTAAAGTCAGCCTATTGAAACAGAAGACTCCAAGAAACTGGAATGCCGCTCAGGAAACCACTCTGGGGAGAAGAGAAGGCCACCACCAATCACAAGAGAATAGTCTCTCCTAGAAAGAGACTCATGGTTTCTGAGCCCGTACGGTTTATTGATGATCAGGATAGTTCTGTGTTAAGAGCAAGCCTTCTTTGGTCTCTGGAAACCTTTCAGTGTGATTTACTATTCCATACTTGAAACAGGGCAGAAGGGTGTGGTGGTAGCGGACTGTAATCCCACCATTTGAGAGACAGTTAATCATGGGTAAGGTGAACCTAAGAGGCATAGGGGAAACAAGGCTAGTCTGGTTACATGAGGCCTTATTTAACCTTCTTCTGATCCCCATCCCTGCCCCACCACACACACAAAGCTAGAGTAAGAAGTTGTGTCCTTTAATCTAATTCCAGTTTTCCACTAACAGCACTAAGCTTGATGTAATAGAAATCTTTTTTTTTAATAGCCCAGCTTCATTTTTTTTAATGGTCTAAATAGGAAAGAATGTCTCTGAGTTATCTAAAGGAGGCTTTAACCAAATGTCCCGTATATGTGTATAACTAGTATGTGGCTGTAAAAGCTTAGAGTTTTCTTTTTTAGGAAATTACTAGGGGGTGATGTTTTAAAATAAACTATTATTATTTGAATCTGTCCTTTATCATTTTTTTTTCTGGATCCCCTTGGTATGCCTCTTGCAAAGCAACTTTTTGCCCTAATTCTGTTCAAACTGGTTTGGTTAATTTGGGATAATGCTAAGGAAAGCAACTGAAAGAAACATATCACCAGGTGACTAATGTACTTTCTTAAAGCTGTCTCCAGTAGATAGACAACAAGCAGAGGCATACTGTTTGCAGTGCTTCTCTAAAAAAACTAAAGCATTAATTACTAAATTGGTAGATGAATTGAGTAGGTTGTTTTCAAAGGTAAAAATACAAATGGTCAATAAATATTTAATATCCCTAGCTATGGTGGCTATTTTTGGTTGCCAACTTGACTACATCTGGAATTAATTAAAACTCAAATGGCCGTGTACACCTATGAGGAAGTTTTCTTAAATCATTTGAAGTGGGAAGACATACTCCAGATGTTTCAAGGTGAGAAGATCCACCTTTGTCCTATATAAAGGACATGGAAGAAGGAAGCTTGCTCTTTTTGCATGATTCCCCTTGCTAAGTCCATTCCTTCACTGTTATCAGAGCCTACCTGAAGACCAGCTGAGATATCCATCCCCATGGACTGAATAACTGCTCAATTCTTGGGCCTATCATTAATAAACAGCAATTGTTGAATGAGATGGTGCATAGTAAACCATTCTATCAGTTCTGCTCCTCTGGAGAACCCTGACTAACACAGATTTTGGTACCAGGAATGGTTCTAGAGCAACAGACGTAAGTATGAGGATAAATATAACTTTTTAAAGTATCTGGAATAAGCTTTCCAATTTGCTAACATCTACAGTTACCAAAGCCTCTCCAATTGTTGATGCTTCTCCTAGCACCTTGGAGAATACTGAAATCCCATGGTGTAAGCTATTTTAAGAACATGAAAAGACAAACACATTTGATTATCCTGATTCACCAATTATGAGAGGCAAAGGATTTGGTGAATCTGTATATAAAACATTTGGCCATTTGTGGGAAAAAAATAAGGAAAATGAAGATGCTGGTTGGCTACTCCTAGCATCTCTGGATAAACTGGCAAAGGAAAAGAATACACTTCATGATAAAATTAAGCAACTTCTATCTTACCAGAGTATGGAGTACAACAACAGTGAACTAGTGGTAAAGATGATCAGCTTTCGATGTGTGTAAATAGTCTAAAGGTTTCTAAGTGGAGCCTGGAAGAGACTCTTCTCTCCAGCAACAACAGAGCTTAAATGCAAAGCCCTTAGTATAAGGTTGGGTGAATTACAGCAAAAATTCAAGTCCAGGCCTTGGAGGGCGTCATCCATTAAAGTAGGGCATTAATTGGTAAAGAATGGGATCCTGTAATGCGGGACGGAAATGTGTAGGAGGACTTTGAACCCTCAGATTCGTAGGGGTTTACTGTCACTTGGGGCAGCTGTCTCTCCACCCTCAACAGATGATATACTCCTACCTCTACCACTGAAATATTGCCTTGTCTGCCATTGACTGGGCAAATTAATCCTCCACTGTCTGGTAGTGATTTTCCTTGAAGAAATGCCAGCCAAGACAATACCGATGTCCCTTGGCACCCACTAATAGTTTGAGATACTAGAAGAATGTACCTCAAAAGACATAGCCACCTCTTCTAAATTTATAGTGTGTGTGTGTGTGTGTGTGTGTGTGTGTGTGTATTTATGGAAGTTCCAGGGATATACATGTATGAGACTTACATCATGCTGGGTATAATGCTGACCTGGTTAAATATATAATAATACATTTGCAATTATATGTGGAACAGGTCTATCATGTTAGGTACAATTATTGTTCTTTATTTGGAAATTAATTATGACATAAGGATGTGGTTGTGTGTTAAGTTGACAAGAGGTGGACTTGTGATGGCTATTCTTGGTTGTCAACCTGACTGCATCTAGGGTTAAATGAAACCCAAGTGGCTGGGTACACCTGTGAGGGATTTTTTTCTTAATTATTTGAAGTGGGAAGACCTACTTCAGATCCAGAGTGTTTTTAGGTGAGAATATCAACCATTAATCCAGATCTTTCATGATGGGAAAATACCCCTTTTATCTGGGTCACGCCTTCTGTCGACAGCCTATAGAAGGACATGAAAGAAGTAAGTTTTTCTTTCTTGGCCCCCTTGCTCTCCGTGGCAAGTCCATTCCTTTACTGGCATTGAGTCACAACTTCTTCCATATTCCACTGCATACTACTAGACTCAGTGCATACTCAGCTGATGTCAAGCCTCTGGACTGAATGATTCCTGCATTCTTGGACCCCCTGTTGATAGACAGCCATTGTCGGACGAGCTAGCTCACAGTCTGCATGCCATTGTAATAAACCCTTCTCCTCACCCCCACCCTCGTGTGTGTGTGTGTGTGTGTGTGTGTGTGTGTGTGTGTGTGTGTATTCAGTTTTCAGGCATGTTCCTCTAGAGAACATTAGAGAATTACAAGTAGAAGCTACATTGATATTCCATCTCATCCTATCAAGAGTGGCTGTCTTCAAAAACTGAACAGCAACAAATGTTGATGAGTGTGCAGGGAAAGAAGAGCATTTATTCACATCTGAGGGGAGTGTAAATGGGTGGGCTACCAGGGGTATCAGCACGGAGCTTCATCGAAAGAAGATCTAAAATACAACTACCATATGATCCAACAATATCACTCCTGTACATATACTTTAATGACTCTAAGCCAGTGAGCCATACCCTTGCTTATTGCTGCACTATTCGCAGTAACCAAGACACAAAACCAGTCTAAATGTCCATCAGCAGATGAATGATTAAAGGAAAAGTGGTACACAACGGGATATGCACAACGGGATTTTCATCAGCAGTAAAGAAGAATGACATCATGACATTCACTGGCAAATGGATGGAACTAGAGGCTATTATGTTAAGTGAAGGAAACCAGATTCAAAAAGACAACACGTTTTTTTTTTGTTTGTTTGTTTTTTGTAATGAGCAGAATCTAGATGGAAATTTTTATAGACATATATATGACCTGAAGTGGACAATTGGACTATGAGAAAGGAGAAGGAGGTCTAACGGCTGAGGGGTGGAGAGAACAAGAGATAGAATACATGTGAGACTAATGCAGAAGGGAAAGAATTAAAGGAGAGATGGAGACAGTAAGAGAGGAACAGGGGAAATGAGAAGCTTGAGGGGAAATAAAAACAAAGTAAACTGCATATATGCAATTATATATGTGTGTGTGTGTGTGTGTGTGTGTGTGTGAAAATGTCACACTGTAACTTATTTTTGTATACTAACAAAGAAGTTAATAAAAATTACAACTAAAAGGAAAGGTAAAGATGTATACTGTAGGTCTTGGAGCAACACTAAAGCCTTTTTTTTTTTTTTTTAAAGAAATGTAACTAGGGCTGGAGAAGATGGCTCAGTGGGTATATTATTTATGTAATTCTACCCATATGTTCACAATAGTGAATTTCATACTGAGTAAGTCCTGTATTTAATACCTGTACAGCATAACAATGCTTTTATAACAGGCCCCAGACCTTAGCAAACTGACTCCATGATGGAAGTACTATTTGGGCTGTAAAACTCAGCAGCATGTAGACAGTAACAGCTGCCAAAACAAGAACAAAGACCTAATCCATCTAAGCCCATAGTTCTGGGAAAGTTTGTATGAGGTGAGCTCATCCCTGGCTGAAACTTTGAGGGCAGCTTCTGAGGGATCCTAAGCTCGAAACCAGCCAAGCTCCTCTGAGAGACAATAAGCATGTGTTATTTATATGTGTCAAGATTTAGAGTTGTTATATAATACTAGGTAGCTAATACCAATCTACCTTAATCAGCTCTACCCATGTTGGTACTCTCTTATTAATACCATGTTGTTTGCACAATCATCTTTTGTGGAGCTGATAATGACAGTGGACCAAATAGAGAGAAGAGAAAATACAGGAAGATTGAATCATGGGTGTCATTAGATCCAGGGGGACACCTAGGCTCCCTACCAGCATCATGTGAAGTGGAAACTTAAAGGTTCCTTGGGAAGTCATTTGGATGGTGTTTTGCTGGGACAAGTATGTTTCATTAAAGTGGACACAGGTGAAAGGTTGAGACAGACTCTCGAAGGAACATTTTGCTGAAGCAGACACAGGAGAGAGGATATTCTGCTAAAGCAAGCACATAAAAGGACACGTGATAAAAGATTCTTTGCTAACAACACGCATGTATTTGCCTGCCTTACATTGCGTAGTTGAGCTACATTTGTTGAGCTGCCATAGAGAGAAATGGCACCAAAAAAACTTGTAGTGGTGTGCTGCAGTTTCTTGCTGCTTCTGTGGACTCAGGCTGATTGGATGCCCATGCTGAGGCAAGACCTGTGCTGAGGCAAGGCACGTGGAGGACACGTGATGTTTGGAGGGTATAAATAAGTCTTAACAACAGTGATAGAGACAGAGCTTGACTTGCTGGTACAGCTAGCTGTGCAATGCTTGTGGGTCTCACATCTTCATTGATCTTCACTTCTCTGAGAGAAACACAGCCAAGAACTTCTCCTGGTGTCCCTCCGGGTCCCTCCTGCTGACTGACACTGAAGCTGAGGCCTGGATGTCTCTGCTATCCCTGCTCTACTGAACTGGACTGCTAGTGTATCCATGAGGTGTTTGTGAGTGGATCGAGCTGCCACTGTTGACCTCAGAACTGAACTGCCGATTTCCAGACAACATAGAAGGGAGTTGTTCCCCCCCCCCAAAAAAAAAAACAAAAAAAAAAAACAAAAACAAACAAACAAAAAAAAAACAAACAAAAAACCTTTTCCATTTCCCCCACACCATCATTAAAAAATAAGGCTTGAAAAAATAAAATCACAATTGTATGTAATTGCTTTCCTCTCAAAAGAACTAAATGGAATTAACAAACTAATTGTTGCTGTCTATTGTTTAAAGTTAAAACTTCTTTCTAGGAGTTGATCTATATTGCTTAAATAAAACAAGCAAACAAAAATGAAATAAAATAAAAACCTGGTACCCGCAGCATCCTTTGCTCAGTCTTGTGGGGTGTTGAGCAGGCTTACCTTTTAGGCTTGTGCTAGAAAACATAAAAGGCTTGCCCCTCGGAGAAGGCGAGAAATCTGGAGTTACAGTCATCATCGAACTTGTCCAGAACATTTGTGTTGTAACTAGATGTTCCCACCGGTCTGTGAATTTCTATACAAAAGAGATTTATCTTACAGGACAACGTGTATCCCTCTTAGATCCGCTGCTCCTGCATATGGATCATACCTGTGACCGTCTGGTCCTCTGCAAACCAGGATAAAAGATGGCATTTTGGAAGATCTGAATCTCAGAGATCAAGTAGGCATCTTTCTCAGGATGCTACTGCGAATAACGATGCTGACGTGTGTGGGTAATAAACTCCAGAAGATCCCCATGGATAGCAATTATGACCATGAACGAGTTCCCCAAACAATGCAAAATCATAAACTAGCCTTGAAACCATGCATGACAATAGGTATGTCCAGTAAACACTTTGTCACTGTGACATGTACCTGAGAAGAACAATTGCAAAGGAGGCTGGGTTCATTTTGGGTCATGGTTTCAAAGGTCTACAGGTCCACTGCTTACTCCAGAGATGAGGCACAGCACCACAGAGGTGGGACTGTGTGGCCTAGGAGGGTGGCCATGGAGCCCTGAAGTCCAAAGAGGCTGACAGGAAAGGACTGGGGACAAGGTAGACTTGTCTAGTGCGCACTGGTGTGTCAGGAGTCAAGTCTTCAGGGTGTAACTCATCAGGGAACATTTCATCTCCAGACCACATTAGGAGCATTTTAGACAAATTAGTAACCACAACTAAACCATTACAAGTTATGTGATGGATGTTGCTTTAATAGGGCACATAAGTATGGACAAGAACAACATATAATAAAGATCTGAAAGTTCTTTAATTCTATTAAACTATTCTTATGACTATTTACAAAAAAAGATAAGTCAATTTTCAACCTCTGCATTTTTATTTCTGAAGTTCTTGTTCTTTATCATTACTTAATTTTCTATAACTGTCTTAGGGTTCCAATCAGTCACTAGGAATCAGAAGAAAATTTCAGCTCATGTCAGAAATTATTTAGAAGCCTGCACTTGGCCTCTATAAAACATTTAACAGAACTGGAACTAGAGGAGTGCAGAAAAAGTCACACTGCCTTGTTCATAAGAAAGACTTGGGCCTCTGCAGAGAGGGCTGTGGGAGTGCTGCGGTCACATGACACTTGGGCCTTTGCAGAGAGGGAGGTGGGGGAGGGAGAGAGAGGGGAGAAAAGACTTCCCAAGGACCCTAAAGAAAAAGACAGAGTGAAAGGCATTGGCTCATTGGATACACAAAAGAGAAAATATTTTGAAGTTGAATGGTAGTTTTCATAACAACAGAGTTGTATCAAAGCTAAAAGGGTGGACATTTCAGTGTGAGTGATACCTCCTCGTGCATTCAAAGTAAATGCTCTCTCTCTTGTTCTCTCTCTCTCTCTCTCTCTCTCTCTCTCTCTCTCTCTCTCTCTCTCTCTCTCTTTTTCTCTGTGTGTGTGTGTGTGTGTGTGTGTTTGTGCGCACGCGCGCGTGCGCACATGCGCACCCAGAAGAGGTGGAGACATGTGCAGTTGTGTAGCCCCAGGAGAGGGGGTTGTTCAAAGCATTGCCTCCATTTGGGGCTTTGCCTAGCAAAACATTTAAAAGGTTCTTGAATCACAGGCAAATATTCTTAATTGCAATGAATGTCAAATAATGGCAGTTGAGAAGGGAAATTAAAAGAATAACTGTTGTTTTTAGCTGTTTCTGAAGGAAAACACTTGAAATATGATTTACCTTCTGTATAAATAATTTGAGTGGAAGTTACCCAGTGGTAAACCATGCTCAGCGGCATTGCCTAGCAGTCTACATTTAAGACTGAGGAAACCAGGCTTCGAAAGCAATTGGCAAGTCGACATTGACGCCCAGAAACTGTATCTATGGGAAAAGTATAATTTGTTAATTTGCAACAAACAGGAAAAGATTGAGTGCTTACAATTTTGTGAGTGTAATTAAGGAAAGGGGACAAAGAAAACTGTCAACCAAATCATTTGTGGGCTAAGATGTGGGTACATTGCAGTGAGTTGACGATTGCACTACATAAAATATAGTTTGCTTGGATCTGGGGTCCTAGATTATATTTTACCTGGGCACTACATAATCCTCTTCCACTTTGCTTAATTCCTAAGGAAATTTGAACAGTGTTTGTTTGTTTGTTTGTTTGTTTGTTTTTGCAACCAACAACCCCTTAGGAAACTTTTTTTTTTTTTAAATTAGTGATTCTCTTCAACCTAGTGCATTCCCATTGGGTAACTTCCACTCAAATGGTTTATATACAGAAAGTGAATGATATTTCAAACGTGTTTTCCTTCATTAACAGCTAGATACAATAGTTATTCTTTAATTTCCCTTCTCAACTGCCATTATTTGACACTCATTGCAATTAAAAATATTTGCCTGTGACTCAAGAACCTTTCGAATTATTTGAAACCCTGAAATTCTCTGTCCTAGCTGTTACTGAATCTTCACTTTAGGAAATGCCTGGTTATGATCTATTCAGGCAATTCTGTTTTCTTTCATGTGTATTTGGAAATTAACTGTGTTAAAAGAGGGGTGAGTAGAGTCTGGGCAAAGAGACCAACGTATCGATCTCAGATTGTATTGCTTTGACCCCATGTATTTCTCCTCCTTTCCTTCTTCCCTTTCTTAAATTCTGACCCTCACAGCCCCTACTTCCAATATTGCTGTCACTTGTTATGCGGCATAGAGCTAGTTCCTGGAGCTGTTACAAATGTACTCTCTCATTTCTCTAGTTACATTATTGTTGATCGTAGGAGTGGAATGTCAAAGAAAATAATAGTAGCTACTGGAAAAAATTATAACCATGATATTTCTATTCTTCTGTAAGGAAAACTGAATACAGAGTCCATCTATTCTAGCTGTTCTAGCAACAAAGTAATAATTTCTAGATTAATCATGTTTCAAAGAGCTCATGGGAAATAGAAAGTATAATTTTCCTAATATACTTCTAATATTATTAATTGCATTTCCCTATGAAGCTTACCTACCTGAAATTAAGCAGATTTTGTTAGCATTAAGCAAGTCTGTGAAATTCGATAAGGAATAATAGTAGTTATCATTTAATACATTTTAATTGCTTTCAGTCTCCTGGTGTGACTTATAGGCTCAGCCAAGTCTACCTGAATCAGGGATATTTCTAGCTACCAGTAAAAGATTTTGCAACAAAGTATCTAAAACAATGGAAATTACCAAGCCACTTGAACTCAGCCCCAAGGCAAGTTGACTTTTAAACTTTAACTACCATATTTAGGACAGGCTGTTTCCAGCTTTGTCACAACCACTGAGTCTGCTGGACTGTTTGCTTAAGATTTTTCTCTTCATAATTACAAAGGGCTTTTATAGGGGATGATAATGAGTCATCAAACAGCTGTGGCCAGATGTTGAAGAACTAAAATAACTTCTGGCCTATCTTTTTGAATAAGAAACTTCCATCTTGATTTAAGCAGGTTCTCTTCGTTACTCCTCTTGGCAAGCTACCAGCCCTTATCCTTGCAAACAGTTATGGAGATAGTTACTAAGCACACGATGGAAAGCAAATGTGTAGAAGGATAAGCTGGAACAGCAGGAGTTGATCTGCTTTAGTGCATCAGCATAACACTTCTATTCTGAATCATTCCACTTGGTAAGGAGCAGATATTTTATATTAGCATATTGAACAGTAGGGAGAAAATAGACCAATGAGGTTACTTTATAAAAAGGAGAATAAGGGGCCAAGAAGAATTTGTGGGGATAAAAAAGAGAGAAAAGTAGAGAAAAGAAAAGGACGGAAAGGCAGGGTAGAGGAAAAGTGAGTGGTGTGGATTGTTGAACGTGAGGACACTCAGCTAACCGGCTCACTCGCTACGTGAAATGATATTGGCAATAAGCCCTTGAGACACCAAAGAAAGACAGAAGAAATAACAAAGAAACACGCATTCTGCATGTTAGAATCTGTCCCTCCTAAGCACGGGCAGGTGTGTCATGCAAACATGCTCACACAGCTTGACTGTGGATTCTGGTGGCACTCCCCTCAGTCCCCACCCCCACACACAGATAATTTGCCTACCCAACTATCTAAGTATTCAGACTCTTAATCTTGCTCAGCAGTAATTCCAACAAGCTTACAAAGAGGTCTAAGAGTTGTCTGTTTCATTGTTTTGCTTTGTTGTTTTGAGACAGGGTCTGGTTACCCAGGCTGACCAAAAACTCAAGACCCTCCTGTGTGAGCCTTCCAAGCACTCATATTTGATTGCCTGATTGGTGGTTGGTGAGATCTTGTGTGTTTGTAAGTGGCTCCGGTGATGGAACCAAGAACTTTGCGGAAGGGAGGCAAATTCTCTACAACTGAGTTACAACCCTAGAAAGAAAAGTTTATGTCCTGAGCAAGTTATGGAATCTTCATAAAGATGTATTCCTTTGTGTAAAAGTTAAGGCCACATGAAAGCAAAGACATTGCTTATGTTAGAATTGCTTTACAGTACTTTCTGCCCTCAATTTCATTGCTTTCTGTGGTCCTTTTTTTTTTTTTTTTAAATTTTCTCCTTTTCTATCCTTTGGTAGACATAAATTACCAGAATAATATAGGTGCTTCTTCTTCTTCTTCTTCTTCTTCTTCTTCTTCTTCTTCTTCTTCTTCTTCTTCTTCTTCTTCTTCTTCTTCTTCTTCTCTCTCTCTCTCTNTCTCTCTCTCTCTCTCTCTCTCTCTCTCTCTCTCTCTCTGTAATTTGTAGAACTGGGGACTGAATTTAGAGCATTGCACAGGATGTTAGGTAAGATCTTTGCCTCAGAGCTACACCTCTAGCCTTCACTACTTTCTATCTTGAGCAATACGTGAGAATCCTGTTCAATTTTTCTCTTGTTATTGTGACAGGTATAATTTATGCTAAACAGATTTGTATTCCTTTTTATCTTTATATCTACTGTGAAATAAATAGGTTTCGAAAGTCATACAAAACAAATGCATACTCCAATGAGCTACGATGTGGCAGTCATTCTTGCGGTAAACAGTGGAATGGAGAAGCAGGGTTTTCCATCTCCTCCAGCAGCCCCATGAATGCCTAGAACTGCGTGGAAAGCCTTTCCTTATTCCACAGGGCATGTGGTGGGTGCCAGATGAAATTAGGCATAACCTCTATGCATTTCTTTAGAGTTAGTTAACCCCAGTATCCCCACAAACACTACATTTTGTGCATGAATCATCAGTATGACTTCCAAGCATCTCACATTATATATTCACCTTTTTTTTGCTCCCTTTTCTTTTATATTTTGAAGATCTGCAGCCACCGTATGTATAGTTTCTAGGCAGTTGAAGTCCATCTTTCCCAGGACACTGGAGCCTGGATTCACCGTAAATCTAGGGTTTACCTCTTTGAAATCCTCAGAGTAACTATCATATATGTTTCTTGTCTGGTTGCTCTGACAGAATGCCTAACAAAGGCAATTTACAGAAAGAAAAGCATATTTTGGCTCACAGTTTGGAGGGTACAGTCCAACGCGGTGGGAAGGTAGTGCCAGCAGGAGGAGGCTGCTGCTCACGGGGCATCCACACCAGGAAGCAGAATGAGGGAGACGCAGGTGCTCAGATCACTGTCCCCAGACCAGGGAATGGTACTTCCTAGATCTGAGGTGCACATGTCTTCCCATCTCAGTTAAACTGATCTAGGTGTTTCCTCTCTTACAGGACATATGCAGAGATTTGTTTTCTTGATGTTTCTAAATCCCACCAAGTTGAAAATCCAGGTGAACCTCAAGGGGTGATCTTTGATCAGGAGACAACTGCACCTGGCCAACCTTCTTTCTGTGATCTATTAACTTACAGAGTGTTGCAAAATCATGATATTAAAATCCCAGTCTCTTTTCACCTGTGAGCTGAAATCATTCAGTAAGAGACAAGCCTCCTTTTCTATCACTTGAATTCCCAGGGATACAATTCAAAGGCAGAATATTGTTTTTCTCATATATGCTAATTTTTAGGTAATACAATTTCTCCACAGAAGCTGACCAATCCTTTGTTTCTTAAAATCATATTAAGATATATTTTATAAGGTTTCACTCAAAAGCTTTGTCATAAAGCTCAAAATGTCACATCTTTGGGCCATAAGGCTATAATTGAGTTATTGAGTTGGTTTCTAGTTCCTTTAGGCATTGCCAATAACTTTTTGCTGGCTTTTTTTTTATATCAAGTGTCTCAAGTTTATTATATGCTTCTTGTCTCAGATGCATAATGAATCTTTTCCCCAAAAGTCTTGATTTTTGTAGTGAGAAATATTTTTAAAAATTCAAAGTCCACAGTCCAGATGCTAATTCCTTTTTTATTAAACTAGTAAAGTTTATTTTAAAATATACAACTCAGTATTCACATTTTTAAGCTATCAAAATAATTTATAATAGTTAAATGTGTCTTAAATATACATGATATCTTCTGAAACTAAAAGTAATATGCACTCAGCCAGTTTTGAAACCTATTTGGAATATTAAACATGATAGAAGTAGAAAAAAAATCTCTTATGAAGTCCTCTATGAAGGGAAATTATGATAAGTTCCTGATTAAACAGTTCCATCACCAAGGAAGAATACACAGTGTAACTGTGGCATCATAGAATGAATTGGGTAGTGTTCCTTCTGCTTCTATTTTGTGGAATAGTTTGAAGAGTATTGGTATTAGGTCTTTAAAGGTCTGATAGAATTCTGCACTAAACCCATATGGTCCTGGTTTTTGTTGTTGTTGTTGTTGTTGTTGTTGTTGTTGTTGTTGTTGTTGTTGTTTTTGGTTGGGAGACTTTAAATGACTATTTCTATTTGTTTAATGGTTATGGGACTTTTTAGATGGTTTATCTGAACCTGATTTAACTTGGGTATTTGGTATCTGTGTAAAAAATGTCTATTACATTCAAATACTCCAGTTTTGTTGAATATAGGGTTTTGTCCAGGGATCTGATGTTTTTTTTTAATTTCCTCAGTTTCTGTTGTTATATATCCCTTTTCATTTCTGATTTTGTTAATTTGGATACTCTGTGCCCTCTGGTTAGTCTGGCTAAGGGTTCATCTATCTTGTTGATTTTCTCAAAGAACCAGCTCCTGGTTTGGTTGATTCTTTGTATAGTTCTCTTTATTTCAACTTGGTTGATTTCAGCCCTGAGTTTGATTATTTCCTACCACCTACTCCTCTTGTGTGTATTTGCTTTTTTTTTTTCCTTAATAATTTTTTTTATTGTTCTAGTGCTTTCAGGAGTGCTATCAAGCTGCTAGTGTATGCTCTCTCCGGTTTCTTTTTGGAAACATTCAGAGGTATGAGTTTTCCTCTTAGGACAGCTGTCATTGTGTCCTATAAGTTTGGGTATGTTGTGCCTTCATTTTCATTAAATTTTAAAAGGTCTTTAATTTCTTTATTTCTTCCTTGACCAAGTTATCATTGAGTAGGGCATTGTTCAGCTTCCATGTGTATGTGGGCTTTCTGTTGTTTTTGTTGTTATTGAAGATCAACCTTAGCCCATGGTGATTTGATAGGATGCATGGGATAATTTCAATTTTTTTTATTTGATGAGGCCTGTTTTGTGAACGATTATATGGTCAATTTTGGAGAAGGTACCATGAGGTGCTGAGAAGGTATTTTGTTTTGTTTTATGATGAAATGCTCTGTAGATATCTGTTAAATCCATCTGTTCATAACTTCGGTTCGTTTCAATATGTCTCTGTTTAGTTTGCGTTTCCATGACCTGTCCATTGATGACAGTGAGTGTCTGCCACTATTATTGTGTGAGGTACAATGTGTGCTTTGAGCCTTAGTAAAGTTTCTCTTATGAATGAGGATGCCCTTGTATTTGGAGCAAAGATGTTCAGAATTGAGAATTCTTCTTGGTGGATTTTTTTCTTTGATGAGTATGAAGTGTTCTTCCTTATCCTCTTTGATAACTTTTGGTTGGAAGTTCTTTTATTTGATATTAGAATGGCTATTCCAGCTTTGAATATTGGGGCCATTTGCTTTGAAAATTGTTTTCCAACCCTTTACTCTGAGGTAGTGTCTGTCTTTGACACTGAGGTGCATTTCCTGAATGCAGCAAAATGCTGGGTCCTGTTTACATATCCATTCTGTTAGTCTATGACTTTTTATTTGGGGAATCGAGTCTATTGATGTTAAGAGATATTAAGGAATAGTGGTTGTTGCTTCCTGTTTTTTATGTGAATTTTATGTTTGTGTGTCTATCTTGTAATGGGTTTGTTGAAAGAAGATTACTTTCTTGCTTTTTCTAGGGTGTAGTTTCCCTCCTTGTGTTGGAGTTTTCCATTTATTATCCTTNNTAGNGCTGGATTTAAGGAAAGATATTGTGTAAATTTGGTTTTGTCATGTTATAACTTGGTTTTTCTGTCTATGGTAATTGAGAGTTTTGCTGGGTATAGTAGCCTGGGCTGGCATTTGTGTTGTATGATATCTGCCCAGGATGTTCTAGCTTTCATAGTCTCTGCTGAGAAGTCTGCTGTAATTCTGATAGGTCTGCCTTTATATGTTATTTGACCTTTGACCCTTACTGCTTTAAATATTCTTTCTTTGTTTTGTGCATTTGGTGTTTTGATTATTATGTGACAAGAGGAATTTCTTTTCTGGTTCAATCTATTTGACATTCTGTAGGCCTCTTGTATGTTCGTAAGCATCTCATTCTTTAGGTTATGGAAGGTTTCTTCCATAATTTTGTTGAAGATATTTACTGGCCCTTTAAGTTGGGAATCTTCACTCTCTTCTATACCTATCATCCTTAGGTTTGGTCTTCCCATTGTGTCCTGGATTTCCTAAATGTTTTGGGTTAGGAGCATTTTGCATTTTGCAGTTTCTTTGACTGTTGTGTCAATGTTTTCTATGGAATCTGCTGCACCTGAGAGTCTCTCTTCTATGTCTTATATTCTGTTGGTGATACTTTCTTGCATCTATGACTCCTGATCTCTTTCCTAGGTTTTCTATCACCAGGGTTGTCTCCCTTTTTGATTTCTTTATTGATTCTATTTCCTTTTATTTTCTTTTTAATCTTGGATGGTTTTGTTCAGTTCCTTCCCCTTTTTGGTTGTGTTTTCTGTAATTATTTTTTTTTTCTTGGTTTGTTTGAGTGTTTGATTGATTTCTTTTTTGTTTGTTTTTAATTATTATTAGATATTTTCTTCATTTACATTTCAAATGCTATCCCAAAAGTCCCCTAGACCCTCCCCCTGCCCTGCTCTCTTACACACCCATGCCCACTTCTTACTCTGGTATTTCCTTGTCCTGGGGCATATAAAGTTTGCAAGACCAAGGGGCCTCTCTTCCCAATGATGGCCAACTAGGCCATCTTCTGCTACATATGCAGCTAGAGACAGGAGCTCTGGGGGTACTGATTAGTTCATATTATTGTTCCACCTATGGGGTTGCGGACTCCTTCAGCTCCTTGGGTACTTTCTCTAGCT